>NC_056682.1:201102683-201419558 GCF_018350215.1 Panthera leo
AGCAGTTAGACAGCTGGTCACCCCTAAAGGTGATGAGCCCAGGGTCCAGCAATAGGGTCCTTGTGGTGCCTGCCAGGCAGCTCCTAAGAGAGGCCAGGACCAAGTTCTGAATATTTTGACTACAAATCTTACAGTCTTTCCACCATACCTACCTGCCATCCATCTATCCAACCACCCAGCCGTGCCATTTATCTGTTTATTTACCTATCTGTTGGTTGCCTCATACACACATACACCTGCCCACCCATCCATATATCCATTCATATCTACATATATACACACATCCATCCATCCATCCATCCATCCATCCATCCATCCATGCTCCCATCCACCCATCTATCCATCTACCCATTTGCCCATATGCCCATCTATCCATACATCCACCTCTCTATCTACCTGTCAACCCATTCATCCATCCATCCATCCATCACCCATCCATCCATCCATCCATCCATCCACCCATCCATCCACTCATCCATCCATCCATCCATCTACCCATCCATCCATCCACCCACCAATCCATCCATCCACCCTTCCATCTATCCATCCATCCATCCATCCACCCATCCATCCATCCATCCATCCATCACCCATCCATCCATCCATCCATCCACCCATCCATCCATCCTCCCATCCACCCATCTATCCATCTACCCATTTGCCTATATGCCCATCTATCCATACATCCACCTCTCTATCTACCTGTCAACCCATTCATCCATCCATCCATCCATCACCCATCCATCCATCCATCCACCCATCCATCCATCCATCCATCCATCCCCCATCCATCCATCCATCCATCCTTCCATCCATCCATTATCTATCCTTCCATCCATCATCTATCCTTCCATTCAACAGGCCCTTATACAGCTCCTCATATGCTGAGTTTCTGGGCAAGCATTGGGCTGGGGTGGGAATAGAATAGATTCCCTGACCTCAAGTTGTTCACAGCCCACTTAGATCACAAACCACTCTCCTATGGCGGAATAAGTTCAAAGTGAAGATGTGTGTAAACTTCAATGGGACTGCGATGGGGGATTGGTCACCATAATGGAACAGGAAGCATTTCATGGAAGAGGGGACATTTGGGTTGGCCTTTGAAGGATGTATAGGTGTTGACCATGTGTAAGAGGAAAGGGTATTCTAAGGAACACCTCCAGTTCTGAAGTTCAAGATCAAGAACCTTGAGCTCAAAATCTGGCTCCACCCTCCCGGGCTGTGTTTCTGGGGATGAGTCTATCTTTTGAGCTCAGTTTCCTCACCTGTAAAGGGGAGAGAATCATTTTTACTCCGTGCCTCCCACTGACCGTCTGTTCTGCCTCACCTTCTTAGCTCAGACTTCTGCTTCAGGGTTCACAGCCGAGGAGGTGGGATGTTCACCAATTCCTCCAGTTTCCCCCTCTCTGGATGACCCTACCCAGTCCCACGGTGTCACATACCATGGACACACACAAGTTAACCTGCCAACCTTGCTGTCCCCCTGACTCCACACTCAGGTCTCCTGCTGTCCCCATGACACCTGGATGTCATGACTAAGGGGCATCCCAGACATATCATGCTGCACTCAGAACTCTCCAGAGGAAGGTAACACCCCAGGCAGGCTGAAAGCCTGGAGGTCACTCTTGACCTCACATCAAGTTCTGAGCCGCTGTGTCCCAAACACACCACCCTCGTGCCCGGTCAGCAACCTGGTGTGAGCCACTCCCCGTCCTAATGCCCTCCCAGCAGGCACTCCTCTTAAAATAGCCCAGAAGCCTTCTGGCCGGCAACACCACACTTGGACTGGCCACCTCTTCAGTCCCTGCTCAGGGACGGGAGGGAAAGTCTCCTATGGGGAGGGTCTCCCATCCTGGCATCAGTGTTAGGTGGCCAGGGGTCCTGGCTCGGCCCCCTGGGGCCTGTGGACCGTGGAGACCTGGCTCTTCCTCCTTGGATGCCAGTGTCCCGGACAGTAAAGTAAGGCGTTTGGACTAGATGGCGTCCCTCCCTGTGCACCAGCCACCGAGTCTGCGGGTTCCCTGCCCACTGTCCTAAGGGGGTCAAGAGACTCCACCAAGAACAAGGTTCGGGCTAACACTCACCCCTCAGAATGCACTGGTGTTAGGGGCTGCTTTGAGGAACGTACTTGTGTGTGTGTGTGTGTGTGTGTGTGTGTGTGTGTGTGTGTAAGCATGCACACACATGTGCTGATGTATGTGTGCATCCGTGCGTATGTATGTGTGATTTAAAGCACGTCCACATGTTGCACCAATAAAAAGCGATCTTGGCCCGATTTTGTCAGCCTTTCCCCCACCACCGCAGACACGCAAGCATCTGTATGAGTCTTTCGCCGGCTCCTGCCCCTCTTCTTCCTCTTCTGTGTCCTGGGCTGGGGACCACTGGGCATTTCTCAACCGTGGCACCTCTTTTGCTGCTAAAAGTTTTGATCCTGCTAGAGAAGAACAATACAGGATCACTTGCTTTCCCAGATCAGCCCCCCTCCCACAACATCACTATTTATTATTTTCCCTGGTCTTAAAAATATGAGACAAATGGCCTGGGCCTTTGCTGAGAACAGAGTTTGGCTTTCTTATGTGATATGGCTCCTGGTGTGGCTGCTAGTCTCCAATGCTTTCTGAGCCTTTTATGCAGCCAGGTTTTCATAGCGGGTCCTCATCCACTCCCACAGCATGCACTAGGGAGTCCTACCTGCCACGTGCCAGACCCTGGGGACACAGAGTGGCCGAGACAGCCAGAGCCCCTGCTCTTTGGGAGCTCCCCACTGGGGAGATGTCTGCTTTGAGAAAAGGAAGCAGCCTTAGGTCAGGTTTCTCAGAAGCAGAGCCTGAGGCAGGGATTTGGTGCAACTGATGGGCTGAGGGTAAACACTCAGGAGGAACCCGAGGGAAGAAGCAGCTGAGGAAGGACGTGCTCTCAGGCAGAGTCAGACCTAGGCCTGATCTGTGGCAAATTCAGGAGCACAAACCAGAGTTGCCCCTTTGAGGCAAGGAGACCAGCCTTCCCACCCCCTCGTCACCGAGCACTGTCTATGGACCTTCAGGGGAGGGTATAATTTCTCAGATGAGAGTCTCCTGTCAGCCGAGGGCAATTTTCTGGGGAAGGGGCCAGCTGGGAGATATTGGTGGCCGACACCCACAGTATAGGGGGCTGGTACACCCCACAGTGTCAGCCATGAGGCAAAAGCATCCTCAAGGCAGGCCTTTGTCACAAGTGCTCGATGCTGCTGACAAAGCCGGGCTTGTCTTAGTGTCTGTAGGTTGGCCTGCTGATTGGAGCACCAGGAGTTATTTGCCATTTTCTTGCCGATTAGAAACTGACGTGCTGGCCTGGGGGGTTGGTAAGTGGAAGGACCAGGACTGAGGGTCCCACGGCAGGGCCCCTTTCCCACTGCTCCGTTGCGGTCTCCCACCTGAGCAGGCAGGCCAGTGTCCCCGGCTCTCCTGCTCCTTGGGCAGGAGGACTGCCCCGCGGGAGATTCCAGACCACCCTGAGTGGCCCACCTCCAGCCGTCCCTCTCCTGTCTGCCTGTCTGCCCCGCTCCCCATGGTGAATTCACCACCAAGAGGCAGTCCACAGAGGGGAGGTGGCAGGCGGCAGGCCATGAATAGCACAGGCACCCAGATCTGGGTCCCATCCAGCTCTGGCTGTGTCAGGAGGGGGCTCCCATGTCCCCCGTCAGCCTCAGGCACCCACACCTCCTCTAGCAGGTGGGGTTCTGTGTGCCTTGGGCAGCGTGGCCAGGCCTGGAGGGGATTTGGACGGTCTTCCCAGCTCAGAACCGGCCCATAGGCTGACTTGGTCCACGGGAGCATCAGGAGTGGAGGGAATTTCTCTTTGGGTCTCCAGAGCCTTCTTTTGACGTTCTTGCTCCAAAATGCAGGGTGTGTGTGTGTGTGTGTGTGTTGGGGGGATGGTGACTGGACAACATCAAAGGTGGTGAAATATGTTTTTTAACATCAAACCCTTTTGCCAAACAAAATCTTATACAGAAACCCAATCAATACATCAGATCAGAGAAGGGCTGCTTGGCTGGGGGCCTAGAGCCTCCCCATCACCCGCTCGGCCTCCTCTGAGCTGACAGACCTCTGGCCGAGGTGGTGACCTCTCAGGAAAGTTGGGGTAACAACGGAAGAGCCTCTCGGGAAGGGCCAGTGAGCGAACACGCACAAGGCACTCAGAGCAGCGTCTGCCCGGGGTGAGCGCCCCCCCTTCCCATCCTGTTACTGTTAGTGTTGCGTTTGCTGCGTTTGCTGTTGTCAGCAGCACGACCGGTGTCATTGCCATGATGACTGCCCGGCCTGGTGGGTTCTGCACAAACCCCACTGTCACACCTGCACACCATCACAGCGACCTGTGAGTCATCAGTCAGTCAGTGACTCGGGGACGGTGTGGGATTTTCATGGCATCCTGGTCCAAGTAGGGCCCAGAAAGACCCACGTCCTGCCCCAGGGTGCAGCCTCTCACCCAGCTTGGCTCCCAGGAGGGGGCCTGCCTACAGAGCAGCCATCAAGGAGAGCCAGGGATCACGGCCCTCGTCACCAGGCTGCCGGGACCTCCTCCTGCCACTCTACCTGAGGCTTGGTAGAAGTGAGAGACCAGAGCGGGGAGCCAGGAGGGTGGATGGTGTCCCCCTCCTTCTCAAATGGTGGGGTCTAGCCTCCCAGGACCACGGAACTGGTTCAAGGTCACACTGCTGTATGCGCATGGCCAGAATTCAGCGTATGTCTGCCCGATTCCAAAGCCCGTTTTTCTGTGCCTTGGAGGGCTGAGCTTTTTTATAAAGAGAAGCACTCACGTGGCCAGTGAGGTAGGGAGCCCCCCCATCACTGGAGGCATCCAAGCAGAGGGGCAGGGACACTGTTGTAGCAATCCAGCATCAGAAAGTTGT
This sequence comes from Panthera leo, assembly GCF_018350215.1. Taxonomy (NCBI): domain Eukaryota; kingdom Metazoa; phylum Chordata; class Mammalia; order Carnivora; family Felidae; genus Panthera; species Panthera leo. Next base: position 201,107,575 of record NC_056682.1, read on the forward strand.
GCTGGTCTGGCCGGCACCCCAGCCACCGGAGGCTCTGAAATGGCCTGCCACCTATTTGGGGCCGCCCCTGTGTCCTGAGTGACAGGAAGAGGCTGGACCCGCCCCGCTCCTCCTTCTCGCCCCCCACCTCCTCTGATCTGTGCCTGTGGGAGGGCGTGTGGCCAGCCTCCACCTTGAGCGCTGTGGTTGGGGGGTCCCGGCAGCCTGCATGCCAGGAGCTTATTCATACTGCTCCATCTGGAAACACCGGCCCAGATGGTTCTCCCCGGAAGCCAGAGCCTCGGTTCACATCGGTCTCCGCACGACCGCTGAGACCCCTCGGGAATTCTCCAGAGCTGTCTCCCCAAGAACGTTAATTAAATCGTCATCCACTTGTGGTGGAACAGTGACAAGGAATGGACAAAGGAGAGTACTCCCCTCTCCCATTATCGCTGTGTGTTTGTTCAGTTCACCTACCGCTCGGGAGGCTGTTCTGACCCCAGGGCCACTCCCTGACCCTAAGGAGTAGGAGCCACATGACTCACTGCTGACTGATGGCACATGACTAAGAGGACAGAAAGAAGGGATGGAGAATGGCACCATCCCTCCCCGGGGACACCTGTCCCCGACCTCTGATGATCCGTGGTACCCGGGGACACCAGCCCCCCACCTTTGATGATCAGTGATGCCCAGGGACATCAATGCCCACCTTTGATGATCAGTGGTACCTGGGGACACCAGACCCCACCCTTGACAATTGGTGCCACTATCAGTGGCCCGTGGCTTCCCTGAACTGTCTTCTCTGGTCCTCTCCTCACCCTCCTGCTCACTCCTGTGTCCTCAGGCTCTTCCCCAGCAGCGGGAGGCACTGGGTCCATTTGGTTCACTGCTTTCATCTCAATGCTGCAGGCGAGAGCCAGAGACCCTCAGACTCAGGGTTGCCTCACCCACTGGGCACCCAGTCCTGCCACTGTCACCTTCTTTACACCGCCTGCAGCCCTCTCCCTGCCTCTGCGGCCTCCTCATCCTCCCACTGCACCTGACCTGTCTCACTGTTTCTTTGGTCTTGCCAATGCCCTCCTAGACACCCCCCCCATTGTTGAATGGTTGGACCTCCCTTGGAGTTCATGGTCTTGCCAATGCCCTCCTAGACAGCGCCCCTGTTGTTGAATGGTTGGGCCCCCTTGGAGTTCATGGTCTTGCCAATGCCCTCCTAGACAGCGCCCCCGTTGTTGAATGGTTGGGCCTCCCTTGGAGTTCATGGTCTTGCCAGTGCCCTCCTAAACAGCACCCCATTGTTGAATGGTTGGGCCCCCTTGGAGTTCATGGCCTTGCCAATGCCCTCCTAGACACCTCCCCATTGTTGAATGGTTGGGCCCCCTTGGAGTTCATGGTCTTGCCAATGCCCTCCTAGACACCCCCCCATTGTTGAATGGTTGGGCCCCCTTGGAGTTCATGGTCTTGCCAATGCCCTCCTAAACACCCCCCCATTGTTGAATGGTTGGGCCCCCTTGGAGTTCATGGTCTTGCCAGTGCCCTCCTAGAGAGCCCCCCCATTGTGGAATGGTTGGGCCCCCTTGGAGTTCATGGTCTTGCCAATGCCCTCCTAGACAGCGCCCCCGTTGTTGAATGGTTGGGCCTCCCTTGGAGTTCATGGTCTTGCCAGTGCCCTCCTAAACAGCACCCCATTGTTGAATGGTTGGGCCCCCTTGGAGTTCATGGCCTTGCCAATGCCCTCCTAGACACCTCCCCATTGTTGAATGGTTGGGCCCCCTTGGAGTTCATGGTCTTGCCAATGCCCTCCTAGACACCCCCCCCCCCATTGTTGAATGGTTGGGCCCCCTTGGAGTTCATGGTCTTGCCAATGCCCTCCTAGACACCCCCCCCCCATTGTTGAATGGTTGGGCCCCCTTGGAGTTCATGGTCTTGCCAATGCCCTCCTAGACACCCCCCCATTGTTGAATGGTTGGGCCCCCTTGGAGTTCATAAATGCCCCTTTATGTGCTTTTTCAGTCGTGTCACCACTGTGGTGACTGTGGGCTCCATCAAGCCAAGGGCAACGAGGCTGCCCTCGCTCTGTCCCTGGCATGAGCTGACATCGGTCCCGTGGGCGCCTGAGTAAACAGTGGTGGGAAGGGCACTCTGTGCCCCTTGCCCATCTCTGCAGGTGCGAGGAAGAGCCTGGGTGGAGCCTGGCTCCAGCTGCCCACCCAGGGAGGGTTACTGCCCTCCGTGTGGCACACTTGCTTCATCCATCAGCAGGGAGGAAAGCAGGTAACTTCCTCACTGGAGGGTTGTCGAACTACATGTAACACATTCAGTGTCGTGCCTGGCATACAGTAAATGCTCAATAAATGTTATGTACACTCATCTTATGAACAGTGCTGTCACCTACTCTGCGTGACACGAAGCGTCTCATTCAGGTGAGCCATGATTCAAGGTGACACCAGCTCCAAGACCTTGATGGGTCTCATCCCGGTGGGGATTCAGGTTCCTCACCCGGAGGAAGCCTTTCAGCTCTGCGTTTACCTGATTCTGTGACCACAGAACCTCAGCAGTCCTGACACCGATGACCGTGGCCTCGGCCTTCCCCTCACCTCAAGGGAAGGGGATGACAGTGGCTTCTAGTTGATGCTGTGACATTTCCATCAACTCGACCAGCAGTGGCAAGGATATCTTGGTGTCTGTTCTCAAACGTTTGGAGAGCAAGCCTTGAGAGATCCCACAGTTATTTCCAAAAGCCGGACGCTGCCCGAGTCACTGCTGAAAAGGCATAGCAGGTACTGACATACGTTCTCTCGCTCCCTACCGTTCAGTGAGGGGGCAGATAGATACACAAATTGCTCGCAGATCTAATCGTACACGGTTAATACAGCCGTCCTGATAAAAGACAGTCTTCCAGAACACAGTCACTCTGGAGAATTAGCCGTCCGCCACCCTCCGCCCAAGCAAGCAGGCTTTTAGCTTTGTCTGAAGACAATCTTCAGACAACCAAACAAAACACAATTAAACCGTTTTCACTCCAAAACCTCAGCGTGAGCCCCTTTAGAGAACAGAGATCATCAATAATGACGGGGGAGGGGCGGCGGGGGACCTCTCATTTCACGATGCTACGGACAAGTGTATTAATAAATCAGGGCTGTAAAATATTGGTGATGAGCTATTTTTTATGGCCTGAAATATGTTTGCCTTATCTGGTTACTATCGAGCAGACACAAGATATTCTGAGTCAGCCTCTGGCCGAAGGGAAAAGGTTTGCCTCTCCATTAAATTTACAAATGTTCTTGGGGATGTTTCCTGGCATTTGAGTGATTGTCAGGTCAGTAATTAAAACCGAACCAGCCCTTGCCTGAAAACCCATTCCATGATTGTGTTTGCGTGGACGTTTTACCAAATCGTGTTGGATGCCTGTCAGTTCAAGTCTTGACTCAGAAGCAGGACGAGGCAGTTAGCGTCAGGCAGAGCTGGGCCAATGCCACGGCTCTCAGCCTCCGTGGGCCCGCACGGGTCAGTGTCCCCTCCACGCTGCTGGGTTTTGTCCGTAGAACAGAGAGAAAACATCTCCCACCTCGTCGCTGTTGTGACCAAAACATGGGAACCCTTGTGCCAGCACCTAGCGCAGGGCCAGGCACATGGCAGGTTCTCAGTGAATGCGATTTCCTTCTTATGGTCCACCCCTGCATCTCAGGTCTATGCAGACACAAGATGGGGAGCCATGAGCCACTGGTACCCACACCAAGGAGGGTGGGTTCAGTGATGATTGCAGTAGGTGACTAAAACGTGCACCGGACTCAACGTGTACAACGTTGCCCTCCTCATGAGCACTTACATCCACTTGGCAGAGGGTGGTCAATGGATTCATGGATGGAGGATGAATGGGTCGAAGAGGGAGGAGTGGGGGGAAATTTGGATAGTTGGCTAGGTTGGTGGTAGAGGGATGGCTAGATGGATTGGTGGATGGACAGATGGTGGAAGGAGAGAGCAAGGGAGGGTGGAAGGAAGGAAAGAAGGAAGGAGGAAGGAAGGAAGGAAGGAAGGAAGGAAGGAAGGAAGGAAGAAGGAAAAAAGGGAGGAGGAAGGAAGGAAGGAAGGAAGGAAAGAAGGGAGGAAGGAAGGAAGGAAGAGGAAGGAAGGAAGGAAAGAAGGAAGGAAGGAGAAGGGAAGGAAGGAAGGAAGGAAGGAAGGAAAGAAGGAAGGAAGGAGGAAGGAAGGAAGGAAGGAAGGAAAGAAGGGAGGAGGAAGAAAGGAAGAAAAGAAGGGAGGAAGGAAGGGAGGAGGAAGGGAGGAAGGAGGAAGGAAGGAAGGAAGGAAGGAAGGAAGGAAGGAAGGGGAAGGAAAGAAAGAAAAAAGGAAGGAAGGACAGAAGGAAGGAAGGAAAGAAGGGAGGGAGGGAGGGAGGGAGGAAGGAAGGAACATTGGTTGCCTAGAAAGATGGATGGATGAGGGATGGATGAATGAATGGATGGATGGAAGGAAGGAAAGATGAAAAGAGAGAAGGAAATACAGTTGAATTAAAAATATTAATAACTGGGGGCGCCTGGGTGGCTCAGTCGGTTAAGCGTCCGACTTCAGCTCAGGTCACGATCTCACGGTCCGTGAGTTCGAGCCCCGCGTCGGGCTCTGGGCTGATGGCTCAGAGCCTGGAGCCTGCTTCCGATTCTGTGTCTCCCTCTCTCTCTGCCCCTCCCCGTTCATGCTCTGTCTCTCTCTGTCTCAAAAATAAATAAACGTTAAAAAAAATTCAAAAAATAAAAAAACATTAATAACTGTACATAGATGATCTAGAAATCTTCATTTTTTAAAAATTTTCTTCCTGTCTTATCTACTCAGTAGAGAACCGAATGTACATTTTTTGTTAAATGTTTATTTACTTTTGAGAGAGAGACAGAGAGAGAGAGACAGACAGAGCACGAGCAAGGGAGAGGCAGAGAGAGAGGGAGACACAGAATCCCAAACAGGCTCCAGGGTCTGAGCCGTCAGCACAGGGCCCGACGCGGGGCTCGAACCCACGGACCGCGAGATCGTGACCTGAGCCGAAGCCGGTCGCTTACCCAACAGAGTCACCCAGGCGCCCCTGTACATTCTTATTCTTCTTCCCAAGCAAATTCCTGTCTTCACAAAAGGATGCTATTTATCGTTTTCTCTGACGATGCAGTGAGCACATACCCATCTTAAAACGTCCTGGCCCATCCTGCAGGTATGGGCTCAGCGCCTCTCCCATGGCAGGAGTGCATTACAGGCTGAGGATGGGACCAGAAACACACTCTAAAGAAAGAAAAACACCCAGAGTCCCGTCAGCTGGAACTGAACAGTGTTTTTAGCCTTCTGGACTGTTTTATTCATCCTCTCTGTATGTGCATGCAGAGACAAGCGTGTCTTTCTGTGCACGCACGCGTGGAAGGCTGGGAACCACATAGGCGTGCTTCCACACCTGTTTCTGCACACCGGGGGTCACTGGCCGCTGTGACCCCCGGTTCATCTTGTCACAGTACTTCCTGAGCTCCGAAACATCACCTGCCTCCTCCGCTGGGATGCGAGGCCCCCGGGAGGGGGGCTCCGTCCTTCCTGTGTGACTTTGTCTCCTGCACACTTAACAGGCCGCAGTGCTCAGAAAACGGGCCTCGACTGAATCAGTGAAGGCCGAATAGGGATGTGCCATGTGTGCCTCCCCCCACCCCCTCGGTGGCTCGGGGCGTATTTCTCTGGACGCTTCTCCTCCAGACGTTCTTACAAATTCCCTGCACTGAGTGCAGGGCAGGTGGGGGGTGGGCATCCCGCCCAGAATAGGACAGCCCACAGACACAGCCGCTCACCCCCTGCCTTGGTCTGCCCAGCCTGCCGCGAACCCCCAAGAAGCGTGTGTGGACTCGAGCGCCAGGGGGAGCCTCGCCATTTTCCACGTTTCTTTCAGGAGCTGTGTTGAGAACGAATGTCAGGAGGTCTCTCGACCTTAGTTCTGCCCCAGTTTATAGTTTGCCAAGAAACTTTATTAATATTTTAAGATTTTATTTTAGACAGCGTGTGCACGTGAGCAGGGGAGAGGGTCAGAGAGACAGAGAGAGAGAATCCCAAGCAGAGCCCGACGCAGGGCTCGATCTCCGGACCCTGGGAGATCCCCCCTCCCCCAGAGCTTCCCCCCCAGGCCTCAGCCTTCACTGCAGTCGATGAGAAGACAGCCAAGGGTGTCTGGGCAAAGTCGGGGGCATTCTAAAGCTGAGGGTGAGGCTGCCGCGGGCGTTTGGGGGATGGGAGGCCGTCTGGGATGGCTGGACCTCGGGTCATGCGACCGTGAGGTCCACAGGGCGAGGTCATGGGGCAGTGTCGTGAATGCCGCACTCAGGAGCACGGGCAGAGGAGACCCTGAAGGGTCCCCAGCAGCGACGCGATCGTGCAGGCTTGCGTTTCCATTAATTCACATCACCCATGGCTTTTCCAATAACGTCTCTCTCTGGTTTAAGAAAGCACAAAAAAAAACGAGGAGCGCTTATATTTTTCCCACGGAACCCAGAGATGGCCGGCCCACCGCGCAGTGGTGCTCCCGTGACCTCTTCTGTGCTCGTGGCCACCCGAACCGAAAGCGTCGTGTGGAGTGATCGCTCTGGGGGGGGGGGGGGGGCGGGGGGCTGAGTGTGCGGTCAGTGTCCCAGAAGGATGCGTGCAACCACAAGAGTGAGGCACAGGGCGGGGAGTTATGTTCCTCCTCGGGAGTCACACGGGCGTGTAGAAGGTGCTCCCACAGCTTCTAATATAAGGCCCGAGGACTCAGCCGTACCTATTTGTCTCTGCTTCCTGCCTCTCCTGGAGTCAAAGCCAAGTGCTCTGTGTCCCCCAGCTGGGCACAGCTGTCCGGCCAGGAATAGACTGGGCGATGGGCGATTTTAAATAGATGACCGCAGGTGACACGGATTCCGGGGACTGGGGCGGGGACCCTTTTAGCCATACGCTTGGGAAAGGGCAGGCTAAAATAAAAAATCCTCTCCCTGTTGGAGTTCTGAATGGAAACCAGAGATCTGTTGCACACTCAACACGGAGCTGTAGCAGAGGCAAGAAATAGTTTCTGGATGCTGTTTGTTTCCTTTTATAACTCGGAGCACGAAGAGCTGTGATTTGCGAGAGCCTTGCTGTGAGGCAGGCTGGGGCGCTGGCACCACCTTTTGGAGGAGATGGGCCGGAAACCCTGCCGTGGGAAGCCGTGGGCCTGGGAAGGCGACTTGGCCTTGGAGGCCTGAGCAGGGCAGGGCGGGGCCACACGCGGTTCCCACTGGGGGCGGGGCCACATGCGGTTCCCATCAGGGGCGGGGCAGGCCAGCAGGTGCCAGCAGGAGGTGAGCCAGGCAGGCTGGGAGGCACAGGCTAGGGGCGAAGGGTCCCAGGAGGGCGTCTTCAGGCCCCGGTTCAGGCGGGTCTCCTGACCTGGCGGGGGGGGGGGGTGGGGGGCGGGGGGGGGGGGGGGGGGGGGGCGGGGGGAGAAGAAAAGGATGAAGAGGAACCGAAAGCCCCCCTCCCCTCCCTGCCTCACCCTGCCTCTTCACATGGCCAGAAATCCATCCCCCCAGCCCTGGACCGACCTGCAGACTTCTGGAAGCCACTCCTGATAGCCCCTGAAGGCGGGAGGTGTCTCTAGACCCTCCCAAGTCCACCGGGACGGAAGCCCCAGTGTCTGTTGCTACTTCCTGGGCAGGTGCAGTCATGTCACTGGCCAGGATGTGTGCCACTGGTGCAGATGGGGAATGTAGGGAGAGAGGACGATGCTGGCCGGCAGTGGGACCTCCACAGGGCACTTGGCCTCTCTGGCCATGCCCTTGCTCCTGCCCCAGCCACAGGGGTCATTCCTCCAGGGCACCCTCTCTGCCCTCTGCCCACGTCTGTCCTGGGATCTCACGGTGCAGGGGGCCATAGGCTTCCTGTCCCTGTCACCGCCACCTGTGACCTGCCCCCACAACGTGACCCTGACTCAGGATGGTGCTTGGTGAACTTGTTTAAAAAAAAAAAAACAAACCACCGCCATAATAAACCCCATTATCCTGTGTAGCCTGCTTCCGGCACGTTCAGCGTGCCGGCTGTGCCCCAGGGACCCTCTTTTCTGATCGTTTCTGCAGTGGGATTCCTGTCTTCATCTTATAGAGGAAGACACTGCAGCTCAGAGAGGTGAAGCAGCTTTCCCAGGGCTGCACATTTCAGGGGGGCAACCGAGGCGTGAAGCCCAGCTCCGTGTGCCTCCGGGGTCTGCTCTACCCCCCAGACCCCCAGGCTCACATTGTGGGCTCGCTGCATTCCTGGGGCCGGCTTCCGTGTTCTCTCCACGCCCGGAGAAGCATCAGAGAGCGGCATCTCAGAGGCTGAGGGTGGGGCGTGAGCGACAGAACCCCGGGGACGGGGCCTGATGCAGGCTGGTGTGTCATCGTCAGTGGGTGGGGAGCAGCGGCAGGGTGGGCCAGCGCACCGAGGGGCACGCGGCCAGTGGGCTCAGAGCTGACGACCAGCAGGAGCTACTGTGCAAAGCAGGCCTCCACCCGGAGGGGGCTTGGGGCTCACCAGGGACGTTGAGGAAATGCAGTCTGGTCCAGCAGGTCCGGGTAGGGCCGAGACTCTGCACTCCTAGCAGACTCCAGTGATGCGGGGGCTACGGGTCCCAGAGTTTATCAGTTGGATAGTTTTGGGGTGATGGGGGCAGGCTTCTGGTGTGCGTGTAACCTGGGCCGTCACAGGACCTAGGGCTTGGTTTCTCACCTGCCACTGTCTTAAAATTCCTTTTTTTAAAAAATATTTATTTATTTATATTTGAGAGAGAGGGGAGGGGGAGAGAGAGAGGGAGAGGGAGAGAGAGGGAAAGCATTATCAGGGGAGGGACAGAGAGAGAGAGAGAGGGAGAGAGAATCCCAAGCAGGCTCTACATGGGACTCGATCTCAGGAACTGTGAGATCATAACCTGAGCCAAAACCAAGACTCCGATACTCAACCGACTGAGCCACCCAGGAGCCCCGAAATTCTTAATTCTTTTTGAACAAGGAGCCTCCATTTGCACGTTGCCTGGGCCCCGCAAAATTATGCTGCCCGTCCCGGGACCCATGCTCAAATGGGCCGGCCGCCAGTCTGATGAGGCTGTCCCATATTTCTCTCTAACGTGTGGCCTCAGATTTTGAAATACCCAGCCTCGTGGGCCCCCAGAACCTAGAGCAGGTACCATATGCTTCCCCAGAATAGAAAGCAGTAAAAATACACCATTGAAAATAGTCTGGTTCCCAATTCGGAAGCGCAATTTGCCAGCCTCCACGCTGCACGATGCTAATTGATTTGTTTTCTTTGCTCCAGTGATCCTCTCCTTGTCAGCACTTTTTCTTCCCCCATCTTTCCTGGCTTACTTGTCCCACTCTGAGGCTGAAAATAGCGCCCGATCCAGATTGCTGGGCCCCCGGCCAGAACTGCTTCCTCCGTTTCTTTTCTCCACCTTGGTGCCGCCACAGGCAGGGCTGTGATGGAGGGGTGGGCCGTACCCAGAGCCCTAACTCGTGCGGGGATAGCGCCAACCCCCGCTCACTGGGAACATGGCACCCACTCAGTGCCAGGCCCTGTGCTCTGGGCTGGAGGTGGAACAGTGGCAATGACACAGGCCCAGACCGAATGGAAAGATGGACTCCCAAAGAGAAGGACGCTAGGAATGCTGGGCTGTGGAGCAAATAAATGCACAAGACGCTGCAGGAAGGGGCAGAGGAGGGATTGGAGTAACTCTGTTGGAGGATATGTATCATGGAAGGCTTCCCGGAGGAGGTGATGTTTGAAATGAGCCTCCGCGGATGAGGAGGTGTTTGACAAGTGAGAGGGAATGTGTCCTATCATACAACCAGGCTACCCTCATGCTGGGGGCACCTGCAAAGCAGGGACACCAAACTTAAATGAGAAATATTCAGCTTTGTTGAAGTTGCCCAGAACCAGGGGCTCAGGAATTTTCAAAGGAGCTGTTTTAATGTTATCACTTGTGGATTCATTTTGAAGTTGTCAAGTCTGATTCTGAATTATCAGGGTTGAGGTTGGGGTTGTTGTGGTCCCACTGTGAAGGCACATCTGGGTATCCCCTCCTCCAGGAAGCCCTCCCTTTTGCCCTGTACCTGGATGCTACATTCTCCCGGCTCTGCTGCCACAAAGCCCTGTGCATACCTAAATCTTTGCCTGGTTCTGAAGTTTTAACAACTGCGGAAGAAAGAATGAATGGATGAATGAACGAACGTACGAACGAGCCTTCATTGATGTGCGAAGCTTTGGAAAATGGAAGGAAATAAGTGAATGAGAATTTTTATGACGTCGGGTCTCCAGGCTTCTTCAATATCCCTAGGAATGTTTTCCTCCTGAAGGAGGAAAGCAAACAGCTCCTTGGGAGCCACAAATTGAGATGGACTTATGCATTCACACACGCTTTCCGCATCCATCAGGCATGGGTAGCTGACAGCACCTTGTCAAGCCTGTGCTACACGTTAACAGTACAAGATAGGAGTTAAGTCGCTCTCCCTAAGCTCAAGGATCGCGACCTACTGGGGGAGGTAAACAAGCAAACAGTCGCCTTGTAAGAACATTTAGAAATGATCGTCACGAGAAAGCACTTCAGTGAGTGGAAGTTGGGCTTCCCTGGCCCCGTGGGAGCCAGGCGTGTGGGTCGCTGCCCTGGGGTGGGGCACAGAGTGTGGCCCGCGATTTGGGCGGATGCTGAAATGAGCCGGGCCGTCTCCACGAAGAGGGTGAGAGATCTGGGTGATTTGTTTCTCTCCTCCTAAGCATCCCGGGAGGCCAGGGGCAGCTCAGAACCTTTAGAAGTAGAAGCAGGCTGTTTTCTGGCAAGAAAGGCCCAGGAGCCAAGAAGAGCTCCCAATAGCCAGAGCTGGAGCCTTTGGGCAACAAAATAACAGAACCGCATTGAATTACAACTCAGAGTCTGACATAAATATTCATGAGCTCATAGTGATGTAAATAGATGCTTGAATAAGCAAATGGGGGAGAAGAGACCAGTCTCCCAGCAGAAGAATTCACCAGAATGCACATAACTCGAGTCTCTGCCTTCAAAGAGGGAGCGGCCCTCCCCCCGGCAGATGTGGGCTGTGCCTGGGGACATCCTCCAAAGGGACAGCGTGGACACGGCGAGAAAGTGAGTTCCAGTCTCCAGTGACCACACGGCCAGCGAGGCCAGCACCGCGGCCACGGGCCCCCTCGAGGGCGTGCACTCTGGACCCGCTGCGTTCGGGATGGTCCTCACCTCTGTGCCCTTCCTCCCAGAACTGTAACCCCAGTGACACCACGAGGAAAGCGCACACAAGCTGAAATCTAAGAGGCAACCGGCACAGTACCCGAACTCCTCGAAACTGTCAAGGTCATGAAAAACCAGGAGACAGTCTGAGAAAGTCAGGGCCCAGAGGAACTCCGGGAGACGTGAGGACTGAATGTCGCGTCGGGTCCCGGATGGCGTCCTAGACTGGGGAAAGCCATTCGTGGGGACACTGGTGGGACGCAGTGTGGCATTCAGAGGGTACATGTATGCTGATGCTGATTCCTTAGCTGTGACAAACGTCTGATGCTGATGCGAGATATCCCAACAGAGGAAACCGGGCGGGGGCGTGACGGGACCTTCTGTACTATCTTTGCAACTTTTCTGTAAATGTAACACGATCCTACACTAAAAATTTTATTTAAAATAAGAAAATAAAGCCCTTTTAACTCCACCACTTAAAACCAACCACTGTCAGGGTCTCCTGTATTTCTTTCAGTTCATTTTTTTAAAAATATTTTTAATATTTATTTACCTTTGAGAGAGAGAGAGAGAGACAGAGCACGAGCAGGGTAGGGACAGAGAGAGAGAGGGAGACGCAGAATCGGAAGCAGGCTCCAGGCTCTGAGCTGTCAGCACAGAGCCTGACACGGGGCTCGAGCTCACGGACCGCGAGATCATGACCTGAGCCGAGGTCGGATGCTTAGCGGACTGAGCCACCCGGGCGGCCCTTGTTTTTGTGTTTAAGATTCCACCTGTAAGTGAGGTCACGCAGTATCTGTCTTTCTCTGACTCACCTCCCTTAGACGGCGCCCCCAAGATCCGTGCATGTCGTCCCGTTTCCTTACGGCTGGGTAATAACACCTCCGTTCCAATTTCTGTGCCCCAACACGACCACACTTACCGTGGACAGAATCGTAACACGCCTCCTTACCGTCTTGCCCGTGTGAAATCCATAGGAATTGTACTTGCTCCTGAGTCTGTTCTCTGCTCCTTTCCACGGGGGTCTAAGCCCTCTTGTCATGAAACGTTTCCCGGAACCAGTTTACATGACGCCGGCTCCCCAGCCGCTCCCAGCCCCTCCGCTTCTCCTGCGCAGAAACCACACCAGGAGGGACACCTCCGACCCCGTCCTCCCCCACCTTCCAGGAGCACAGCCTCTGAGGGACCAGGCTCCGGGAGTGCCCTGCCCTCCTCCTTCAGACCCTCCGTTTGCTGGGGTGGGGCGGGGGGAGGGCGCCGTAGCCCAGGAGACCTGTTAACATATTAGCAGAGCTCCTCGGGGTTCCCCTGCAAAGGGCACACTGGATTCTCATTTGTAGAGACATTTATGCCCGTGTGTTTCATCATCTTCTAGAGGGATGCTGGGTGTGGGAAGGCCACACGAAGGGGGCTCAGCGCCCCACAGCCTCCCCCCGGGAAAGCCGGGCTCATCTGGGCCAGGCTAGTCCCACCCCCTGCCAGCACGGCACCCCGCTCTGTGCCTCAGTTTCCCCATCAGCCAAGCAGACGTGAGAACTGCCCCTTGGAGCTCTCATGAGGACGGTCTGGTCACACCTGTGTTAGACTTGCATTGCAGTCTGGCCCGGTGCCAGGGGCCGATTATCTGCCCCATTTTACAGACAAGGAGAATGAGGCAGAGGAGGGTAAGTCAGCTTGCTTGAGGTCACAGAGGCATGGGGTTGGAACTGGGCTGTCTGCGGTTGAGTGTGCCCCCAGCCCCCTACTCCACCAGCACGCGGTGTCTGTCCATTCACTCATTCATTCGTTCACGAGGGTGTGGAGTTCACAGGCCCTGCAGGGGTGGAGCGGGGAGGGGGGCAGCAGTGGACTCCACAGCCTGAACACAGGGCAAGAGCTTACCTCCAGGAAGGGTGGTGAGCTTTTGATGGGCCAATACCGGGTCCCCTGCAGCCTTGAAGCAGGGGACTCTGCCGGGCCCAGGGGTGGGGGGGAAACAGAGGGGGCAGGTGGGGTGACTGCGGGTGGGTGGACCGCCCTGGCCATGGCCAGGGTACAAGCAGGAGGCAGCGAGGGAGGCTGGTCCAGGAGGGGCCCCGCCACGGAGCTCGCAGTCTCCTTGGGGCTCTGAGGAGCCCAGAAGTTTCCGTGAGGCCTGAGGGTAGGAAAACCCTCAGCTTCTCCGTGGGGACTGGACCTACCAGAAGAGGGTGGGCTCATCCACACTGCGGGGGGCTGACCACGTAGCCTGGGGGGCCACCCGCTCCCAGGGCCAGGTGCCCGCATCACCTTCCCAGCCCCCCAGCTGGCCGATGCCCTCTGGCCTGGGGGAGGGGCGGCGCGGAGGGAAGCCTCTCCCTGTGCCCCTTTTCTCTGTCTCTGAGGGTTCCTGTGGACCCCTGAGTGTAGGCGGCAGGTCCGACCTGTTCTCACCCGGGGCTGGCCTTTCCTGACCTTCCCGTAAGACGTGGGACACCCCACAGGAGGGTTTATACCTGTGCACTTACCTGAGCAGAAAAGTGGGCAAGTCCGGAAAGGGCCCCACAGGCCGGCTTCCAAAACAGGATGCGCCCCTTGGGGCTGTGGCTTTCCCGACCCTCCAGGCGGAGCTGAGAACGGCCCTGTGGGACCCCCACCCACAGCGGCCACCTGCAGAGGGGATGCGCCTGATGGCATGGTCTGCTCCGTGGGTCACTCGTCTGTTGCTTCCAGGCCTGAGGTGCTTAACTCGATCATGTCTGTGAAGAGCCTGTCCTCAGTGAGGGTTAGGCTGGCACATCCTCCCGGGGGATGCCATTCGACCTGCTGCGGCGCCCTCTAATTAGGGCCTCACGGAATTTGCCAGGAGGCCACCCCTCCAGGCCCGTCTCCCCTTGGCCACCTCACCTCCGAGGTCCGCTCCCCGGCGCACGCTGTCCCGGGCCACGCCCGACCCGGTCCCGCTCTGTGCCTCTGTAGGCAGCCCTGTGCCAGCCTCTCCCCGCACCTGCTTTGTCTCCTCGGGGCACCGGTCAGCCTGGGAACGGTACTTCCCGCGCGACGGGTGACGTGTTGGCTCGTCTTTTGCTGCCCCCACAGAACGGATCATTTACCGCGGAAACCCCCGGCTCACTGTCGGGGCCTCACCATCCCCACGACGCCCGCCCGGCACCCCGGGCTGGGGAACAGCTGCTGAGCGGGTGAACGAACGAGCGGATGAGTGACGGGTCAGCACGAATGGGCAGGGGCTGGCCACCGGCTGCTTCCCGCCCTGCCCTCCGCGGTGTGTAGCGGGGAGGCCTCACGTCTTCCCGGCTTTGTGTTTCAGGTCGTCCTGGTGAGCTCCTCACTCAGCGACAGGGACCAGAGCCTGTTCCTTAGCACGGACGAGGGGGCCACCTTCCAGAAGCAGCTCATCCCCTTCTCCGTGGAAACTCTGATTTTTCACCCCAAGGAGGAGGACAAGGTTTTGGCCTACAGCAAGGAGAGCACGGTGAGCAGGCCGGGGCTGGAGCGTGGGTGGTGTCGTGGCCAAGTGCAGCCGTCCCCCCGAGGTCTGGGTGGTCTGGATGCCCCCGCGCTCGGCCGCCTTGCGTGGGAACCAAGTGCGCTCGGCACAGGTAAGTGTGTGAGACAGGATGGAAAAGCAGTAGGTAATTATTAGGGTTGTTCCTCTCTGCCTCCCCTCTGTGTGTACCAGCCCTAAGGCTTCTTCCATTTCTAGAACATTCCACACACCCTCCCATGCTGGGCCTTTCCAGGTCTTTCTGCCAGCCTGGGATGCATGTCCCCTTTCACTAGGAAAGTGGGGCATCCTTCAGATCCCGTCTCCGTGTCCTCTCCTCCGGGGGCTGTGTCACCAGGGCCCCACAGGGACCCAAGGGCACCTTCCCGGGGCAATCGAGGGGAATGTGGCAGAGGGCTCTTTCCAGGCCCAGGGGGGTAGGAGAGACTCAGGGCAGGTGCCAGGAAGGATCAGTCCCCACCCCAGGTCCTGAGGGCTGGGGGCGAGGTGCCACAGGAGAGGGCGAGAGCGGTGGAGGAAGGAAAGGAGCCCTAGAGTAGCAAAGGCCAGTACTGGCTTCTGGCAGGGCTGTAGCTAATGACCACAGACTTGATGGCTTACAACAGCAGGAGTGTGGCCTCCCACAGTCCTGGAGACCAGAAGTCCAAAGTCAGTTTCACTGGGCCATAGTCAAGATGTCTACAGGGCCTTGTTCCCTCTGGAGGCTCTGGGGGGAACCTGGCCTTTTCCAGCTTCTGGCATTCGGTGGCTTGTGAAGGAACCACTCATCTTCAAAGGCAGTATCTTCCTCTCTCTGTCTGCTGTGTTTTTGGAGAGACAGAGAGAGAGAAATCTGAGAAATGTGAGAAATCTCCCTCTGCCCCCCCCCGCCCCTCCCCAAGTAATGCAGGAGAATCTTCCCATCTAAAGATCTTCACTGAATCACATCTGCCAAGTCCTTCTTTGCGCTATAGGGTCACAGGTGTGGGGATTTTTCAGCCTGTCATTGTGCAAGTGAGGCCCCCAGAGTCTCTGGCAGGTGCCCAGGAGGAGGCCGGGCCCGGGACCGGGAACTCAGCCAGGGTGAGGCTGGACAGTGGACACCACACAGGCCACAGCCCCCAGGGCAGAGAAGTGCGGAGAAGGGCAGAACATAGTCTGGAGGCAAATGGGAGTGGAGCTGTCCATTCCAGAACCTTGCTCTGCGACCCCCAGGCCTGCTTGGGCCCCCTTGCTCCACACGCCTCCAGGCGCCAGTGCACCTCTTTCTCAGGGCTCATGGCAGTGTGCCTGTGTATCTGTGATATTATTTGATTACTGTCTGGGTAAATCTCCTCGAGGGCAGAGACTGTCCCTAGTTTTTCCACCATTTTGTCTCAAGTTTCTGGCTGACAACATTGATTGGATGGATGGATGTTGAAATGCAGATGGATGGACGGGTGGGTGGGTGATGGGTGGGGTTGGGGGACATTGATGGTGGAGGTAGATGGATGGATGGATGGATGGATGGATGGGTGATGGATGGGGCTGGGGGACATTGATGGAGGTGGATGGATGGAGGGCTGGGTGGGTGATGGGTGGGGTTGGGGGACATTGATGGTGGAGGTAGATGGATGGATGGATGGATAGGTGATGGGTGGGGTGTGGGACATTGATGGAGGTGGATGGATGGAGGGCTGGCTGGGTGATGGATGGGGCTGGGGGACATTGATGGAGGTGGATGGATGGAGGGATGGGTGGGTGCTGGGTGGGGTTGGGGGACATTGATGGTGGAGGTAGATGGATGGATGGATGGATGGATGGATGGGTGATGATGGATGGGGCTGGGGGACATTGATGGAGGTGGATGGATGGAGGGCTGGGTGGGTGATGGGTGGGGTTGGGGGACATTGATGGTGGAGGTAGATGGATGGATGGATGGATGGATGGATGGGTGATGGGTGGGGCTGGGGGATATGATGGTGGAGGTAGATGGATGGATGGATGGATGGATGGATGGATGGATGGATGATGGGTGGGGCTGGGGGACATTGATGGTGGAGGTAGATGGATGGATGGATAGATGGATGGATGGATGGATGGATGGATAGATGGGTGATGGGTGGGGCTGAGGGACATTGATGGAGATGGATGGGTGGATGGGTGGGTGGGTGATGGGTGGGGCTGGGGGACATTGATGGTGGAGGTAGATGGATGGATGGATGGATGGATGGATGGGTGATGATGGATGGGGCTGGGGGACATTGATGGAGGTGGATGGATGGAGGGCTGGGTGGGTGATGGGTGGGTTGGGGGACATTGATGGTGGAGGTAGATGGATGGATGGATGGATGGATGGATGGGTGATGGGTGGGGCTGGGGGATATGATGGTGGAGGTAGATGGATGGATGGATGGATGGATGGATGGATGGATGATGGGTGGGGCTGGGGGACATTGATGGTGGAGGTAGATGGATGGATGGATAGATGGATGGATGGATGGATAGATGGGTGATGGGTGGGGCTGAGGGACATTGATGGAGATGGATGGGTGGATGGGTGGGTGGGTGATGGGTGGGGCTGGGGGACATTGATGGTGGAGGTAGATGGATGGATGGATGGATGGATGGGTGATGATGGATGGGGCTGGGGGACATTGATGGAGGTGGATGGATGGAGGGCTGGGTGGGTGATGGGTGGGGTTGGGGGACATTGATGGTGGAGGTAGATGGATGGATGGATGGATGGATGGGTGATGGGTGGGGCTGGGGGATATGATGGTGGAGGTAGATGGATGGATGGATGGATGGATGGATGGATGGATGGATGATGGGTGGGGCTGGGGGACATTGATGGTGGAGGTAGATGGATGGATGGATAGATGGATGGATGGATGGATGGATAGATGGGTGATGGGTGGGGCTGAGGGACATTGATGGAGATGGATGGGTGGATGGGTGGGTGGGTGATGGGTGGGGCTGGGGGACATTGATGGTGGAGGTAGATGGATGGATGGATGGATGGATGGGTGATAGATGGGGCTGGGGGACATTGATGGAGGTGGATGGATGGAGGGCTGGGTGGGTGATGGGTGGGGTTGGGGGACATTGATGGTGGAGGTAGATGGATGGATGGATGGATGGATGGGTGATGGGTGGGGCTGAGGGACATTGATGGAGATGGATGGGTGGATGGGTGGGTGGGTGATGAGTGGGGTTGGGGGACATTGATGGTGGAGGTAGATGGATGGATGGATGGATGGGTGATGGATGAGGTGTGGGACATTGATGGAGGTGGATGGATGGATGGGTGGGTGGGTGGGTGATGGGTGGGGCTGGGGGACATTGATGGAGGTGGATGGATGGGTAGATGGGTGGGTGGGTGATGAGTGGGGTTGGGGGATATTGATGGTGGAGATGGATGGATGGATGGATGGGTGATGGGTGGGGTGTGGGACATGGATGGAAGTGGATGGATGGATGGATGGGTGGGTGGGTGATGGATGGAGTTGGGGGACATTGATGGAGGTGGATGGATGGAGGGCTGGGTGGGTGATGGGTGGGGCTGGGGGACATTGATGGAGGCGGATGGATGGGTAGATGGGTGGGTGGGTGATGGGTGGGGTTGGGGGTGATTGATGGTGGAGGTGGGTGGATAGATGGACGGGTGCCCGTTGGTTGGATCAATCAGTGAGTGAATGATGGATTTTTTTCCATTAAGGATCACCCAGGTCAAGGGCCTCCAAATGGGAGACTTCTGGCTGGTCTGGGCCATGGCTCTCTACAGGACCATGGCCTCCTGGCCGAGGTCCGGTCCTCACGTACTGGCATCCCCGAATTCCCTGGCCTCATGGGCTTTGTCTTGCTCCCGGCACCCTCCTTCAGGCCAGCGTGTGCTTCTGGGTATTAATAGCATTACTTAGCCCTCCATGTAATTAGACTAAAGCACAATCACGGAGACTTACTTTCCTGCAGAAATTGACTGCATGGCAATTGCTCTTTAATTTATGGTGCCCTGAAAAATTAATGGAGCTGAAATCTTGGTTATTTTCCTTGGTTCTTTTCTGCGACTCTAAGGAAAGAAAAAGGAGACAAAAAATGGCTTAGCTGTGGTTATAAAAGGAATGAGGAATCTGAGGAAATTAATAACAATGACAATAGGGCCTTGGGCTCTTTTTTTTCAAGGTTTTTATGGTTTTCAAAGCCCTCTGACTTCTAAGAAGCAGGATGGCGTGGCAGAACAACACTGGCTCTTGATTCCGACAGCCCTGGGGTATCAGGCATCGACCGGTGCTGTGCTGAGTAACATGTAGCCCCAAACCTCATTGGCTCCCAGCGACAAGCATTCTTCACCTGTTCCCGGGACTGGGAGCTGGCTAGGGTTCTGCCAGGCTCTGCTGGGATTGGCTAGACATGCTCCTGGCTGATGGTAGGGTTCGGGTCTCTGGACATCTCTAGTTCGGGGACCTGAAGTCACCTGGGGACATGCCGTTCTCATGGTGGAAGGCAGAGGCCCCGGGGCAGGGGGGGGGGGGGGAAACCTCCGCGGTAGCGTTAACGTATCTGCTTTCACCTGGAATATGTCACCTCCCCACACACCATTGGCCAAAGCAGGTCACGTGCCAAAGTCAGCGTCCGCAGGGCTGGGCGCTGGTGTTCCGTTCTCGAGGACTTGCAGACAGAGACACAGCCAGACGCTCCTTCCAGTGTCCTCCCTTCACCTTCCCTCCCAGGCGCCTGCCGCTTCCTCCAGCACTCGCTGTCCTCCACCCTCTGACTGCCCTGCCCCGCTGCCTTCACCCCCCCCCCCCTTCACCAGGACATTGTGACTTGGGGCGGTCTAGGGCCACCTCATCTGGAGCCTAGACGGCCTTGTAGGTGAGAGCCTGATGCAGTGGTTTTTCTCTCAAGCCTCAACCACCTGCACTGGGGGCCTGGGATCAAAGGCTGTGAGGGCCAGGCAGCCCCTTCCCAAACTGACTTTCCTGGTTCCCTGTGCTGGTCTCTGGGACCTGCTTACGGGCACAGCCCGGGACACTCACCTCTAACACGTGACAGACCCACTGTTATGTTTCATTCTGCTCCCCATCAAGAACCTCCTGTTTCCCAGCACCGTGAGAAATGAATCTGAGCCTGGGACTGCCTTCTAGAACCTTAGTGGGGAAGAAAAGACACCTTAGACCATCAATCAGGGAAGCCTTCCTAGCGGAGGGGTTCTGAAGAGACGTGTAGGGAACGGATCGCAAGGTACATTTACGTTTAATACAACTTCAAAACCGCAGAGATGACTGCAACGACCACCCGCAATCCTCTGGCCACAGAGAACCGGGTTTGCATTTATCCGCGCTGAAGCGGAGGGCAGTCAAGGCAGCGGGGGGAGGGGCGGGCAGGGGGGGCCCCCAGCTACGGGAGGGTCAGCAGACGAGCCTTCCTGCAGGGCTCCAGGCTCCAACATCCCACGTCCTCCCTGACCTCAGGTTTCAGAATTGGGTGGAAATCGGGCTTCTCTGAGTAACAGAACGATTTCGTAAGTGGTGAGGATCTTACACGTCGGTGTGTGTCCGATCCCTTGTGTCCGACGGGGCTCAGGGCAGGATATTTTAAGCAGAAGAAGGAACTGGGTGCTCTCTAAACTGTTGGTGGGGGGCATGGGGGTCCAGGCTGGACCCCCAGGGGTCTTCCTGGGAGCCACAGAGCTATCCATCTGGGGGGGGGGGCCTCTGCCTCACATGTCAGGAAGCCGGGGTGGGGGGACCAGGAGCCCCACGGGACTTACCAAGGTCGAGGACACACAGCTGATGTGGAGACCCACGCATCTGAAATCGTCACTGCTGCGGCACGGCTGCCTCGCGACCTTCGCAGAGCCAGTGACAGACCGTGGAAGGCAGGACCGGCTGCGGGCTCCACCACAGCCGCCCTCCCCACCCCCCGCAGCTGAGGACAGATGCGACCTCGCCGGCCAGCAGGCGTGGCCCTAGGTGGCAAGACAGCGCCCCCGTGCCACGTTCACCCTCCAAGTGTCCCACGGGTGCGCCTGTGCCCCAGAACTCTAGCTGCAAGGGATGCTGAGCGATGTTGGAGTCCCACTCTGCGGCCTGTGTGCCGCGAGGCGCCCCGCGGCGAGGGAGGGAGGGAGGCTGGGCACCTTCCACCGCGCTCAACCCACCGCTGAGAGCCGGGCGGTGATCAGAGGGCAGCCCTCTAACGACCGTGTGAGACCGACGGGCACGCATTTCTGCAGTGGCCTTCCCCTGACCTCGTCCGGCTCGCCTGCCTTCACCTGTCCCCTGCCCTGACTCTCTTGCACATCACGTTCATGTCAGGGCAGCGGATGCGTTCTGGTAAAGCCACCTCGGCTCCCTTCTTGGCCAAGTGGCCTGGAGCAAATCAGCCGTTCCACGGGGACACCACCGTGCAGGATTTGCTGCACAAGCGGGATGTCCCTGGTGCGGTCGTTGTTGATTTACTGGCGCCTGTCTTTTATTAAGCGGCGGTGTTCTGTTTCTGCGGCCGTTGATGGCGCGTCCTCAACCCCTTCCCACGAGAGCAAATTGAACGGGCTCCGTCACGTCCTGGGGCAGGCGTCGTAAACGCCGGTGCGTCCGCGGGGATAGCGGTGATAATGCCATCCGCTAATGCAGAGGTTTGCTGACCAGGCTCCCGGACGTTGATGGCCGCGCACCGTCTGAGGGTAGGGGCAGTTCTCTCCCAGTTTGTCGCTGGGGAAATTGACACATGAGGTGGGGGCCCCGGCCTGGTCGCTCAGATGGGCCAGGGAAGGGACCAGAGGTGGCCTGTCATCCCTCCCGGGGGACCCCTCAGCCACTGGGGTGTCACACTCAGGCCCACGAGACGGAAACTTCTACTGGAAGCAAGCACTGCCTGACCTGGAGTGGCTTCCCTGCCTCTTTGGGCTTCACCTCCGTCATCAGCAAAGGAATCTTACGTTCCGGGGGACGAACGCTCTCCAAAAAGCCCTTTTTCTAAAATATTAAGGTGACAATTTCATAGCACGGACCCTAGAGCAGGCATCGGCAGACGATGGCCTGGCACCTGTTTTTGTAAATAAAGTCTTTTGGGAACACAGGCAACCTGTTCGTCTACATGTCCTCTCTGGCTGCTTTCCTGTCCCAAAGGCAGCGATGAGTAGCTACAACAGAGGCCACACAGCCTGAAAAGCCAGAGGTATTTTCTGGAAACGTTCCAGAAAAGTTTGGCAGCCCCTGCGGGGATGAGTCCCGGGCGCGGCGCAGGGGGAGAGGTGGGCGAGGCAGGGTATGTGCCAGCGAGCTGCACACGCTCTAGCAGAGAAGCAGGAAGTAACGCGGCCGCGTTTCAGAGGCCGGGAGTTCTCTTAGCAAGTGCGAGGCTGGGGATCTGGAGAAGCTTCTGCAGATGCGGCAGGAAGGACCCCAGAGGTCAAGGGGGTCGAAAGTGGCTTCCCTGACGGGCAGGGTTGTGTCCTCGCCCAAATCTGTATGCGGAAGTCCTCACTCCCACCCCCCAGATGGGACCTTGTTTGGAGACAGGACTTTTAAAGGGATATTTAAGTTAAAATAGGTCGTCTGGGTGGGACCTGATACAATATGGCAGGTGTCCTGATAAGGACAGGGCAGCAGGACACGGGGCACAGAGGGACGACCGCGTGAGGACACAGGGAGAAGAGGGAGGCCTCAGAGGGAACCAAGGAGCTTCCCACCTGGGTCTTGGACTCCCGGCCTCCAGGGCTGAGAGGGAATGAAGCTTTGCTGTGTAGACCCCCGTCTGTGGTTGTTCTGGGGGCCCTCCCATCCCAGGACGCTCGCAGGCGAGTCCTCCTCAAAGAGCAAAATCTCGCGGCCTTGGATGTTTTCTTCAAGCCGGTGACGGCAGAGGAGGGCGCTTCACAGAGAAAACTCCCACGTGTGTTAAGAAAGGGGACAACGGTGGCTCTAATCACGGGGCTCACAAGCTGTGAGTCACAGGAGGCTGTGCTTGAGACTCAGGCAGGGACGGCCGTCCTCAGGTGGGCCATCTCCCAGGATGCTGAGGTTCGGGGAGAGTATTTGCGAGGAGAGAGCGTTTGCACTGAGGCGGGATCCCCTGGGTGTTTTTTCTGTAGCTGCGGGGGTGGTGGAAGGATCCAGAAGAGGGGGCTTGAATCTGTGGCCTCAGAGGTAGGGCGTCTGCTGGAAGCCAGGGGCAAGGAGGCCCCAGGTGGAGGTGGAAGGGGACTGGGGGGCGTGGGAAGGTTCTGGATGGAGATGATTGGAAGTGCCAGGGTCCCCGGTGCCAGGTGGGTGACAGCACAAGGGGCTCCCCACCCCCAGAGTGGGGTGTCCAGTAAAGGCCAGTTCTCTCTGGGTCCTGGGCCCTGAGCCCTGACGCAGTCTCCTCCACCTAATGGACTGGGTTCTGAGCCTGCTTCTGCTGTCCCAGGGCCTCCGAACAGGTGACCTTGGCCAAAACCCTGACCGAGAGGTGACTTTCGACTGAGTCTTGAATACTGACTGGGGGAAGGAAGGGCATTCCAGCCAGAGGGAACAGCAGGCACGGATGCTCAGAGGACCCCATGGGACACATCAGCACCACAGTCGGCGTGGGTGTGACAGGGCTGTGGGGTGTATAGGGGCATGTATGGGCAGGGACAACAGCTAGAGGGAGGCCAGGCAGCCCAGGGGCCCTGAGTGCCCGTACAAGGAGTGTGGGCTTTATCCCAGGGCGTGGCATCCCCTGGGAGGTCTGATGCAGGAGGGTGATGTGGTCAGCTGTGTGTCCCGGAAAGACCCCAGTGGCTGTGTCACAGAGCAGGGGCAGGATGGGGGGGCTGAGGGCTGCAGGGAGGACGCCCACAGGAAGCCACGGAGGTGGCTCAGCAGGGCCACGGGGTGGAGGGGGTGCAGGAGTGCAGCAGCCATGAGTCGGGGGGAGGAGACTAGCACACACGTGGCAACGGGTCGGTGAGGATGGGGCCGGGGTCCCGGCCTCGGCAGCTGGCGGGGGATTGACACTAGGCACGGCCGGATGGACTTGCGACCATGCCGCAGGTCAGGACGGCACCGGGCTTATGCTTGAAAAACCCCAGTTCCCCTTTGAAGATTCCACAAAGCCTTCTTTCGTGAACAGCAGTTGTAACACCAGTGGCCTCACTTACGCTTCGTGACTTAGGGCCCTGATGGGGACAGGCTGGGTCAGACGGGGAGCACGTGGCACAGAACGTGTTGGGCCAGCCCTGAAAGCCAGCAGATGTGGGCTCCAGCTCCAGCCGCCGTTAGCATGGCGTTTTAGACCCATTTTACAGACGGAGACACTGGGGCCGCTGTACCGGAGGTCCAGGGGCTGGCTTGAGCCTTCCTTCGTTTTGAGGGCTGGCCGTGACATTGCTCTGCTTAACTGACTTATTCTGGACACGTCTTGAGTACAGAGGAGTGAAGGAAGGGGCGTTCAAATCACAGAGAATTCAAACCCGGCTTCTGCCCGCGACCAACCCCGGGCAAATCTCTCACGTGGCCTCGGCTGCCATTTTCGAGCTATAAAACAGGTTCATAAAAGCATCTGATTCACAGGGATGCCCTGGGACGGGCCGAGACAGGACGTGCCCGGCACACACGCGTGCAGCGGGCCCTCGACGGCAGCCTGAGATCATCCCCACGTGACGCTGACGGGACACGTGGAGCACATAATTAGTGGCACTGCTTTGCGACAGGGCCCAGCGTGATCCCACACGTCCCTGTAAGGCAGGGCTCTGGATCCCCATTTTAGAAAGCGGGGAACCGAGGCTTAGGAAGCTTTGGGGCGTCACACAACTGTGTACTGCGGAGTCTATCGGGAACCACCTGGTTACTGGACCCCACGACCTCCCAAGTCACAGACTCCCCCCTGCAAAATGTTGCAGCTGCGGGCGTCATTTTATAGATGGGGAAACTGAGGCACGGAGGTGACACGGTGGCACAACTGAGAGGCAGGGTTCGGGGGAACCAGGTCTCCGCCCCTGAAGCACAGCGTGCCCCATCAGCCAGGGAGTGACGAGCACAATGCCCCCTCCCAGGCCTGCCTTTGCGACACAACGCTTTGCTCGTGTGTGTGCCACGTAGGATTTCCGTGTCTGTCCTGCTTCACGGGTGCAGAGATCCCTTGAAAGCCTCCCGGCCCGGGGCGCCTGGGGGGCTCAATCAGCTCTGCGCCCAACTTCTGCTCAGGTCATGATCTCACGGCTCGTGGGTCGGGCTCTGTGCCGACAGCTCGGAGCCTGGAACCTGCTTCGGATTCTGTGTCTCCCTCTCCCTGCCCCTGCCCTGCTCGTGCTCTGTCTCTCTCTCTCTCTCTCTCTCTCTCGAAAATAAACATTAGAAACAAATAAAAAAATACAAAACCCTCCCGCCCCACCCCCCTCTCAGGAATGGCACGGGTGCTTTAGCGTTCCCATGAACCCGACCCACCCACAGGGGAAGCTGGCAAAGAAAACTTGGAAAAATCACAAATGAAAGACCCACTGGGACCTTCACTGTAGCTGTGTCCCAGCTCTGTGTTAGCGTTTATTCTCACCCCAGAGCCAGGAATGCAGCTGGCGAGGGGCAAAGCTGGCGGGAGAAAGGGGGAAGGGACAGACAGGACCTGCCCCCCCCCCCCCCCACCACCACCACCCGCCGCCCTGCCCGGCGCCTTGTCTTACCAGCCGGGGCCTGGTGGGCTCTGTACCCTGCAGGGGCCGGTACAACATGAGAAATGTTTCAAACTCAGGACGAGCCCTCCTCCCTTCTGCATCTTTCTCACGCTGGCACGGTGGGTTTAGGGAACTGAGCCGTAGTGGACACACGATGTTACGTCAGCTTCTCGTGTGCAACATAGGGATCCCACGATGCTCTCCGTGTTAGGCTGTGCCCCCCAGTGGCTGCCACCTGTCGCCAGGTGCACATCCCATTGAGCATTCCCTCTCCTGTGCCTTTCTTCCCCCAGGTGGTTGTCAGAGGGGAGGGGGGCGGGAAGGCGGGCTGTCACGGTGCTTTTCATGAGCGATTTGCCATCACTCTGCGCTGTGCCCGGGGGGACACAGAGCGAGTGCAGACCCTCCCGGGCTCCCGGGGCTCTGCCTTAGGACTCGGCACACACGGGGGGGACCCTGACCCGGACCCTCCCCAGCCCAGGCTCAGGCCTCCCAGGTCCTGTCCCAGGAGGCGGCAGGAGGCAGGGCCTCGCAGGAGCCGGGGCTCTGAGCTCCCCCACGAGCTCACTGTTTCATCGCGCTTCTCTTACGAAACTCAGATTCGAAGATACGTATGTTAGGAAGTTCAAGTTGGTGACCGCATAGCGTTAAGCCCAAGCGCAGGGCCCTTCTGAGCATGGGCCCTGTGTCCCTGGCGTGGGCGCAGACCCCAGGTGGCCTGCACAGAGGGGACCCCGCTGTTCCCGCCCGCACGGACCCCCTTCACACCGCGTGCCCTTTGCAGACCCTGCCCCCTTCTTCCCAAACCGCCCTGGGTCCCGGCCTCCCGCTCCTGTGGCATGTTGCCAGGTCCCTCCCGGCCAGCGACGCTCAGGTGCGCCTCCCCTGGGACGGCTGCCTGGCCGGTGTCTCTTGGTTCCTGCCAGCTGCACAGGGGCTGAGACGGCCTCTTCACGGAGCCCCTGTGCCTGACCCTCGGCCTCTGGAGCTCGGTCTGGGCCCCCACGTGAGCACAGGGCCTGCCCGGGCTGGACGGGCCTCCCGACCCCCACGGGGCATCCGCGGTCCAGGGCAGAGGGCCCCCGGCCCGGAAGAGGCTCATCCCTCACAGTATGACCGGACTTGTGTTTCTCTTCTCTGCCCTGAAGCTCTACGTGTCATCTGACCTGGGGAAGAAGTGGACGTTGCTGCGGGAGCGAGTGACCAAAGACCACGTGTTCTGGTGAGAGCCCCCCACCTGCGACCGGTGCTCCCCTTGCCTCCCCACAGCCCCCGGCTCGGGGCTCCCCGCCTACTCCTGCCTCTGACCCCAGCCATGACCTCCTCCTCCAGGGGGACCTCCGGGGTGCTCTTTCTGCCCTGCTGGGGCCTGTGGGACATGGCAGAGAGTCTGGGCCTGCTCCCCTCAGGTCACCCGTGCGCCCCTCCCCACCTCCCCTCCCGCTCCCCTCCCCACTGGTCCCCCCTCCCCACCTCCCCACTGCTCCCCTCCCCACTGGTCCCCCCACCCCACCACCCCTGTCTCCCCTCCCCTCCCCACTCTTCCCTCCCTACCTCCCCTCCCTCTCCCCTCCTCACCACCCCATCTCCCCTCCCGTCCCCACCTCCCTCTCTCCTCTGCCCTCCCCACCAACCCCCTCCCTTCTTCTCTGCCCCCTCGTCTCTCCTCCCCACCGGCTCCCCCTACTCTTCCCTCCCCCTCCCCACCTCCCTTCCCCCCACACTACTGCCCCCCCTTTCCCCTCCTCACCACCCCTCCCCCCACACTCCTGCCCCAGGTCCTAACTCAGCCCCTGACTAACTGCCCCCCTCCAGTGCAGCCTCCCTGGCCTGCCTGGGCCCTGCTCTCCCGCCCTGCCTGATGTCAGGTGCTGGGGCTCCCCTCCCACACTGGTGTTTTCTCTTGGGGCCCCGCTCAGCAATCGGTCTGAGCAGCGTTCTCGTCTCATGTTCTAGTCTCGTTGCACTGATGCCAGTCTGTGGAGAGAGTGAGGCCCACGGGGGACAAGCCCCTGCTGGTGGGGCGGGGCGGCGGCCGAGGGAGTGGCCGTGAGAGCGCTGGCCCCGGGCCCCATTTCCTGCCCACCAGCCGCGGCCGTGACCCATTCTCCTGCCTAAACCGCCTCTGGAGATGTGCCGTTGCACGCGTGTTCTTCCGACCGATTTGCTGTTTCTTGCACCTGTACGTGTGCACACACTCCTATCCTTTCCCTTTCTTACCTCGTGTGTACGACAAACCATTGGACAGGCCTCCTCCTGGGCCACAGTCCTGTGTCCCCAGCAGAGAAGCACCGTGGAACAGCCCTCCGCCCCCTTCCTCCGCGTCTCCCTGTCTTCATGCGAATCACAGCAAGGAGCTAGTTTCCTGACTTGTGGCCGAAAGGCCCGCGTCTCTAACTCTGGGTTATTGCCGGCTGGTATGTGTGCCTTCTGCTGGCGGGAGAGGTCACGGCTCCCGCCACACGGCATCCCGCGGTGCCTTCCTGGGAAGCCTGAGGCCACATCAAGCACCGGCCTCGTCACTGGTGGGAACTGTTGGCCCCAGGGGCTCCCAGGGGGTGGGGAGGGGCAAGGAGGCAGGATCTCCCGCAGGAGGGCCTGGGAAGTCTGCAGGATGGCGGGGCGCTGGCCCGCCATCTGTCCCAGGCCAGGCCGGGGGGCACAGCGAGATCTCTCGGGACGGGGAGGGAAACGTGCCCGCGGTAAATTAGCGCTAACTCAAACAGGGTATTATCTCGGACAAATCAAATCATTTCTCCCACAAGTTCCTCAAATTGCTCTGAGCCGTTATGCGTGAGAGATAATCGGGCCAGACGCTTGGCCGCTGGGGCCCAGGAACCTTTCCCGGAATGTGGTGACAGGCGGAAGCCCCCCCTCTTGTAAGCAGAGAAGAATGCTGTTTTGCCAGCATTTCTAAGACGCGCTTTGTCCTCGAACCGACAGCGGGACGGCCGACGCCCGCCTTCCGTCTGAGGCTGGGACCCCTTCGTGCTTTGGGAGGCTACCCGGTGGGCGAGCTCATCAGCTTGGCCATGGGGCCCCCGGCAGGCACAGCCCAGGGGTGGGAGGCCCGCTGCGTCCTGCGCCCACCGTGGGCACCTGTGTGTTGCCCTCCCCGTGGCCTCCGTGGCCGCGGAGCGACGTCGTAGCAGCCACATTGTGGACTTGCCACGTTGTGGATGCTGACCATCTACCGGGTACCAGACCGAATGCGCCATCGTGTCAAGTGAGAACACAGACCCTGACTGTCTTGCCCTCACGTGACACAGGGGGAAACTGAGGCCCGGAGAGGCTAGGGCACGTGTCCTAGACCACGTTGCCGGCAAGGAGCCCTCCGCCTGCGGCCAGTGGCCGTGCCGTTGGCCGCTGTGCTTCGCGGACTTCCATTCCTGCTTCTCTGCTCAGGCCCGAGCTGACTCACAAAGTCTCAGCCTTCCTCTTCCGCCAGCTCGGCACCTGCCCGGGGGGTGGGACAGGCGGCAGGGCCTCCGTGGTGGAGGGAGGCAGAAGGGAGAAGACAGCCCTTCCCGCCACGGGCCTGGTGTGGCGCCTGTGAGGGTTTACAGGAACCGTCTGTGTCCGTAGGACGTCCCGTGACGTCCGTAGGAGTGCGGACCAACCCCCCCACCGTGTCCCCAAGGTATTCTTCATACACCTGCCTGCCCCTGGGTCATCTCACATGGCTGCTGTTTCTAGGCAGCGGACCAAAGACCTTCCCACATACCAGTCTTGGGGACCTCAACAAACAGGGGTGGCCCTCCCTGCAGGGAGCCAGGCTGTGTCTGAGGTGACGTGCATGCAGCCTCGCGTGGTCGCCAGAACCCGTGACCAAGGGGTTCTGGGCAGGGACCTCAACCCACTGGGCCCTTGCCTGGTCCAGGGCCTGGGGCTTGGGGATGGGGTGCTCCAATGGGAGAGCCAGGGGGCACGGGAGGGTGGTGGGGGTGCCTCTCAGTGGAGAAGGCAGGTGAGTGAGTGGAACTCACAGACTGAGTAGGAGAGTGAGTCAGTGCAGGGGTGAGCTGGTGAGTGAATGAGTGAGTGAGCGACTCAATTAGTGATGGAGTGAGTGAATGAATGAGTGAATGAGTATGTAAGGGAATGAATGAGGGAGGGAATGAATGAAGGAGGGAGGGAGACAGTGAGGAGTGAGTAAATGAGTGAGTGAGGGAATGAATGAATGAATGAATAAGTGTGAGTGAATGAATGAAGGAGGGAGGATACGAATCAGTGAGTGAGTGAATGAGGGAGGGAGGGGGTGAATGAAGGAGGGAGGGAGGGAGAGCGTGAATGAGCTCGTATCATTACCGCACTTCGCAGGTGCAGGGTTGTAAGGCTAAAATCCCAGCTGCCCGGCTGAGGGCCCGAGGACCTGTCGGTGCCCCTGGAAGAAGAAACGGCGTCACTTTACTCAGAAAAGAGAGAGAAATGTTGGGCAGGAGACCTTGGTCCTCCGAGCTCACAAGTGGTCTGTGCACAAAAGCCTAAAGCAAACCTCACCTTGAAATAGTATTTAGGGGCACAGTGACGGATGCTAGAGCCCATGGTTTGCAACATCAGTGGACTGCAGGGGACGCCCCGCTGGCTTGTGCCACGGAGCCTCTGTGGGGTGCGTGGCCCTCAGACCCTCTGTGGACTCTCCCTGTGCACCTGGGGACCCCTGGACCCTGGAGCTGGGAGGCAGGCTGGGAACTGGAAGGGACCAGCTTGGAGGGGGGGCGTGGCGCTCACCAGCGCTGTGGAAGGGGCTGCCGGAGACCCAGTGCTCCTTCCACGGAGGACAGCTCGGTGGCCCAGAGGGGGCCATAGGGACGGCAGCCTGCTGGGCGGAGCGGCCGCGGGAAGGGACTCCCTGTGCTGACTCTCACTTTGCTCACTGGGAAAGGTGAGTGTCCACGAGAGGGGTCGTTCTGGTGGCTGGATTTTTAATAGTCGTATTGGCCCGGATGTCTGTGCTCTAACGGCTAGAGTCAGCTCGTCGGGCCCCTGCCGCTCCCAAGGCCTGCCCAGCCTCCTACGGGGGTTTTGATCATCAAAACAAAACAAAACAAAACAACAAAGATACAAGGAACGTGAGCGTCTTTGGTAAAGGAGAGTCTGCTACGAAGAGTTCTTGAAAAAGAAGGATGCCTTGCGAACCGTGGGTTCTGGCTCCCTCGCCAGGAGCAGGGGGAGGACCACAGAGCAAGCGTGGCCCCAGCCCCCGGGGCCACGTGGCTACCTGGGGTTCAGGGATTGACGCAGGCACCACGAGAGGGGCTTGGGGTCCCCATTCCCAGCGCCAACCCCAGCCCGCTCTCTTCCAGGGCCGTGTCTGGGGTGGACACCGACCCCGACCTGGTCCACATGGAAACCCAGGACCTCGGAGGAGGTAAGTCGGGGCCGGGGGGGGGGGGGGGGGCGGGGGGATGTGCCTGCACCAGGTGTGTGCCCTGGCGTCCTCACCCCTGCTCCGGGCCAGGCCCAACGTGCCCTGCTCGGTTCCTCGGCTGGCCCTGCACAGCCGACCTCGAGATGTTATGATGTGGTGTAACTTTAAGTGTGCTTGTTTTCCAGCTGGGGATAAATTGAAGCCACGCACTCTGCTCCAGTGGGGAAGTCTATTAAGAGGGTGATTGGTTCCGGCCTCTGAGCACTGAGTGTTTCCCGCTCACTCTGCGTGCCCCCTCTGGCGTTGCTGAGTGCTGAGGCCAGGTGGGGGCTTCCCATGACGTCCCCGTTTAGTGGGGCAGGGGCCTGGCCGCCCCGGCCCAGCCGGCTTCATGCCAGAGGGCGCCCGGGGGGCCTTGCATGCTCTGGGAATGGTCCTCTGTGCTCCTGAGGGAGGAGCACTGGCCGTAGAACTATGGAAGATTCTAGAACCATGGGGTATTCTGGAACATCAGCGCCAAGAGGACCTTTATTCAACACGTACTTGAGTCCCCTGTGGGTCAGGCCGGTGCTGACCCTGCTGGGGACACAGAGGTGAACAAGCCACAGCCCTGCCCTTTGCCTGGCTGGGGACAGCACAGAAGCTGTCCACGTTGTACCAGCCGTGGGGCCCGAGCAGCAAGGAGGGAAGGAGAGCGGAGGGGGCGCCGCCCCGGTGCCTGTCGCTGCTCCCACCACATTCCCCTGGGCGCTGGGGCCCTTGAGTCTCCTCCTGCCCGGTTTCCCTTGGAGTGGGGACCTCGCAGGTTCACGTGTACCAGACGCGGGAGCTGGCGAGGGCCACGCAGTGGAGCTCCCTGGGGGGGACACACGGCGGGGAGTGGGGGCGGGGGGCAGATTCAGAGCCGGGCCACAGAGAGTCCCGGCTGAGAACAGAAGCACTGATGTCCGCTCCCAGCCCGCCATGTGCCAGCGGCATGACCCCCGGGACGTTCCCTCTCCTCCCCGCTCCTCGGTGTCCTCGTCTGTGAAATGGGTCAGTGCCCGTGTGGGGCTCAGTGTGGGGACGTCATGAGCGAGCGCCTGGTGGATGTGGACGGAAGCCGCTGCTGAGTCCCTTAACCCTCAGCTCTTTCCTGGATCGGGGTCAGGCTTCCCCAGAACAAAGCTCAGAGGGGTTCGCGGCTGCCCACACGCACAAGGTCACAGGCTCCCACCATGCTCCACCCCCAAATCCGAAAATACCCCGGGCCTCGCTTAGGGTGACACGGGGACTGACCCGCCACAGGGGTGGTGGTGACCCGCCACATGGAGATGATTTCCCACGACCTGCCCTCCCAGGGGAGAGGGAGAACCCTTGGCCCAGCAGCCACACCACTGGCTCCCCAGAACTGGTGTAGCACCTGAGTGGCGTCCCCCCCACTGAAGACCACGTGTGTCCCCCCGCCCCCACCTGACCCCTGGCACCCACGCCCCAGCCTCAGAGCCCCATTAGAGTCCAGTCTAGCCAAGCTCGGTGGCATGGCACCCGGACCTCCTGGTCCTTCCCCGAGTCGTCACCCACCCTGTCTGAACTAGGGGGTCACTCCCCAGGCTCACCTTGCCAGCTGGCCCCGCCCCTACCAGGGGGTCACTCCCCAGGCTCGCCTTGCCAGCTGGCCCCGCCCCTACCAGGGGGTCACTCCCCAGGCTCGCCTTGCCAGCTGGCCCCGCCCCTACCAGGGGGTCACTCCCCAGGCTCGCCTTGCCAGCTGGCCCCGCCCCTGCTGGCCCCGCCCCTACTGGGAGCACTCGACCACATTTCTCCATCTTGGGGTTCTTACTGTCCTTGGACCACCTTCCCTGCCGGCCACCTTCTCCGGGCCTGGGCTGCCGTCACAGCTCTGTGGGGACCGGGTGGGTCTGATTGATTCGCCTCTGTGTCCCCAGCGGATCTGCCGAGTGAATAAGCACATGGTCAAATGCCAGCGGCCAGGGCAGCTGCAGGGCCACTGTGAGTGAGTGGGTGTGCGAGTGGGTGAGGGGGTGAGGGTGTGAGCCCGTGAACGGGGGTGTGAGCTGGGTGGTGACTTCGAGTCAGACCCGGGTGAGTGTTCCCACCGCCTGTCCAGCAGGCGAGTCCAGGATAGGAAATCCAGTGCCGCCCGCAGGGAGCGACCAGCCCGTTTGGCGGGGACGTGGACGGGATTCAGGAGCGGGTGGGCAGTGGCACAGCCGTGGCTGACTGTGGGTCCCCCGTGTGCCGCTGTCTCCCTGGGCCCCCACCCACTCTTGGAGGCTGGCATTAATCCTCACCTCTGCTGGAGCACAGCAACTATAACCGAGTTCACCTCGCTGCTGAGGCGGGCGTGGGGTCTTCCTGGCCCCGAGCCGGCCCCTCCGCCCTGTCCACGCTGTCCAGCCACCAGGGCCGTGGCAGGATGTGCCCCAAAGGCGCTGATGACCCGGAACGCCCTCGTGGGCTCCAGTTTGGTGTCCGTGGTTAAACCCTGCTCCTGCCCCGCGAGTTGGAACAAAGAGCGCCTCCGGCATAGGCTCGGGCCCCCCTGCACCACTTCGCGGGACCCCCAAACCCTGGGAAAACAGGATGCGGAATAAAAACAGCAGCCGCCTGGCAAAGCGTGTGTTCGATTTTGCCTGACTGTAAGCGTTTGCGAAGGGAGGAAAGCGTTCGCCTGAGGTTAGGGGAAGAAAGGACACTTGAGTCCCACCCACACACACCCCTGTTTAGGTAGGGGAGGCTCCGGGGGGCAGGAGGGGGCCGGTGCCATGATGGGCGCTGTGGGTGCCCACCGTGGCCCCGTGCTGCCCTTCTGTGGGTGAGTGCATCTGCCCAGCGCAGGCCCCTGGGCTGGGGCTCTCTGTCTGGGTCAGTCTGAGGTCCTTCTCCCAGTGAGACAGAAGCAGGCTAGGACACTTAAGTTGGGGGTGTGCTATGGCATGAAGCAGTGAGCAGAAGGTGGGCACTCACCCGCCCGCACGACTTTAGCCCGGGGTCAGCGGACATTCCCCGTCAGGGGTCAGCTCGGCCACCCTCGGGTTTTCTGCCATTGTGCCAGGAAAACGTCTGTAGACGACCCCCCAGAGGAGCAGGCGTGGCTCGTCCCTTACGAGAAGCTGGCGGCAGGCCGGGTGGCCCAGCTTTAGACACGTTCCCCAACCTCCCTCTCTGCCTCAGTTTCCTCTTCCGTAAGATGGGGCCACGGCAGCACAGTCTGGAGGATGCAAAGCGTGCCGGGCGTAAGGGGCCACCCCTCAGCGGCAGGTGCAGCCACAGGACGGGCCCCCTGAGACTCAGACCCGCAAGCCAAACCCGCGGCCGTGCTATCCGACGGAGCCAAGAACGGGTCGGCGTTGCATCGCGTCTGAGGCTGTGTCCGACGCGTCCTTCGGCAAGAGTCTGGGAGTCTGAGGTTTCCTGCGCCGAGTGCTGGCTCTTATCTCCCGCAGGGTTTCGCTACGTCACCTGCCAGATCCACAACTGCTCCGATAAGACGCTGACGGCTTTGTTCCCAGGCCGCATTGACCACAGTTCTCTGACCGTGCAGGACGACTACATCTTCTTTAAGGTAAGGCTGCTGCTGGGCCTCTGCCAACGGGCAGCAGGTGGCGTGGAGTGTCAGCCACGCTGGGGGAGATACAGTCGCTCGGACGGGAGGCGAGAAAAGGGCTCTTTTCCCTCCAAGGCTACTTCATTCGCCGCGTGCTGCTGGCACCCCCCACCAGGGCCCCACAAAACCACAGCCTTGAGGCAGGGATGCTGCTCCCTGCCCCTCCCCGCCTCTGCCCGTCAGCAACCTCCCATGGCTCGGGGGCCCCGAGCCCAAGCCCAGTTTGCTCCCGTTGGTTTCACTGACTTTGGGACTGATAGGGGCTGTCTGGTCATTGCCCCTACACGTGGGTTCTCAGGTCACGGTTGGGACCACCCTTAAGAACCATGTGGTCTGACCATTCAGAAACTCCAGTGAATAACCGATCATACTGCTTCTTGATTCCTTCTCCTGATGAGGAGCTCACTCCTTCAAAACCAGCCTGTCCCCCTCCTGGATAGCTCAGATCTTTAGAAAGTTCATTCTGGCACAAAGCGTTGGCTTTACTCTCATCTGGTAGCCCCTGTCCTGCCCCCTGGGACCCCACGAGATAAATGCCAAGGCTCCCTCCGCACTCAGCCTCCTCTTTGCCCTGTCTCGGGGCCGTTTCATCACCACAGCTGCCTCGTCCACACAAGGACACAGGGGCTTGCTGCGCACGAGCGTATGGAGAAATCTGATCTGTAAGGAGCGGGGCTCAACCAGGCCACATGGAAGGTGGGAGAAGAAGCAGTCCCCGCTCACCACAGTCGGGGTACCTGCTCATCCCTGGGGTTTGCTCTGCCTGAGCTCGGACGGGACTGCAGCTGGGGCTTGGTCTCCATTCCTCACGGTCATGGTGGCCTGGTCTGACCAGTGACCGGTGACACTGTCGATGTGGGACAGGGGCACGCCCTGCCCCATGAGCACCGGCGGCCCCCAGCACCTGCTCAGGCCATCAGGGACCACAGACGTCCATCTGCCTCCTGTCCTGTCCTGTCCTGCTCTGGTTCCCATCTTTCTCCAAAGCTGCTCAGAAAAGCTGTCTTAACCCCCAACTTGGAGGTTGCGGGGACGCTGCTCCCCTGCAAACTGATCTTGGGCGGGTTTGAGCTAGTCCTGCCTCCCCTGCTCTACTCTCTTCCCTGCCTTCTTGGTCCTCAGAGGACCCGGCAGATGCCTGGTGGCCCCTCCCACCAGCCCTCACCACCAACAAAGTGTGTGATGAACCTGAAAGTCCGCTTCCCGGGTCCCCCCTGGAGGTGCTGAGCGGCTCTTGGTGCTGGTTCCTTTGCAGGGGACACACAGGTGGGGGTCCGAACCTAATGGTGCCACGGCTGGCTTTGGGAAGAGCCATCATTCCACCTCTCAGCCTCTACTTGCTGACCCATAAAATGGGCGTGGCAGGTCCTGGCCGCCTGGAGGCCTGGGCGGATGCCAGCTGCGTTCACGTGGGGAGAGGGCCTGCTGGATGTGGCCAGTGACCCGCTATTTGGGGAAGAAACGCTGTGGCACCCGGGGGGCGGGGGGCAGACTCCTGTATGAAGGATGAGGCTGTGTTTAGTGCGTTCTGTTCCCTGGGTTAAAAGTCGCATTCACATCTCAGGGACACTGGCGGTTCTGCCCGCCCCACAAGCCCCCTCCCCACCGTGGCCGGTGGATGAGGAAGGTCACCATGTTTGCAGGCCTCCTTCTTTCTGCACCGGGGCCCCAGAAGACCCCGCTGTCTTCACCACCAGCTCCTGGCGGGAATGGGCCTGGCCCGCCCTGGCTGGCTGAGCATCCGCCCACAGGGCTCCCCAGTGAACCTGAACTTCTCGAGGCCAAGAGGGCTGCCAAGCCCGGCCCTGCCTTCTGCTCCATCGGGGGAGCTCAGCGGCTGGCAGACGGGGCTCTGAGAAGGGGCACCGACCTCTCTCAGCCACTCTCTCCACAGTCCTCCCCCACCTGCTAAGCAGGTCTGTCTCTGGGCTGCTTGGCTCTTCTTTCTGAGGAAGCAGAGTGCTATCTCCTCCTCCAGGAAGTCTGCCTGGCCTCTCCCACCCCAGGGCACTCTCTCTCTGAGCTCCCAGGACCCCCACGCGTCCCCCATCCCAATGCTCCCTGCTCCGGGGGCCCTGAGGGCCAGACCACCGCAGACCGCACAGTCCCTTGCCCTCAGGATAGAATTGTCTAGAGAAATCTCTTCATCCTTGTAGTCATGATGCTTTGCACATTGTGAGCCTGTTATAGTTTGTTGATTAGTAATAATAATTCCAGTAACTCTCTGAGTCCTCCTGGGGCCTTGGGGCCGCCCCACATGCTTCCCAGACCCTGCTCCCCATGACTGCCCCATCGCGTAGTCTCTGATACTGTCCTCCTCATTTATAGCGGGGAAACCGAGGCTCAAAAAAACTCTCCCAAGGCCACCTGGTTTACAGACGGCGGGGCTGGCATTCGAGCCCGGCCAGTGACGCATGGTGGCCGATGCCCCTGAGCAGTGACCCGCATTGCCACGTACATACACCTGCACACACACACACACACACGCACACACACACAACTCGTGCTCACTCAGGCATAGAAGACACTCCCCCACGTGCATGCACAGGTGAACACACCGGGGGGGTCACACGTTCACACTCAGACACGTGCATGGGTGCACACCCACAGGCACGCACGTACGGTGAGACGTAGATGTCACCCATCGTCCCCCCGGCCACCGCCCTCTGCCCTCGTCCGGCGGCTGCCCCCCTGCCCCTCTCCCCCCCCCCAACTCTTCTCCTTGCCCCATCCCCTACAGAGCCTCTCCTTTCCTGGCTCTCCTGTCGTCTCCCACGGAAGACAACTCACTATCTCTGTGCCTCGGTTTTCTCATCTTCGAGACAGAATCGAGCACAGTGTGCGAGCGGCCTCAGCGAGCGTTGCCTCCTGTTCTGCGGCTCATGCCTCGCGCTTCGCTGGTCGTCTTTCGTGGCTTGAGCTCGCCTTTGGCCAGTCTCGTCCTCCCCCCGGTGGCCCTCCGCGCACCCTCCCGAAGAGGAGTTCTGGGGCAGAGAACCCCTTCCACCTTCCGTCGCTTGGATATAGGGAAACGGGTGCTGGGAGAGCGTGGGGACAGAGGTTGGCTCTCACAGACGGAGGTGGAGAAGACGTCCCAGAGGGTGGACGTTGGGTGTCGGGCTTTGAAGGATGAGGACGAGTCTTTCCATCTCGCTCAGAGCAGGTGTGAGCAAAGTAACGGGGCGTTCTCGCCAGCCGACGCGCGATTTAGAGCGTCCCACTCGTCCGCTCGTGGCCCGGCTTGACTGCAACGGCTCCCTGGGTTTGTCTTCTTCTGTCCCATTAGGCCACCGCAACGAACCGGACCAAATACTACGTCTCTTACCGTCGCAACGAGTTTGTCCTGATGAAGCTTCCTAAGTACGCGCTGCCACAGGTAAGAGGGGTCCCCCGCGCCCGGCCCCGTGGCCAGGTCCCAGCCCGCGCTGCCCCGTCTGCCAGTGCGGCTGTGCCTCCTGCAGCCACTCTCCCCGCACGCTGTCCGCTCCGGCCTCACGTGCGCCCAGCTCCATCCGGTCTTAGGGCCTCCTTCCGACCTCGGGGAGCTGGGGATCCCCCACACCCATCTCCTCCTTTCATCTGGGGTTTCTGTCCTACTCACCTCTGCATTCCAGCCGCCTGGTATGGCTACGGGTGCTCAATTAATGCCACTTCCTTCCCCTTTGCTGGGCAGGCGGGGGGGGTGGGGTGGGGGCGGCCTAGACCCTGCCCCCCCCAGCCCTGCTTCAGGGCCAGACTCCACCATGCCCCCCCACCCCCCCCCCCGCTGGTGGTATTCCCATCCCATTTCAAATCTCTGGTTGACATTCAGAGAGGCTCAGTAACCTGTCTGAGGTCACACAGCTAGTAAGAAACCGAAGCTGGTCTCAACCCAGGTCCCTGTGAGTCTGAGACCAGCCTCATGCCACATCTCCCTCCAGAGGACGTCGGATGGCCCGCTTCGCACACCTCTATCCTCGGTGCTTATAATTTAGAAGCGCAGACTTCAGCAGCCGTTCTCCCACACGTATTTATTGAGCATCAGGCATAAGCTGGGATCTGATGCTACAGCTGTGGAACAGATACCCCAGTGCCTGCTCTCGTGGGGTTTTCAGAGAGGAAACAGGCAAATGTCCAACATAGTTGCAGGCTGTGCTCTGCACTGTGAGGGAGGGAGAGGCAGAGACAGAGGGTGAGGAAGTGGGGGGACTTCCCTGAGGGGACATTTCCTCTGAAGTCTAAAGGTCTTGGGAAAGCGGCACAGGTGGAGGGCTGGGCTTGTGCAAAGGCCCTGGGGCAGGAGGGAGCCTGGCGGTAAGGCAGAGGACGGTGAGGAGACGAGATCTTGGCTCTGGGGGCTGTGCATTGCTGTAAAGTCCTCCGCACCTGTGCTGTGCTGCACTGGGCACCAGAACACCTCTCCTGAGCCGTGAATGAGAAAAATATATGGGTTTTTTAAAGCTATAAGAAAACTTTTTAAAACTTCTTGATAAAAGAAAAGGGGGAAGTGGAAAAGAAAAGAAAGAGCGAAAAGGAGCAAGTTGCATAGATTAACTCCAGGCTTGGCTGAGTCCGTAAATGAAAAGCTAATGGTTTCATTAAGGGCAGATGGGTTGGTTGGTGTCGTCCCTGGGGAGTGAGGGGGCCTTTTCAGCTTCTGAGGCTCTTCCTCCCTCCTTTCCCCGGGATTGCAGCAGCATCAGAAGCCCCCTGTGTCCTGGCCCTGTGCCCTGGAGTTGGGGAGGGGGACACCAGGCAAGGAGGGGTTAGGTGGATGCCCGGCCCCTCCCTGCTCCCCTGTGACACTGGGACTGTGGGCGGTTTCTGACCCTCTCCGGGGCCGGGGGTGGCTGGACCAGCAGCCAGGCCACGTCTGAAGGAGTTCTCAGCCTACGCCACAAGTCATGACCTCCATGACCTTGAGCTCTGGCCGTGCCTCCTGGACCTCGGAGTCCTTGCCTGCCCGGGGAGGGGGTGGGGTGATGAAGCACGTGTTTCTCAAAGTCGTCGGTGGGGTTTGTAGGAAGCACAACCTCGTGTCCCCCCGCAGGACCTTAAGGGTAACGTTACCTGCTAGCTTCCTTCTTCCCCATTTCTGTGGGAAAAGGGGGCCGTCGGAAAGAATCGCGAGGCTGTGATGGGAGACACGGCCCTCGCATCCCAAGTGGGCGGCAGAAATGTGACACGTACATGCCCCCGTGCGATCGGTTTCAAGGGAGACCAGGCGCCCGTTCGCATCGTGGCTTTTGCACGGGCACTGACAACCCTGTCTCGGGGCCGTGCCCGGGACCCGGTGACAGGCGGTTGAGGATGATGGGTGAACTGAGTTGCCCTCAGGGAGCACTCCCTGCCCCCCTGGCGCCCCGCGGGGTCAAGACCTCGTATCATCTTGGAGCACTTTGCCCAGACAGACAGCAGGGCTGTTTCCTCTTCAGCAAATTCAGGGGCACAGCCAGACCCCAGGGTTCCCCACCAACAATCTGTAGAACCGGCCAGTGGAATTTCCTAATCAGATTGTGTTGTTTCATGGTGCATTTGTAACTCCTGTCTGTTTCCTCCCCTCAAACCAACTCCGTTTCCCCCCCAACCCCTTTAATTGCTGTAGAAACATCAGGAAGACAATAGAAATTAGAGCAGAGAGGAGGCCCCCTCCCGGGTTACCCGGCCCCTGTGCCAGTCCCCCTTCCCCCGTCCCCGCCCCCCATCCCTGTCCCCCATCCTGTCCCCTTCCCCCATCCCCATCCCGCCCACCTGGCCCCTGTTTGGTTCTTCTTACAGTCCTTGGCCACATGCCCCAGTGACTTTCGCGTAGCTGAATCAGAGCAGGCATTCCGTGTACAGCCGACGTGATAACATGAAAATTTTCCCGGGATGGGGCCGGAGACCCACTGGCAGTGACTGGAGAGCTGCCGGTGGAGGAGACGGCACCTCGTTTAAGCCAGATTTCTGTGGTTGGGCCCCTGGTCGTTTCCAGCAAGGCTGCAATGCTTACCTATTGTGCCTGCGGGTATGCCTTTATCTTCTCAAGTTCAAGTCTAAGAAGAACTTCTAGACAACGGATTTAAATATTTGTGCAGCTGGGCTGCTTCCTAAAAGGTTCCACCTTGCCACCGGCAAAGTCGGAATAGACCGGTTTCAACAGAGCTCGGCCAGATTTTTTGTGTCATGTCCCTTCTTTCCACATCCCTTGTACTTTAAAGGGCGTGACTGGTACCACGCGACTCTCCTCTCACCTGCCTGCGAAACTACAAAAGACGACCAGGCTTGATTAGGTTTGCCAGCACCCTTGGCTTGAATTATTTACTTGTAATGATTAAAAAAAAAAAAAATACCACCTTCCTTAACAGAAAAAATAAATAGACAAAGGCTGTAAACAGACAAGAGGAGAGAAATCCAAAAGACCATCAGTTACGTGCAAGCTTTCATAAGCATAAAGCAAATGCAAATTTACTTCCAAGTAAAATAGCCTTTCATTTGTAATAACCTTTATAAAATAAAATGGAAGCATGAAGCGTAAGAACGAAGGCCACGGGGCTGGGGGAGGGGCCGGAAGCACCAGCCCTGTGTCTTCTCACTTGGGCGACGGTGGCTCCTGGGGCGTCTCGTGGTGCAGCTGCGTTGGAACTCTGGGGTCTGTTCGGAGGCTTGCAGCGTCCAGGCGACCGTGTGGATAGTGAATCCAGGCTCATTTCTGCAATTTTAGCTCTTCCGTGATAGCGGCCACCCCACCCCGCCTGCCGCAGCCTCGTGGCAGGAGACTGGGCTCGCGTGAGCAGCGTGGACACTGGGAGCCACGATGGCCATGGGGACCCCGTTCTCCCAATCCTGGGGGTCTGTGCCAGGAGTTGATGGCTGCTTCTCATCACGGAGCTGCAGCATCCTGGCGGGAAGCCGTCACTGCAGCCAGCAGCGGGCCAGAGCCTGCTTCCAGCCCCCACCCTCTTCTGTGTCCCCTCTTGTCCCCTTTTGGGAGCATAGATTTAGGGACTACGACACTCACAAGCAACCACACGTCTGTTGGAGTTTAGAAAAGTCACCGGGCACGCCCCAGGGGAATGGCTCAGCCTCACAAAAGATGTGAGAAGAACTTAACTTTTTAGCTCCGACGGATCCCTGCTACAGAAACAGAAAACCAAACGCAAGGAAGGGAGAGAATCTGGTTTCCAGAGTTAGCACAGTATTAATTTCCAGTGTCCAGTTTTCAACAACAACAAATTGCAAGGCATAAAAAAACGTGCGATCCGAGCAAAGGAGAGAGACAGAAGCTGTCCCTGAGAATACCAGTTGGCAAACCTACCAGACAAAGACTTTAATACAATCGTCCCAAAGACGCTCAAAGAGAGGGGAACCACGAAGCGCGTCAAGGAAACAATGTAAAAATGAGCAAAATAGAAATAACCAAGAAATAGAAAACATGAAAAGGAACCAAAAATAAATTCCGTGGCTAGGAGGGACAACATTGGGAATGCAAAATTCACGAGGCGGCTTGGAGGGAGGTTTGAACAGACAGAAGGAAGACTCCCAGGTAGGACTGTTGACGTTACGGAGCCTGAGGGACAGGGAGGAAGAGGGGTTGAGGAAAGGCACACCAGTGGGACAGCAGCAAGTGGCCAACGTATGTGTGTGGTGTCCCAGAAGGACAGGGGACCGAGAGGGGGCAGGGAAGCCGTTTAAAGAAACACTACAGACATATATGCTGTTTCTACCTTCTGGCCTCCCCATTCCCTGTTTCCACGACAGTCTTGCCTCTTTGTCCCTCAAGGTAACAGGTGTATAACTCGTAGAGACTTCTCAGTATCCATTCTTCCCCCGAGCCTCTGCTTTAACAACCCCCCACTTTTCTGGCACAAGACCACATTTCCCAGCTCCCCTTGCAGCGAACACGTGGTCACGTCTCTAACGTCTGGCCGCCACATACGGAAGTGGGGTTGCCGTGGGAGACTTCTCAGAGCCCCCCTCGAAAGGCAAGCCTCTGTCTCCCTCTTTCCTTCCTCCTTCCTGCTGCTCGCACGTCAGCATGATGGCCGCAACTCTGACCATCATCGTGAACCATGAGGACGAGGGCCATGTCGTGGGACAGCGGGATGATGACCCAGGAGTCGTCGCTGTCCCTGGTGACATGTTAGAACTTCCATACCAGACCGTGCACCTGGAGACTTTTTTACATGGGGGAGGAAGGAGCTAGCTTGTTTGAACCAACTTTTCTTTCGTAGTTCCTGTCACATGCAACCAAATCTAATTCTACCTGGTAACAAATATTGGCGACTTTGGTATTTCCTTCCACGTCTCTCTCCAGGCCGTACAAATACAGAGACAGACACATCTACATGTATCTACAAATACGTCTACAGACATGTGTACATAGATCTGATTGGTTTTCGCGTCCTTTTTTTGAAAATGGAGTCAACACATGTCTCTGGCTTCTAACTTTTCTTTTCAGAGATAGAATAACATAAATCCAGATGTGAGGAAACACTGCATGTTTTTTTTTTTTTATCTCTTCTCTCTGGTCTTTTGTCATAGTCTCTAATCAGCAAAGATTTTTTTAAAAGACCATTCTGAATATCGGCATGCATGGCGTGAAATGAGCATCCTTTTAGCCAGGCCGGTGGGGAAGGAATTCGTATAAACTCTCAGACCGTCATGGAACATGTGTAAGAGCTTTAAAAATGTTCCTACTCTCCAATGCAACAATTTCCCCTTAGAAATTATGTTCAGGATGTGATCCGAGAGGCGGAGACCTATGTCTAGGGATGTTCACGACTGTCCTGCACGTAATGTTGGAGACGCCAATGGCTCGCCAGTGGGGAAGTGCTTCGGTGAAAGCACGCCCACAATGATGATAATATGCCGTCATCAAAAAGTGTGTGTGCTTAATTCGAATGACGGAGGGAAATCTCCCCGTATAAGGTGAAAGAGAGAGCTGCACGCTGTACGTGGGAAGAAAAACATATGAATCACACGTGGGAAAAGGCCCGAAAGTGAACGTTTTTATTTTTGTTTAAAAATTTTTGTAAATGTTTATTTTTGAGAGAGAGACTGACGGAGTGTGAGCCAGGAAGGGGCAGAGAGAGGGAGACTCAGAATCCGAAGCGGGCCCCGGGCTCCGAGCTGTCAGCACAGAGCCCGACGCGGGACTCGAACTCACAAACTGCGAGATCGTGACCCGAGCCGAAGTCGGACGCTCAACCGACTGAGCCCCCCAGGCGCCCCAAAGTGAACATTTTTAAATGGTGGGATCAGGTCTCTCTAGGGACGGCATCGCTGGCAACTTCTGGCCACTTCCTACGTTTTTCTTTGTTTCCCTGATCATAGTAAGCATTCCCCCAATGCGCTTACCCAGGTGCAGAGGAGACGAGGTTGGGATTATGCCACAGCAGATGTCGGTCACTTACCACGTGATCGCCACCGGCACCGCCTGAGCACCTTCCCCACTGGGGCGGCGGATTTGCAAACCCCGTGGACACGGTGCAGCTCGGCCTGTGGCCGCGAGCCGACAGATAGGGGAAGGGAGGCAGGAGACGGGAGCAGTGGTCCACGTGCTAGTAGTGCCGGGTCCTGCGTGTGTCCGTCCCTGTGCCCCGCCACGCTACTGTCCCGTGTCATGGGCGCTCCCTGCCTGGTGACGAGCTTCTTGGTTCCAGTCATTTCCGCGTGTTAGATTTCCGGTGTAGACAAAGGGCCCC
Organism: Panthera leo; assembly: GCF_018350215.1. Lineage (NCBI taxonomy): Eukaryota > Metazoa > Chordata > Mammalia > Carnivora > Felidae > Panthera > Panthera leo. The sequence goes on from NC_056682.1 coordinate 201,151,517, forward strand.
AGCTCACGCTGCCGGGGACCTCCCGATGCTTCACAGCGCTGCCTCCCCTTTCTGCAAAGCCCCTTCTCGGGGGCTGCGCGGGGAGGGCAGGCAGGGGGCCATCAGCCCTGCGTCCGACCCGGGCGGCCAGATCTTGCCTCTCACTGGAGGCCACGTCCCGTGGACGAACAGGGACTCCGTCCGTTCTTAGAGAAACCAGCTTCCTCTGTCTATGCCGGCCCTGATAGCAGATGAGAAGGCGTAGAGAGACGTGTACCCCCAAACTGGGCGGGGGCGGAGGGGTCGGCCTCGCCTCTGCAGGAGCTGGCTGGCCTCACCCGGCCTCATCCGCCCGTCGGCAGAGCTGGGCAGCCGCACTGCCAGCAGGGTAATGAAAGTCAGAGTGGTAGAAGGGAAGCGACGGCACCCGCCGGGAGTACAAGCTTGTTATGGCTTTGAAATGGCCCTTTTCACGGGGCTCCCACGCAGGACTGGGCGCTGGCCGGGAGAGAAAAGAAAAGCGGAGCCAAGGGTGGCCCTGGGTCCCTTTTTCTTCCTTTTTTACGTCAGTGGGTTTTGTTTTGCTTCTGAATTGTAAAACCTGGAGCTGAGCCTCGAGAGGACGGGGGAGTGACTTAACCCAGTCCTCCCACCGCTGGGGGAGTGTTCCCGAGGGCAGAGCCCGCCCATGGCTCCCCGCTGAGCCTGAGTGCCTGGACCAGCACCTTGTGGTCCTTAGGAACGGCGCTTATGAACACGTGCTGAGTGAAGGAACCAACGGATGACTGGTCCGACCCTCGGGATGGGCCTGGGGGAGGGGAGGCCCATCCCCTGCCTCGCAGAGGTGACCCCTCGGGGTGCTTCCTGACGTCTGGGGGTGCACGGCGTGCATGGCGGGGAGAGACGGGCCCCCTGTGGGCATCCCTCCCACGAGCCAGTCCGGAGGGCTGGAACGTCACCCCCATTTTGCAGGTGGGAAGACGGAGACCCGGGGGCTGACCAAGGTCACAGAGCAGCAGCAGGTTGGAGGCCTAGGTCGGCACGGCTCCCAGAGAGCCATGCCCGGCACCCCAGGCCTGCCCGGTCCCTCGAGGCTTCACTCCCCCACACCCACCTCCCCTCTGCACCGCTGACCTGCGCTCTCCCCCGCCGCGTCCCCAGGATCTGCAGATCATCAGCACGGACGAGAGCCAGGTGTTTGTGGCGGTTCAGGAGTGGCACCAGACCGACACCTACAACCTGTACCAGTCGGACACGCGCGGCGTGCACTACTCGCTCGTCCTGGAGGACGTGCGCAGCTCCCGGCGGGCCGAGGACAGCGTGCTCATCGACATCCTCGAGGTGGGCGCCAGGGCGGGACCCGGGGGCGCCTGGGGCCCTCGGCCGGGTGGTAGGTGTCACCCGTCCTCGCTCCCTCCCCTCGCCTCCCCTCCCCTCGCCTCGCCTCGCCTCCTCTCCTCTCCTCTTCCCTCCCCTCCCCTCCCCTCCCCTCCCCTTGCCTCCTCTCCCCTCCTCTTCCCTCCCCTCCCCTCCCCTCCCCTCCCCTCCTCTCCACTCCCCTCCCCTTCTCTTCCCTCCCCTCTCCTCCCCTCCCCTTGCCTCCTCTCCACTCCTCTTCCCTCCCCTCCCCTCCCCTCCCCTCCCCTCCTCTCTCCTCCACTCCTCCTCTCCTCCCCTCCCCTCCTCTCCACTCCCCTCCCCTTCTCTTCCCTCCCCTCCCCTCCTCTTCCCTCCCCTCCCCTCCTCTTCCCTCCCCTCCCCTCCTCTTCCCTCCCCTCCCCTCCCCTCCTCTCTCCTCCACTCCTCCTCTCCTCCCCTCCCCTCCTCTCCACTCCCCTCCCCTTCTCTTCCCTCCCCTCCCCTCCTCTTCCTTCCCCTCCCCTCCCCTCCTCTCTCCTCCACTCCTCCTCTCCTCCCCTCCCCTCCTCTCCACTCCCCTCCCCTCCCCTCCTCTTCCTTCCCCTCTCCTCCTCTCCCCTCCCCTCCCCTTCTCTTCCCTCCCCTCCCCTCCCCTCTTTTCCCTCCCCTCCCCTCCCCTCCTGTCTCCTCCACTCTTCTTCCCTCCTCTCTCCTACCTTCCCCTCCAACTCCCCTCCCTCCTCTCCTCTCCACTTCCTTCCCCTCCTCTCCCCTCCCCTTCTCTCCCCCCTCTCCTCTCCACTTCTCTCCCCTTCCCTCTCCTCCCCTCCGCTCCTCTCCCCTCTCTTCTCCCCTCCCCTCCCCTCCTCTCATCTCCCCTCCTCTCCCCTCCCCTCTCTTCCTCTCCTCTTCCCCTCCCCCTCTCCTCTCCCCTTCCCCTCCCCCTCTCCTCTCCCCTTCCCCTCTCCTCTCCCCTCCCCTCCCTCCCCTCATCTCCCCTCCCCTCTTTTTCCCTCCTACTCCCACCCCATCGCTAATGCTCTATCTCAGGTCTGCAGATATATCTGCAAAGTGTAAAGCACCAGATATTTGAGGCTTCGCAGGCCAGGAAGATGCTACGTAGGTGCTTTTAGAGCAGGAGACAGACTTACTCTTTCTGATGAAATTAAAAATCCAAAAATGGGGTATGACTTCTTTGTAATACAGGTCTACTAACAGAGAAGAAGGATGCTTTGGGGAGGGATATTTTGCTGATTGGGGAACAGCGTTCACGGTTCTCATCACGGACGCAATCGCAGGTTGCCATCTGTAAAGCCATTCCCCGCGTGCGTCCATGCAGGGCGGGGTTTGGCCCGAGGGACAGAGCCTGGGACTCCTGCTCCGTCTCAGCCCCCGAGCGTCCCTGCCTCCCTGCCTCTCCCCCTGTGCACTCCCTGGGGTCTCTCCTCAGCTGTCTCCCCCTGCACTTGCTGTCCCCTGACACCGAGGCCGATCGGAGGCTCTGAGCGGGGGCTCCTGGCTCCCACGCGGGGGGCCTCAACCCTGCACTATCTCATTCTGTGCCTGGATGCCACAGACGTCAGTCACGCTGTTCCCCGCCTGGACGGCCTCTCACGGCCGGTCCCCTCCTCTGCTCTAGTCCACACCGGAGCTGGGCAGGGGGCCACTCAGCCCATTTCCAGGTCAGGAGCCCGAAGCTCAGAGAAGGTCAGCGACCTGCCCGCACAGACCCGGGAATCAGCAAGGAATCCGGAACCAGCCCGGGCCTGTCCACCCCACACTTGGCCCCAAACTCCTAGCGAGCACGCCCTTGCTCTGTCTTTCACCTTCTCGCTCTCCCTCCTTTCCTTGCCCTCGGGGAGCCCCCGCCCGTGAGAAAGTGCCCCAGTTACAATAACTGCTGGACGGTGGGCCTGCCAGGCCTGCAGGGCTGAGGGCGTCCCTGCTGCGAGCCAGCGAGCCAGCGGGAGCCTGGGGCAGGCAGTGGGGTTTCTCGGCCTGGGAAGCGGCCTCCCAGAGAGACCCAAGGCTCAGCATTCACCTCTGAGCTGTTAGCAAGCAGCACGGAACCATTTTCCCCGAGAAAGTAATGACTGTAATCATTCGTCAGGGTTCCCATCCCCGCTAGAGGACTCAGAGGAACACAACCCCAGGCCCACTGCTGTTTGCTAGAAGCTACTTGCAGGAGCCCCCCCCCCCCCCACAGCCTCCAGGGAGGCCGCTGGGCTCCCCCCAGACCCGGTTCTGCAAGGCGTCTTCACAGCTGCTGCACATCCCACCCGGCTGGGGGAGAGGGCACGAGTGACAGTGGCAGGGGGAGGGCGACCAGGGCCAGGGGGCCGCAGACAGGGGCACACTCCACGGCCTGTCCCGTCCCAAGGTGTCTCTGTGCTGGGCTAGGAACGGGGTTCAGGGGATCCCAGTCTTGTCCCTGTCCCTGAGGAGCCCTGCCCATAGTTGGGGGGGCAGCCATTGTAGCGGGCTGAATGGGGACCCCAAAACTATATGGCCATGTCAGTCCCCGGAACGTGTGACCGAGACCCCATCTAGAAAAGGGGTCTTTGCGGCTGTCATTGAGTGAAGGCCCTTGACATGAGACCACACTGGATTGTCCAGCTGGGCCCCAGATCCGGTGACGAATGTCCTTTGGGGACAGAAGAGGAGATACGGGCCCAGAAAGGCAACAACGTGAAGACAGGGGAGAGGTTGAAGAGATGTGGACACAAGCCCGGGGCACCGGGAGCCACCAGAAGCTGGAAGGGACTAGGGAGGGTCCTCCCCTGGAGGCTCTGGAGGGAGCGCACCCCTCCCACACCTCGGTTTTGGGCTTCCGGCTTCCAGACAGTGGGGGAACAGATTTCTGCTAGGTTAAGCCCCCCTGTTTGTGGTGCGTCCTTACAGCCACCCCGGGAGTGAGTCGTTCCCGGAAGCGGGCACAGGTGTGAACACATCGTTTTTGGGAGCCGGTGCCGGTCTGCTCAGACCCAGCCTGGGGCGGGCCCGGCCCGTCCCTGCCATCTGCCATCTCGGGGACGTGAGGTTTCCATGCTGTTTACTGCTGGGCATTCTCGTGGAGACCAGCGGGATAGGACAGAGAGATTCCTGAATGAAGCGAGCCAGCGCTGGCCAGGTCCGCGTGCGATCTGCCCTCAGGGTGTTGGGGGAGGCCTCTGCACGCAGCACTGGGCCTCCGGGAGGCAGAGAGATGGCACCGTGCGCGGGAGAAGGGGCTGTGGTCCGCACGCCCTGGGCCCCCCTCACCTCCGGAGCGTGCCCGGTCAGCCTCGGCTCTGGGTGAGAAGTGAGGCCCCGCGGGCAGAGCTCTCGGCGAGAGGCTGGCTCACGGTGGACGCTCTGTTGTCAGAGGGCTCCGGGCAGGTGTTCATGACTTTCCTTGTTTTGCTGTCCCAGGTCCGAGGGGTGAAAGGAGTCTTCCTGGCAAACCAAAAAACCAATGGGAAGGTGGTGACACTTATAACCTACAACAAGGGCCGCGACTGGGACCGCTTGAGGCCACCCAGCACGGACATGAACGGAAAACCAACCAACTGTGAGCCTGTGAGTCCCTCTCCCGCCCCACACCCTCCCCGGGGTGGGCACAAGTCGTCCCTGAAGGGGCCCTGGGCGTCCCGGGGAGGGCCCCGTCTGAGAGACGGGAACCACGGGCTTCTCTGGGCGTCGCGGAGAGGGGCCAGGGGAGCCCCTTGCTTTACTGGAGGCTTAGCTGGAGGTCAGAGAGGGAAGATGCATCAGTCAGCACTTAGCGCCACACGGCTGCGTAACAAGCGGCCAGTGACAATCCTGCATTCTTCAGCTCCCGGCTGGGCTCAGCCACGCGCTCTGTGCACCTTGGCAGGGCCCCGTCACAAATGTGCGGTTGGTTGATTTCAGGGCTGGTCTGCTCCCTGTATCTGGCCTCCTCCTCCTGGGACCGGCCCCGGCACACTCTCATGGCCATGGCTGAGGTGCAGGAAAGTGAGCAGACACCTGCTGAGTAGACGGGCCGGCACGTAGGACCGGGGAGCGCACCCCCGGTGGGGCTGGGCCGGGGCCACAGCACAGATGTCGTGAGCTCCAGGCCGGTCCTGCTATCCCAGGGGTGCCCGTCCCGTGAATACCAGCGGAGGCCGTCCCGCTTGGCCACCGGGAGATGCGGGCAGCACGCAGGCCCGTGTCTGTGAGGCTGGACAGATGGTGTGCTACGGGGGCCTGGCCTGAGAGACGGGCTGCTCGGCGCCCCGCAGACTTGCCTCTCCTCGCTCCCTGGGGAGCTCACCACCGCCACCCGCACCCGGGCCTTCCCCAGCGGGGGAGTGGGGGGCGGTCTGGAGTTCGAGCAGCACAGGGCTGCAGCCTCCGGCCAGGTGCCTCTGTCAGTCGGTGCCTCTGTTGAAAAAGGAAACAAGATGATAAAAATCGGTGCCTGGGCCTCGTGGGGAGGACGAGAGAGAACAATGCACGGTCTCTGGTGGGGAACAGGCTGGAGAGGCAGAGCACATCCCGTCCTTTCCGGACTGCCCCCCTTCCCACGCCGTCCTGTAGCCTGGAATGCCTTCTTCCTTTTCTTCGTCCAGCAAACTCCTATTGACACTTGAAAACCCTGCCCGGATACTCCCTCCACTGAGAAGCCTCCACTGGGCACACTTGTTCCTCTGTCTTCCACTGGCCCTGACTGTAGGTCCTTTGCAGGTAGGGACTGCGCTCTGGGGGTGCCCGAGCCCTTCTGTAGCTCTGTTCTCTCTGCACAGAAAGAATGACAGTGTCTATTTGACAAGGATATTCTTTCAACAAAGATAAACGGGTACCTACTATGTGTAAGGTGCATTTCTGGTGTTTGATGATTATTTTTTTAAAGAGAGAGAGAGAGCATAAGCAGGGGAGAGGAGCAGAGGCGCAGAGAGAGAGAGAGAAAGACAGAGAAAGAGAGAAGGAATCTTAAGAAGGCTCCGTATTCAGCACAGAGCCCCCAGCACTTCAGGGCTCTATCCCATGACCCTGGGATCATGACCTGATCCCAGCTCAATCAAACCGACTGAGCTCAACCAATCAAACTGATTGAGCTCAATCAAACCGACTGAGCCACCCTGGCGCCCCTGTTCTGGGTGTTTAGAAGACGTCAACACCCCAAACACATCCTGTCCAGATCTCTGCAGGGCCTCTGAATATGGTAGGCCCCCCACCCCACCGGCCATGGTGTGGACACAGCCCAGGCAGAATCGGTTCCTTCCTCTACCTGGGGACGCTGACTCCCGAGGACCCCCGGGGCAGCAGCCTCAGCCTGGCGGGGACGCCCCGTGAGCCCAGGCCTGGGCTGCCCTTCACCTCCTGCCCTCAGCCCCCGACGACGCCCTCCCCGCTGGTACGGGAGCAGAATAGCCCCCGGGACCCGTGTGGAAGACGCATTCCCTGCCGCTTGTGCAAACCCTTCTGAGACAGGATTGCCGTGAAGGGCTCATTTCTGTGTTGTCATCAGCAGCAGAGTTAAGCCATATTAATCCGTCAGAGCAAGCTTTTGCCAAGAACAGAGTCTCGTCTGCGGCCGCGCAGCGCGGCCAGGAGATCACCTTCGTGAGATGTGTGAACAGAGGCATGAGAAACAGCCGTAACCGTATCACCCAGAAATAGCAGTAATCGGGCATTTTCCCTGACAATCTTAGCGTAGATGCCGTGAAAGAGTCATCATAGGGACCCTGACACGTGTGTGATTTGTCCTAACTCTGGGTCACTAGCCCTCCCCCCCCCCCCCACCCCGGGGCCATCCCAGGGCTCCGCGGGGAAGGTTTCCCTGCCGGGACGGGGACGCCTTACGCAGAGGGATGGCACGATCAGATCTGTTTCCGGAGAACGCCTATTTGGAGGAGTTTTGAATCTGTTCACACCTTAATTCAGAATGAAAGCCCAGTAGGTTTGCAGCCCTTCTCAGACCTGGGGCTGAGTCACGAAAGGCGCTGAGAATGGGGAGCCAGGGGAGCCGGGGTCCCCGTGGGCCTCCCTGCGTGGCCCGCCTCACACCCACCCAAGCCCCCGCGGGCACCCGGGCCCACCTCCCCCAGGACGGGACATTCAGCAGAACGGGACTCCTGTGACCGCAGCCTCCCCTTGGAGTCTCCCGCCCCGGCCCCTCTCTGACCTCAGGGTGTCTGAGCGCCCCGGGGTCGGCCCCCCACGGTTCTGTCTCGCCCCGCCCACCCAGCCCTCCATCAACTCAGTCCAGACGTGGCCGGAGGGCTGTTGTAAGGCCTTGTCTCCAGCTGTCGAACCCCAGCAGAGCCCCCCACACACAGCAGCTCCAGGACCGGCTGAAAGACATTCGTCAGCAGGCCCTCCACGGCTCCGAAGGGGACCCCAGCTCTGCCTGCACCTGCCGGCATCCTGTGGGCCACAGCTGACCGCACGGAACCCCGAGGAGTGTCCCCCTTTAGGCCCAGACAAGTACCCAGCATCCAGGGTAGTCCACTGGCGGGCGGGGGGGAGAGGCAGCCGGCTTCTCCGAGACGGTGCCTCTGCCGTCGTGCTCTGCTCCCTGTGCGTGGTGATTCTGTGTGCACCGTGCCTCGGGGGACGTGGGCAGGCCTGGTGGCAGCCCGGGGAGGCCCTCCTGGCCCACCGGGGAACCTCGGGCTACTTCCCCTTCTCTGCCAGTCCCTGGTGAGGCTCCTTTCTCTTCTTCTTTTTTTTTTAATTTAATTTTATTAGTAGTATTATTATTTCTTTTTACGTTACATCCCAGTTAGCATATAGTGCAACGATGATTTCAGGAGCAGAACCCAACGATTCATCCCCTACGTATGACACCCAGTGCCCATCCCCACAAGTGCCCTCTTCGGTGCCCCTCGCACGTTGAGCCCCTCCCCCTCCCCCAACCCCTCCCGTAACCCTCAGTTTGTTCTCCATGTTTATGAGTCTCTTCTGTTTTGTCCCCCTCCCTGTTTTTAGATTATTTTTGCTTCCCTTCCCTTATGTTCATCTGTTTTGTCTCTTAAGGTCCTCATGAGTGAAGTCATATGATTTTTGTCTTTCTCTGACTAATTTCACTGAGCATAATACCCTCCAGTTCCATGCACGTAGTTGCAAATGGCAAGATTTCATCCTTTTTCATTGCCAAGTAATACTCTGTTGTATATGTATACTACATCTTCTTTATCCATTCATCCATCGATGGCCATTTGGGCTCTTTCCAGACTTTGGCTATTGTCGACAGTGCTGCTCTAAACATGGGGGTGCCTGTGTCCCTTCGAAACGGCACACCTGTATCCCTTGGATAAATGCCTAGTAGGGCAATTGCTGGGTCGTCGGGTAGTTCTATTTTTAGTTTTTTGAGGAGCCTCCGTACTGTTTTCCAGAGCGGCTGCACCAGCTTGCATTCCCACCAGCAGTGCAAGAGATCCTCTCTCTCCGCATCCTTGCCAACATCTGTCGTTGCCTGAGTTGTTCATGTTAGCCGTTCTGACAGGTGCGAGGTGGTATCTCAGTGTGGTTTTGATTTGTCCTTCCCTGATGATGAGTGACGTTGGAAACACCTTTTTCTTCTGACTTAGAACTCTCTTCTCCCCCTGGGAGCCGCCCTGCCTGCAGACGTCGCAGGAACGTCCCTGCCCCGTGTGTCTGGTCACCAGATGGGGAGGGGGAGAGAACTGAGTGGTCTCACCATACCCCCTCACCAGTCTGCTCTTCAGGCACAAGGAGTCAGGGGGAAACCCGAACTGGGAAAGTCTTAGCACACTGGTGTGAGGGGGGCGGGTTCGTCCGTTCGACCCAGCCCCCGCGCTCCTGGACGGCACCGGGCTCTCCTCTTCTGACTCTGACTCGCGCTCACCTTCAGCGCGGGCCCCCGGGTCTCCGTCGGGAGGGACGCCAGCACCAGATCCGCTACCAAAGTGGACTTCTGCAGAGGGGAGGGGCCCGCGCTCAACTCGTCACCTTTCTCTTTTTTCTTTTTTACAGCTTTGGGGACAAATAACTCACACACCATACGGTTCACCCACTTAAAGTACACGGGTCAGGGGTTTTCTGTCTACTCACAGAGACGTGCGGCCGTCACCACAGCCCGTTCTAGAGCAATGTCGCCCCAGAGAGGACCCGGTCCCCCACCCCTCGCCCCCCAGCCCAAGCCCAGCCCCCGGCCGCCGCTGGTCTGCTTCCCGTCTCCATAGACCCCCTGGCCTGGGCATCTCGCACGAATGATCACGCTGCCTGTGGCACAGCTCACACGTCTTTAAGGGCCCAGCAAAGACGAGGGAGCCTGGTCCCAACTGGACCGGGCCCTGGGGCTGCCACCTGGTGCCGCCTGACCCGGGTCGGCGTTTCACTTTTAACTTAGGATAATCTAAAATGTGCTCAGTCCGTGGCCAGAAGAAAGTGCCCCAAAACATACAAGGATGAGACGAAGCATCTCAGACAGAGGTCAGCAGGTGGGGTGATGTAGTCCCAATTAGCGGTGTCTAAATTAGAATTTGGATCCCTGAGTGCGCAGTTCTGCGGTATTTCTAAACTGGAGATTTTTCTAGGAAATAAAGAAGGCCAAAGAAACGATTACTTTTCTTATAAGTAAGCAATTAAGCAAAACCTTGTCCAGGGGGAGAGCTGGACCCCGACGTTCTCTCCAAAAGCTGTGCTGTGTTAATCCAGTAATCCTGTGTAGGAGAGAAACGGAGACTCAGAGACACTGGGCACTTTTTCCAGAGTCACACAGCTTTCAGGGGGTACGAGGACTCAAAACCCAGCCCCTCCTATGGTCCCACATATTCTGGGTCTGTGGAATGCCCAAACTGGGGACTCCAGGAAGGTTGCCGCCCGAGTCTTTAACCCAAGAACCCATTTGAGGTCTGATGTGTGACGGGAGCTCTGGTGGCCCTCCTCCTCCGTCTCCTGTGTGTCAAGGTCGGCTCAGCCGGCTAGACCCCAGACCCTATCACCTCTCAGCCTTCGAGAGGGATGAGAGAGGAAACTGATGTCGGAGGCCTCTGTGCAGGCAACCCCTGGTGCGTGGCTAAGTCACTGCCCGTTGCAGCCTCTGGCGCCCTGGAGGGTGTTGTCCTGTGGCTCTGTATTCTGTCATGGGGCTGCCAGAGGGCTGTGGGCGAGAGTGCGGCCTTGAGCCTCTGTGGCCTGGGGAGACTCAGGGAGGCCACAGTCCACGGAGCACATCCTTCTCAGCTCGTCTGTTCTCCCCGGACCCCCAGTCCCGCCCAGGGGTGAGCTGGGGTGCAGGCGGCCAGGAGACAGGAGAGGGTAAGGGGTCTGTTCCTGCTCCTCCTTCTGGGAGGCTCCTGGCTCAGTGACCCTGGGGAGACAATGCAGGCTCAGAGTGTGGACACTGGATCCAAGCAGCCTGGGTCGTCGCCCCAGCTCCACCGCTGCCCTTGGGTGTGTTGCTTAAATGCTCTCTGCCTCAGTTTCCCCACTGGTGAAATGGGGATGGGAGTGGGGGATGTGGAGAGTGTCAGTGACCCACACCTCACGTGGTGCTAAGCTCGGTGCTGGCAACAGAGGCAGCTGTCAGCCGATGGGAGTTGCCACTGAAATGATTATTACAACGGGTTTTCCTGCCCCTCTAGCCAGGGCACCCCCCCAGGGCCACCCTCAGGGTGCCCACTGATGCTTGCCAGTGGGCTCTTCACAGAAGGCACAGGGCTGAGGGTGTGTTACAGCCATTATCTGGTGCCTGGGCTACTGTGGATGGATGGATGGATGGATAGATGGATGGTGGTGGATGGACAGATGAATGGATGGATGGGTGGATGGATGGATGTGGGTGGGGATAGATGGATGGATGGATGGATGGATGGATGGTGGATGATGGACAGATGGACAGATGATGGATGGATGGATGGATGGATGGATGTGGGTGGATGGGTGGATGGATGAAGGGATGGATGGATGGATGTGGGTGGGGATGGATGGATGGGTGGCTGGATGGATAGATAGTGGATGGACGGATGGGTGGATGGATGGATGGACAGATGGATAGATGGATGGAGGATAGATGGATGGATGGATAGATGGATGGAGGATGGATGGATGGATGGATAGATAGATGCTGGATGGACAGATGAATGAATGGATGGGTGAATGGATGGATGTGGGTGGGGATGGATGGATGGTAGGTGATGGACAGATGGACAGATGATGGATGGATGGATGAATGGATGGATGGTGGATGGGTGTTTGGATAGATGGATGGATGGATGTGGGTGGGGATGGATGGATGGATGGGTGGATGGATAGATGAATGGATGGATGGATGGGTAGATGGATGGGTGGACAGATGGATAGATGGATGGAGGATGGATGGATGGACGGATGGATAGATGGTGGATGGACAGATGGATGGATGGATAGATGGATGGAGGATGGATGGATGGATGGATGGATGTGGCCATGGGCTGAGCAGGCTCCAGGAGTCACATTCCATGACCTGGCACCACACGTGGGAATGCCCACTGCATGTTGGGAGTGCTCTCGTGCTGGGAGAACCCTCCCCTGGAGAAGCCTGACTGGCTTCATCCACAAGCCGGGTCAACCCGGACCTGCTGGTCTCCACCCCCTGATCAGCCTCAGAGCCTCCTTCCTGCCTTCCATCCCCTCCTCTGAGGTGCTCCTGGCCCTACCTTCCCACCTGATAAGCCTCAATCCTACCTTTCCTCGGAACACTTCTCCCACCCAAGTGCTGACTTTGGCTCCCTTCCCTCCCTTGCAGCCGGACTGCCACCTCCACCTGCACCTGCGATGGGCAGACAACCCCTACGTGTCGGGCACCGTGCACACCAAAGACACTGCCCCGGGCCTCATCATGGGCGCAGGTAGGAGGAGCCATCACTGCCTGAGGGATGCTCTCAAGGGTAGAACTGGATGGCCATGGGCCTGGGTCCTTGGTGTGACTGTTGGGGGCAGGGGGCAGTGTCTCCAGGAAGCTCATCAATCATGGCACAGCCCAGGGGGTGAACGCGTGGCCCACAGTGGGCACGAGATACGTGCTGCTGTGTGGGAAAATGGATGGATGGATGGATGGCCAACTGAAGGATGGGATGGGTGAGCCATGGGGGATGGGTGAATGAATAGGTGGATGGAGGAAAGAGTGGACAGTTAGATGGCCAGATAGGACTGATCACAGAATGGTGAGTGGATCAACAGAAGGATGGATGGATGCATGCGTGGATGGGAGAATGGATGGATGGATGGATAAATGGATGGATGGATAAATGGATGGATGGATAAATGGATGGATGGATGGATGGATAAATGGATGGATGGATGGATGGATGGATGGATGGATAAATGGATGGATGGATGGATGGATGGATGGATGGATGGATGGATAAATGGATGGATGGATAAATGGATGGATGGATGGATGGATGGATAAATGGATGGATGGATGGATGGATGGATGGATGGATAAATGGATGGATGGATGGATGGATGGATGGATGGATGGATGGGAGAATGATTTGTGTCATGGCTGACATGTATTGATCCCTGAAGAAGGTTCTAGTTTAGTCGGGGAGAGAGACACATGCAAGTAACATGAGGAAAAAAATCAAAGCGTAGACTGGGCACGTGCCTGTCTACACCCGTAAACCAGAGCCTCCTTTGGGGATGTGTACAAGTACACTGATAGAACAAGGCCTAAAATAAGGATTATTTGAGTTCTTTCAAAATGGAAAGCATGTGTTGCGAACGTGTATTGCCAGGTAGTGGCTGGCATCATATTTTCCTTGTAATGTGCAGGGTTATGTGCCCTCCGGCACCCAGTGCTGGGACAGCCCTGCCTGCTCCCGCTGGCTCCCATGGGGGTGGGAGCCCTGGGAACCACTGATAGGAAGGAAGGGAAAACGAGGGAATGTTCTTCATGCTGGCAGTTGTCCTGGACAGGCCTTTCCTCCACCCAGGCACTGAGCTCTTAACCGCTGCACCAGCCCTGAGAGGTCACTCCCCACCCCCTCCTCCCAGGAAGCTCCAGGTTGCTGGGTGTCACTCAGGAAGCCAACCCAGGCTCCTTACGAGGGGAAGCCCCCAGGGCACTCCTGCCTCCCAGCCCCTCAAAAGCACTGTCCTGATTGGCTGAATCCCCAAATTCTTGACCAAAATACAAAAGGCACAATTTTAAATGTATCTGTGGCTCAAAGGCCTCAAAAACCCGGAATGAGCTTCCTGGCTGCCCAAGAAAGCAGTGAGGATCTGGAGGTGTGTCACCGGGAACCAACCGGCCACGCCCGAGGAGGGTGGCCCAAGGCAGCCTCCCTCCCTCCTGACCTCCCTGCCTCTCTCTTAGTCACATCCCTGGACCTCAGTTTCCCCACCTGTAAAATGAGGGCACCGCCTCCGGGATTCTGCAGGCCCTTCTGCACTGACAGCCTGGGGACACATTCCGTGAATGTCCCTTTATCTGTCCCCGGTGTCTGTTAGGTGACTGGCAGCCTGAAAGCTCTGGTAGATGGAGCATGGAGAGCAGACAGCGTCCCTTGAAAGACAGACATGTGCACAGCTGAAATTACAGACCGGGGTTCGCCTGCTGAGTAGTGCTGACACGGCCACATTCACCGCGGCTCCGCGTGCGATGCGTGCGTCCCAGCGCGCCTGTTGGCATCTGGAATGCAGCGGAGATAATACCCCCGTCATCCCGCTCATCTGTCTAGCTGGCTCGTTTCACTCATTCCGTGGCCATTTCTCAGCACCGTTCGTTTGCCAGACGGGGGAGGACACGGGGTTCGGCACCTGCCCCTCTGCCCCTCCCTCGTCGTGCCCCTTCCCGCCTCCACGCTGCCGACCGGGCGTCCCCTCCACCTGGCACGGCCTTTCCTCTTCCCTTGGGCCGAGCACATGTGTCTCTCCGGGCACAGCTCGGGGGTCACTGCCTTCAGGAGTCTCCTCCTGATGGCCTTCCTTCCCGGGTCCATCAGCCGTCCCCTGTCTGCTCTTACAATCCCTCGGGCTTCCAGATATCCTGGCTCAGCCTGTGGTTGCAGGGCATGCTTCTTCCCCTGCTGGATTGAGAGCTCTCTGGGAGCAGGGGCCACGGTTGATTCATCTCGGACCTCCCTCAGCTCTGCACAAGGCTCGACAGACAGCAGGTGGCCAGAAATGCTGTTGAATAAGTGCAGGAATGGAAGAGTGAGTGGAATTGGTGAAGGAGAGAAATGCGAGGATGGAGGGATGAAGGATGAGTGAATGGACAGGTGGATGATGGACAGACGGGTGGATGGATGATGGATGGACGGATGGACAGACAGGATGATGGATGGATGGGTGGAGGGATGGATGGATGATGGACAGATGATGGATGGATGGATGGATGGATGGATGATGGACGGATGGACAGGTGATGGATGGATGGATGGATCAATCAGTTGATTGATCAATGATGGATAGATGGACAGATGGATGGATGACGGACAGATGGATGGATGATGGATGGACGGATGGTTGGACGGATGCATTGGTGCTTGGTTGGACCTCAGGAAAGATAGCAAGCAAACAACCCCTCACCACTCTGGTTGGGACTCACTTTCACTCATCTGAAGACAATCCATTCCCTTTGGAATTTTCCACTGACATCTGTACTTGACTCTGGATGAGATAGTCCCGAGAGTGCCCCGTAAATAATGCTGCAAATTGAGAGTGACGTATGAGTCACCCAGGGCAAGGGCCTCTGGGGCTCCAGGCAGGAGTCCAAAAGGGCTTCAGCATCACCTCAGGTCCCCATCGTCTTGGGGCTGTCACCCCTGGTCCCTGCCAAGACCACAGGGGCAGAGCGGAGGCCTGCCAGCTCCAGCTCATTGGAAAATCTGCTCATTCCAGCCCTTCCCAGGGGACTGTCTGGGGCAGGCTGGGCTCAGCCCAGAGGCCACCATGACCTTCCTGGATACTGTTCCCTCCATGGGAGCCCATTTGGACCATTTCCTCATCTGTAAGCTGGGGTTGGCGTGGACACTGAGCGGGGCGTCTTCCCACTGTGGCATCACCCCAGGATTCAGTCCGAGCCTGTAGAGGGCCTTGAGGGTGGTGGCCCATCAGCCAGTCTGGCACTGGGCTCACGTGAACCACGGCCAAGGGGGACCTCCTGGCGGCCCAGTCGGTTTGGTGGCCCCTTCTCACCACCCTGCAAACGTCCACTCGACAGATGTTTAATGAGCACCTCCCCTGTGCCTACCGTGCCTCTCACCTGTACTGCCCCACGCTGCCGGACTTCTGGTCGCCCCCGCAGCCAGCCCCCCGAGGGGCTGTCTCCAGATGCAAACCCAGCTGTGCCCTGCCCCAGCTCAAAGCCGGTCGGGGGCCACCCCGACCCCATGCCGGCCCAGCTGGAGCACGTCCTTTTCGCCAGTCCCTGATCAGCAGCCCACATGTATTCTTGTACACTCGATCCCTTGGACGCCTCGAGTGCCTGGGTCCCCGCCTGCACCCGGGGCCCTGGCAGAGCCGCGAGGCTGGCTGGCTTTGGGCAAAGCGAATCCTTTACTGCACAGACTGGGACCCAGGGCCCAAGCATAGAGCTTCCACAGGCGGGTCAGTGTAGGGAGAATACAGAGAGGGGCACACCCGCGGGTGGCTTTGGGTGTGAGAGAGGCAGACCCGGGGCACACGTAACTCTCGCGGGGGGCTGTGTCTGGGCACAGACCTTGGTAAGGCTGGCTGACCCCCAGGGCGACCTTGCCCCTGTTCCGGACCAGGTAACCTGGGCTCGCAGCTGGTGGAGTATAAGGAGGAGATGTACATCACGTCCGACTGTGGGCATACCTGGCGGCAGGTAAGGATGCGGAGGCCTGGCACATTCCGCCCCCATTCCACGGAGACGCCCCCCCCCCGCCGAGTCTGGGCTGGTGGGGGGGGCTGGGAGGTGTCCAGGGGTGATGGTTCGAGGCAGCAGTAATGCAGGAAATGGTGGAACCTGCCAGGGCTCCCCTGTGCCCTCGTGCAGGGCCTACCTGAAGCTGACATCCCCAGCCTGCAGAGCTGAGACGGCGAGGGCAGGCGGGCTGCTGGTCCCGGGGGCTCCAGGCAGGGGCAGTGCAGCCACGAGGCCCAGTGCAGGGCCGGGGCTCCGGCCCGGGAGAGGCCTGTGTGCCTCTACACCAGCTGTTTGCTTCCCGCACAAAAGGCCTCACCGGGTCCACCCGCCTCCACGGAGTGACTGTCCCTGCATTAAACACGTAAGAAAATGCGCCGAACTTCTGTGTGCATCTACCCTCCCAGACCGTGTCCGAAGCTCTGTTTCAGGGCAGGGTTTGCCTGCCTGAGGCCCCTCTGGCGGCCCCTCCCCCAGGTAACACTCGGGACAAACGCTTTACTCCCCAAGGTACCCAGTTTACCTAGAGCCTTAGTGCAAGGCCCTGACATTTTTCAGAATATGCAAGAAACAAGGAATTTTGAAAAGGGCAAAAGAGACTTAGTTATAATATTTCTATTTCACCAAAACTAGTGAAAGACGCCCAAACTTTCTTAAAGGTCACCTTCCGTCCATTTATTACAGAAACATGCACCCCGTTCGGGTGAAACAGACAAGGTGCTCAAATTTCATAGAAACTGACTGCAAGACATTCATGGTGGCCACTGTCGTTCAGCAACGGGCTGAGACTCCATACTTGGGAATGCGGGAATCGGACGGGAGACTGTTGATTCTGGTGCAGCGGCGGGGCGGGGGGGGGGGGGGGGGGGGGGAAGCAGGGGCAGGAGGGGTCGTCTGGCCTCGGCGGGGTGCGGGGGGGCGCCCACGTGTGCGGAGGAGGAGAGACCCTCTGGGCTTGGAGTTCGCCGTGGGGGTGGGAGGCGGCGGGGGACGGGCTGTGACAGTCACAGAGGGCACTGCTCAGCTCAGGCACGTGGTCAAGGATGTAATAAGATGTGTCTGGGAAGAGGACTCTCGGAATATGAATTACAAGTGACGGCGTGTACAGCTGCTTAATGGACATAACCTTTTCAAAACACAAGTTCCCGAGGATGGTAGAAAAGCAAAACGAGGACCAGAAGACGTCCAAAGAGGGCCCTCCGAGTCTGGGGTGTGGGGACGCAGGGGAGATGGGGACCAGAGACCGCCTGCCCCTCCCCCCGCGCCCCCAGCCCTGCTGCCTGGGGGCTGATCGAGGCACGGAGAACCATAGCACAGGGAGCTCCAAAACCCTGCGACCCCACTGGGGAGGGCTGGACCCTGGAGCCCCCTCTCGCGGAGTCCCAGGCTGATGGGAATGGAGACGCGCTGGGGGTCCCTTGCGATAGCTGGGAGGCGCCCCCTCTTGGGGGTGGGGGGGCGCGGGGAATGTCGTCCAGGGAGGAGCCGCTGGCTGGGTGTGCACACGCATCGGCGGGTGGGCCCGCGAGTGCCTCCCGCTCTGGGACAGTCAGGCTCTGAGGACCCGCCCGTGATGGTTTCGTGGCACCACACGCTGCCGCTCCACGGCCTTATCCCCCGGGAGAGAAGTGAATTCGGCCCCCAGTGGAGCAGGAATGAGGGTTCCGGCCGCGCGGGCAGAGGCCTCTGCAAGTTCAAAGCATCAGGAGCAGCGCCTTGGGGGAGACAGATGCGCTTGGCGTGGGACTGGCAGCTCAGGGGTCCCCACGCGGCGAGGAGGCTGGCTTCTCCTTGCATATTCCCCGGGACGGGGAGCTCACTCTCTCCTGGAGGAGGAGCCCGGCTGCTTGGGAATTCATTTTCCTGGGCTGGGCCTCTGCCCCTCTGGTCCGTCGCCCCCCCAGCACCCCCGGGAAGCTGCGAAAGGGAAACGTGTTGTCATCGCCCTGCTCGTAAGCCTCCCGACTAAGCCTCCGGTGCCTCGCCGCCGTCTGCAGGAGGAAGTCCCGCCCGCTGCTGACACGTGTGCCCTCACTGCCCAGCCCGCCTCAGGGGCCTCTGCCCCCCGGACCCCGCTGCTCTCTCGAACCTCCTGCACACCCCCCACGATGCCCCGGCCCCCCTCGGATTAGCCCAAGCAACACTCACACTGCCACCTGCACCCGGGAGCGCCCGCTGACTCAGACCTGCACCGGATGCGTCCAGAAACCTTGCCCGGGACCCACCCCTGCGGTGGCAGAACGCGGGCTGAGTACCGAGTGAGAGGGCGTCTGAGTGGGTGTCACTGTGACGGTGACCTGCCTCCTTGGGGTCTCTCCCCGGGCCCAGACTGTCATCCCTACCCCTGGACCCCAGCGCCCAAACAGAGGAGACCCGGAACACTGGATCTGCTGGATGAGTGAACAGTTGGGGTGGAAAAGTATGGATGTTTCTTCCGCACGGTATCCTAAAATCCGCAGACCGTCCCCTCCCTCATCCAGGAAACTCTACCTCTGTTAATGTGGCCTCCAGCAGCACACTTATCCCAAGCACCGTTAAGATTGAGGACCCCAGGTGCACCCACTCCTCTGACCCCTGCAGGTGGGGGGGGGCTGTGAGTCCAGGGAGGGTGCCCGGCAGGGGCGTGTCCGCGGGGCACCCAAGTTAGTGCGGTGAGCCCCCACTGCAGCCTGCAGCCTCGTTGCACACAAAACACAGCCTGTCCTCCCACTGCGGGTGTCCCGTTCATGGAGACAGGAGGCCGTGGACTGAGTCAAGGTGGGGGCTGGGTCCGAGAGCCGGGGTCTACCCTGGATTCGCCAGACAAGCCACCGGGTGTCTCTGAACCTCTGGCCCCTCTTTGGAAGATGGGAAGATAACCTCTGAGCGTGATTGCCACTAACGGGACCCTGGATGCACAGCAGGGGCCACCGTGGCCACCACCCCGCGCCCGTCCTCATCCCCCTCCCCCACGCCACCTGCACACGTGTTTAAAAACTAGTTCATAGACACCCAGCCCCCTCTCCGGGCTCTCCTGGAAAAGCTGGCCCACGTTTCGGCAGGGCGCTTGGAGCCGGCCCCGCCTGGCCCGCCTCGCTCGTGCAAGGTGCCCGCCGGCGTCCTAGAGGCCCCTGATGGGTGGCAACCGTCCCCGGCAGGGAGGGGCTCACCCACGCTTGGCCCTGTAGGTTCCCCTTCTCTGGGTCATTTTGCCTGGCCTGACATCCTCCGGCTGCAGACATGAAGTAGGGGAGAGAGCGCGGGCTCTGGGGTTCATCTGCTGACTTCCCACCATTTCTTACACGGGGCCTTTCTTCTTTATTCAAGCCGGAGTGTTTCCTAGAGAACTCCTATGAGCAATGGGAAACACCGGCAGGACTGTGGAGAAGGTGAAAATATCTGGAGAAGGGTTTCGTAGACCAGGGGGACAGCACGTGCAAAGGGCCTGTGGTGTGTTCAGGGAAAGGCAGCCAGGGTGGCTGATGTGTGGGGGCAGGAGGACGTAGGCAGGGGCATCTCCTGCAGAGGCCTGGAGGCCATGAAAGGGTTTGGGTGGGATTCTAAAGGCCGTGGCGGGCCACTGGAAGGTTCTGGTAAAATTTTACATTCCGGACGTGAGGGGCATCTTCTCTGCATCCTCCCCACCGCGTCCTGCCGGGTCTGGGAAAATCCAGCCTTCACGTGAGGAAAGACTCAAGTTGGAGGGGTGGGAAGAAGGCGCCGTCCGATGTTCTTTGGGCGGTTCCCCCGTTCCTACGCGCTCATTTGTCCTAGAACGTTCCCTCCCCGAGTCAGGGAGTTTTCCGGGTCTGTCTGCCCAGGCCAGAGCAGGTGCAGCCGCAGGACCGAGGGGCCGGCTGAGCCCGGCCTGTTCCGGCCTCACCGGGCACTGAGTGGGTCGTATCACCACCGGCTCGGCCCTGCCCTCCCTGGCTCACGAGAAGCGTCCCCAGGCCCCAAGCTGCCCGTGCGGGCGGGAGGCGTGGCCAGCCCCCTCGCCAAGGGCTCACTGAGACCCTGGGCAGCTGGCACAGAGGAGCGGGCTGGCCCAGGTGAGGGGCTGGGGAGGGGTGGGGGGTCCCGGCTCTTTCCCGACTCCCCCCGAGTTCCCTGCGCTCCCCGCCACAGAACCACAGGTCCTGACGGCCGACGGGGTGGGAGGTGAGTGGGCTCCGTGAGGGGGCCGCTTCTGGGAGAGGTGCAGGGTGAGTGACTTGCTCGCCGTTTGGATCCTGTGCTCACAGAAGATCTAGCGCAGGCCCTTTGCGACCTGGCCTGACCCACCTGCCTGCTGTGAGGTCCTGGCATGCACCGCCCCCCCCCAGGCCTCAGCTTCCTCATCTGCGAAATGGGACCCGATCCCAGGGCCACCGGGGTTATCTCCCCCTGTGTGAACCCTGTCCAGGGCGCCAGGCCTTTTGTCACCTGAAGACGTAGCGGCCACTCATTCATTCACTCTCTTACTCACTCATTCATTCATTCATTCATTCGGTCATCCATCCCCCACACAAGCTCCGCCCCCAGCTCTGAGCTGAGCCCCAAGGACCACAAAGATGACTCAGAGGCAGGCCCTGCCTGGGCGGAGCTCCCTGGCTGGAGGAGACAATGACAAATAGTGTAGTTGGTGCTGAGGCTGTGGGCCCAGAGGCACTCCCCACCCGGCCTGGCTTCGGGGAGGGCTTCCTGGAGGAGGCAGCATTTGAGCTGAGTCTTTTTAAAAAAATGTTTTTTCTTTAATGTTTTATTTATTTTTGAGAGAGAGACAGACAGACAGAATGAGCAGGGGAGGGGCAGAGACAGAGGGAGACACAGAATCCGAACCAGGCTCCAGGCTCTGAGCTGTCAGCACGGAGCCCGATGCGGGGCTCGAACTCACAGAGCTGTGAGATCATGACCGGAGCCGAAGTCGGACGTTCAACCGACTGAGCCACCCAGGAGTCCCTTGAGCTGAGCCTTAATGTCAAATTGGGGTTTACTTGTCCTAAACGCTCTGCTGACTTCCGTGATTTCTTTCCCGACGTCACGCGTCCCCGTACAGGTGCGTGAGCTTTCCCCGCAGAGGGCCGGCTTCCTGCGCGTTTATCTGCAACTTAATCTCTCGCGTCACTGGTCTAGAAACTGCCACGCTCGTTCGGTCAGGCCACGCGCACTGAGTCTGGGGGGTGCCGGAGAGCATGGGGGGGGGGGGGGCCGGGGGACACGGGGAGCCCTGGGCCAGCTTCCTGGGGCTGCGTGAGGACACCTCTGCCCCCAGAGAGTGACCCACCCTCAGAGCGTGGCCTGCCTCTCTGCAGGTGTTCGAGGAGGAGCACCACGTCCTCTACCTGGACCACGGCGGCGTGATCGCAGCCATCAAGGACACCTCCATCCCCTTGAAGATCCTCAAGTAATGCCATGGGGGCCCAGCTCGGGGAGGGGGCATTGCAGGGTGGGTGGGGTTCCTCCAGCTGGGAGCTGCCCCCGGCTGCGCCTGGGGACACAAAGAAACAGGGAATGGCAGCACAGTAAGGGGGGGGTGGGGGGAGGGCAGAGGAAGACTTGGGGCTGCGGGGCCCAGAGGAGGCCCCCATCCCGGCCTGGGGGAGCAAGGAGGGCTTCCCAGAGGAGGTGACTTTCAAGCAGCAACAAGAGTTAGTCCCATGGAGGAGGCAGGGCCAGGCAAGGAAGCCGGCAGCATGTGTCCGGTGAGAACAGGTTTGGATGGGCTTCTGACATCTAAGGGGCAGTTGTGGGGAAAGGAGGGCAGGCGTGAACTCTGATCTCGGAAGGCAGAGAAGGCAGAGCCGGGGGAGCTGCTCGGAAGCCAGTATCACTTTAGTCTGAAAAGCAGTTTTCTGCGTTGCAAGCCGGTGGCACCGTGATATGATGAGTTGGGAGGCAGCACGCCCCTGTCCCTGGCCTGGCAACGCCTGGGCTGGGCTCAGGCACCGGGGGTGGGGGTGGGGGCTGACCTGGACGCTCCAAGCCCAGACGACTGCAATCCAGGGGCTGGAAAGCAGCTGCAGCGTACCCAGAAGTCACGCCCAGAACGCCTCAGCTGTGCTGTTACTAAGGAGATGCGGGTGCTGCTTGGGGCCGGCGGGCGGCTGCTGTGCCCCCGGGGAGGGGTGCAGGTGCGGCCCGGACCTCTTCTCCCAGCCCCCTCGGCTGGGCAGCACTGGCCCCCCCGGGCTGGGGCGGGGCTGGATCCAGCAGGGCAGCTGGGCCTGGCCCCAGGGAGTGCTCCCGCCCGCCTGCCTGCGGTGGTGACGCCCCTTCTCCTGGCAGGTTCAGTGTGGACGAGGGCCTCACCTGGAGCACGCACAACTTCACCAGCACCTCCGTGTTTGTGGACGGGCTCCTGAGCGAGCCGGGGGACGAGACGCTGGTCATGACGTGAGTGCCCACGGCAGGGGGCGGGCAGGTCCCAGCCGACTCCCAGGGGGACCTTGCTGCTCCGAGGCGCGTTCAACACCGGCCTCCCCACCCCCTCCCTGGCCTCCTCAGCCCATGTCCACCCTCACACCTGCCTCCTTGTCTCTTACTGTCCACGGTTCCTGTCATCCCGGGGGACGTCACCACCTGCCCAGGATCGCCTGGCCGGTGAGGCTTTGAAGCCAGTCAAGGGCCAATTCTGGGCCACCTGCCCCAGGCTGCCTCTGGAGCTACCCTCCTCCTCCCCCTCCTCCCCCTTCCTCCTCCCCTTCTTGTCCCTCCTCCTCCCCCTTCCTCCTCCCCTTCTTGTCCCTCCTCCTCCCCCTCCTCCCCCTTCCTCTTCCCCCTCTTGTCCCTCCTCCACCCCTCCTCCCCCTCCTCCCCACTTCCTCCTCCACTCCTCCTCCCCCTCCTCCTCCCCCCTTTCTCCTCCTCCTCCCCCTTCCTCCTCCCCCTCCTCCCCCCTTCCTCCTCCTCCCGTTCCTCCTCCCCCTCCCTCCTCCCCCTCCTCCCCCTTCCTCTTCCCCCTCTTGTCCCTTCTCCTCCCCCTCCTCCCCCTTCCTCCTCCCCCTCTTGTCCCTCCTCCCCCTTCCTCCTCCCCTTCTTGTCCCACCTCCACCCCTCCTCCCCCTTCCTCCTCCTCCTCCCCTTCCTCCTCCCTCTCCTCCCCCTTCCTCCTCCCCCTCTTGTCCCTTCTCCTCCCCCTTCCTCCTCCCCTTCTTGTCCCGCCTCCACCCCTCCTCCCCCCTTCCTCCTCCTCCTGTTCCTCCTCCCCCTCCCTCCTCCCTCTCTTCCCCTTCCTCCTCCCCCTCCCTCCTCCCTCTCCTCCCCATTCCTCTTCCCCCTCTTGTCCCTCCTCCTCCTCCTCCCCCTCCTCCCCCTTCCTCCTCCCCCTCTTGTCCCTCCTCCTCCCCCTCTTGTCCCTCCTCCTCCCCCTCCTCCCCCTTCCTCTTCCCCCTCTTGTCCCTCCTCCTCCCCCTCCTCCTCCTCCCCCTTCCTCCTCCTCCTCCTCCCCCTTCCTCCTCCTCCTCCTCCCCCTTCCTCCTCCTTCTCCTCCTTCTTCCTCCCCTCCTCCTCCTCCTCCTCCCCCTTCTTCTTTCTCCTCCCCATTCCTCCTTCCCCTCTTGTCCCTCCTCCTCTCCCTCTTGTCCCTCCTCCACCCCTCCTCCCCCCTTCCTCCTCCTCCTCCCCCTCCCTCCTCCCCCTCCTCCCCCTTCCTCTTCCCCCTCTTGTCCCTCCTCCTCCCCTTCTCCTCCCCCTCCTCCCCCTTCCACCTCCCCCTCTTGTCCCTCCTCCACCCCTCCTCCCTTTTCCTCCCCTTCCTCCTCCCCCTCCTCCCTCTTCTTCCTCCCCTCCTCCTACCCCTTCTCCCCTCTTCCTCCTCCTCCTCTTGTCCCTCCTCCCCTTCCTCTTCCTCCCCCTCCTCCTTCTCCCCCTCCCCCTCCTCCTCTCCTCCATCATCATTATCATGAACTCTTGGCACCTGGAAGGGCTCAGAGGCACGCTGTGCAGAGCTGACCTGACGCCCAGATGGGCCCATGCGGGGCAGAGCCAGGCCGGGGCCCGGGTCAGGCGGGGCCTTGAGGCCACAGGGAGAGCTCACCCCACTCCAGGCCAAACGCTGCGCTAGGCACCGTGATCCCTGTTGGGATCTGAGAGGCTGGGCCTGAAACAGGTGCCCGGGGCCTGACTGCTCCCACCCAGACACCGGGGAAAGTGGGGTCGGGCCCTGGAAGGCTCCTTCCTGGCCAGTCTGACCTCCCGGGGGCTCGTTCAGGCAGAGCGGACCCACAGGCCGGGCCAGGGCCTGACACACTGCATTTCTACCAGCTGCCTCCTTCCTACGTGTGCCTGGCCGCACTTGGGGCGACACAGCAGGGCTCTGTGCCCTCTTCTTGCCTTGTATTCATGACGCCTGTACTGGGGAGACCGAGGGTCCCCAAAATGCACATCTACCCAACACCTGTGACTTTCTTTGGACATGGGGTCTTGGCAGATGTGATCGGCTGGGACGAGGTCACGGTGCAGTAGTGGGGGGGCGGGGGGGGCCCTAACCCCACGACCTTATGGGGGGGAGGGAGGCCGACAGACACGCAGGGAGAGCATGACCGGGAGGTGGAGACTGGAGGCCACAACCCCAGGACTGCCAGGCCGGAAGAGGCAGGAAGGACCCTCCCCCAGAGCCTGTGGCGGAGCCCCACCCTGCAGACACCAAAACTTCCCACTTGTGGCTTCCAGGCTTTGTTGTTCGCGGCCCTCGTTCGTGGAAGCTGGTTAGGGCCCCGCACGCTTCCCTGCTTGGCTCGGGGCCGGGGCGCCTGGGCCGTGAGCACCAGTCTCTGCGGTCAGCCTCCCTAGCTCTTGCCTCTTTCTCCCCAGTGGGCTCCCCAAGGCGGGGCAGGAGACAGGGACAGGCAGAGGAAGGGACAGCGCCTCCCCCCGCTGACCAGGCCCACCTGGCTCCACACCACAGAGGCCACGTAGGCCAGCCCTTCCGTGGTCACTCCAGCATGATCTGCAACGTGCCGCCCGCTGTCCCGGGCGCCGAGGACCCCGAGGACCCCCGGAGCTGGTGGTCCGGTGGGCAGACCAAACAGAAGAGTGGCACACGTCCTCACCGGTGGGACGGAGGCTGGCTTACCAGGGCCAGCCGGGGGTGGGGGTGGGGAAGGGCCGCACAGGGCTCCAGCTGCGTCTTGGGCGTTTGGGAGCAGCTGACCTTGAACTGGGACGGGATGGCTAAGTCACGGGCTGGAGGACGAGCTGTGGGCTGAGCAGGAGCAGTGCCTTCCCACGTCGTGATCGGGACCGGCCCTGCCCTGGCTCCAGCATTCCTGGAGCAGACAGGCCCGGCCAGGACAGCGCCCGGCGGCCTGACCCCTCCCCTGCCCGCTCAGCCCGCGGTGGCTGTGCGCCCCGTGGCAGGCACGGATTTACCGCCTGGGAGCGATGCCCCGGCTGGACTCCCTGGAAGCGTCTGGTTAGTTAATTAACAGCTCACACTCCCGTCTGCCCTCCCAGCTCACAGTGGGGCCCCCACGCTGCCGCGACCTCATCGGCTCTCCCCCTGGCTGCGACGGGCCGGGCACTCACGCTTCTGAACACCCCAGAGAGGCCCGTGCAGATGAGCCCCCAGCCTCAGGCCTAAGCTGGCGGGAAGTTGCCCGGAAAGCACACTGCCGCCCGCCCCACCCAGGCCTGCCGGGCTGTCCTGTCCCTTCGTTAGTGGGAGGTTCTCCCTTAAAGAGATTATCTTCCTACTGAGACTGTTTAAGTAACCCGCCAGGCAGGCTTTGTTTGGGAGACAGGAGACCAGGGGACTGACCGCAGGGGAAGGTCAAGGCCGGGACAGAGGGAGGCTCAGGGACCTCGAACACCAGAGGAGGCCCCTGAACCAGCCTGGAGAGGCGGGAGTTTCATCCGTAAGATGAAGGTAATAGTTGTCTACTTCGTGGGACTGTTTTGGGGAGCAGAGAAATCGCTGCGTGTGCCGGCACCCTGCACAAACCATTGCTAACCTACCATCACTCCTGAAAAGGCCAGGGCCGCCGTCCCCATTTTAAAGCCAAGGAGGATGGGGTACAGAGGGAGTGAACCTGCCCAAGATCACAGACGTAGGAAACGGGGCACGAACCCAGGCCTGGATCAGAGCCGCCCTGTGAAAGCAAAAGCCTTCTTCAAGTATCAGCCTCGGACATTCAGAGCCAGCCATCATGGGCCCAAGAAAACACTCCCACACATTTCTCCTCTGCCATTCTGGAGTGGGATCAGCATCCTTTCAGATCATGATTGACCTTCCCCAAGTATCCGGTCCCTGTCAGCACGCATGGAAGGGGACTGAGTCCAACAGGGCGTATCACCTCCCCCACCCGGGTGCTCGACCTCTGGTAATACGTCCCAAATGCTGCAGGCTGGACTAGAGAAGGATCAAGGACGTGCAGGCTGGGCCCCCTCCTCTGTGGTGGCATTTGGAGCCCAAGTGTGGGGTATCACAGGGAAGCCCCTGAAATAGCAGCCTTTGCAAAGACGGAGGGATTTGGGTACACAGTGGGTACTCAGCAGATGACTCCTGAGTGCTGACGGAGAGGAAATGGCCCAAACGGGCTGGGTGACCTTGGGCAAGTTACTCAACCTCTCTGCGCCTCAGTCTCCCTTTCTGGAAAATAGGAGTGAACTCCTCTCACGAGGCTGTGGCGAGGATTAGACCAGACAGCATATATGGAGCCCCCAGCACATCACGGGTGCCCCGTGAAGGTCTGGCCTCCGGAGAGCACCCAGGGTGCTCCACTGCCCCGCTTCCTCCGCTCGCCAAGGCTGGGGCCACGTGGTGGGCGGGAGAGGAGCACAAGGCTGAGGTCCTTCCCATCCTGCCGCTGTGAGTCGGCGTGCCGACTCCTTACTCCGGATTGCCGGCAGTGCCTGGAAAAACAGCCTGTGGCCCGGTTCTGTAGAGCCGGGGTCTGGGGCACAGACCCCCCCCCCCCCCCCCCCTGCACGGTGAGGCTGACGGAGGCGGGAAACGCACCGCCACAGCCACCTGACCTCCCGTCATTCTGCAGCACACAAGCAAGGACCGTGGGAGGCTATGGAAGGGCCCGGGGCTGCTGGGAGCCGGGGCTCCTGTCACTGCACCCACTTCCTGGGTTATTGGCGGGGGGGGGGGGGGGACGTGTGGGATGACCCCCACGCGTGCAATCCGGGAGCCACCGACGATGCAGGATGATGGTGGGGATACCAAGGCCAGGACCACATGCCTGCAGCCGGCTGGGCGCGGTGCTGGTGGGGGGCGGGGGTCCGGGACTCTGGCCCCCGGGATGGCCCAGCCAGGGCCGGGAGGTGTCGCCGAGGCCCGCAGGGGAGGTGGCTGGCACCCCGAGTCGGGACGGGCCGGCTCGGGTGATTTCCCTCCCTTCCCTCCTCCTCCCTCCCCAGCGTCTTCGGCCACATCAGCTTCCGCTCAGACTGGGAGCTCGTCAAGGTGGACTTTCGGCCCTCGTTCTCCAGGCAGTGCGGTGAGGAAGACTACGGCTCCTGGCACCTCAGCGACCTGAAGGTGGGCCGGGGCGCAGGCGGGGAGGGCCCCCTCTGCCTGGCCACCCCCCCCCCCCCCCCCCCCCCCGCCGGCACGGCCCCAGGAACCTGACCTGCCGGACGGCTTCCCAGAACCCCGGCGGCCCCGGACGTCCAGTCCTTCTGCCGGGTTCTCCGGCCGCCTCGTGGGGCCCGGGCTGCTCCGGGCTTGGGTCTGCAGCCGGGCTCAGGGGACCGCAGGCCCCGACCCCACCGCGGAGCCCGTGCGCTTGGGATCCGGGAGCCGTCGTAAGATGGGAGGGCAACACAGTGCCTGCATCGTGTATTACCCAATGCCCCACCCCATCATCTCAAGCACGCAAATGTTTCTAGAACAAATAATGGGACAGTCGCACTAAGTGAAATAAATGAGGGCTGGAAACGGCCCCTGCAGCCCAGACCAGGTTGTGCTGCCCGAGGCGTGACGGGGAAGCTCGGGGTTTCAGCATGGGCGGCTCTCGCACCTGCCACGTCACCCTGCCCGTCGCAGGGAGGGGGCGGCGCCTGTTGGGAGGACGGGCTGAGGACTGGCTGTGTGTCCACCTGTGCCCTGAGGGCCGTGGCTCCTCCCAGCTCCTGCACCGGGCGTGCACCACGAGGGCCGGGGGCAGGGGACACGGAGAAACTCAACAGACGCCTGCTCTCCTGGTCTCCAGCCGCCCTGTGACCCCAGGGGGAGCTTGTACGCTGTGGGGGCTCAGTGGATGCTTGTGGGTTGTGATGGGAGGGAGGCTGCCCCAGCTTGACCTCAGCCACGCCACTTGCCCTTCCGGGCCTCGGTTTCCCCATCTGTGAAAGGGGACACTGCCTTGGTGGCCGCCTGGGGGTTGAGAATCAGCTATTTTCGGGGAAGGACAAGATCAGCAGCCCCAGATAACGGAGAGCGGTCGACCCTTCTCGGCCAGCTCCTTACGCCGCGCTCCCGCTGCAGGGTGACCGCTGCATCATGGGCCAGCAGAGAAGTTTCCGGAAGAGAAAGCCCACGTCCTGGTGCGTCAAGGGGAAGAGCTTCACGTCTGCGCTGGAGGCCCGGGTGTGCCGGTGCCGGGAGTCAGACTTCCTCTGGTGAGGACCGCACCCGACACGGGCCTCTCGGGCGTCCTAGGCAGCTTCACGCGGTGGCAGCCACCGCCACCCAGCGCGGGTCTGAGTCACGCTCCTCCTGCCGCCTTATTCTGTGCGTTAGAGCCAAGACTCAGTCCAGCGGCGTCACGGAAGGGCGTTAAAGAACTCACGGGCACGTGTGCACAACTACGCCGGGGCCCGCTCACAGGTGGGAGGGGATGCCAGGAATAGGGGAGGGCATCCCGGGGGCGAGCGGCGCCCACCCAGCCCTTCTCCGACTTCCAGAATCTGGTTCACAAAGCTTCTGGCCCATCGTCTGCCTCCCTGGCCGTCCTTACCCCTTGCCCTCCAGCTCCCCCTTGCGCGCTGGCCACCTGGCCCTGTACCTCCCTGCACCAGCATTGGAGGGGCCCCCTGCGTGGTGCCCCTCCCCTCTCTTTCCCTGCCTGTCCACTGCTCTGCCGCCCTTTCTTTGAGATTCAGTGCACCTCCTCCAGGCAGCCCTCCAGGACACCCACGCTGGGCTCAGTGTTCTCTTATGAGTTCCCAGAATCCCCTCTGCATCCCTTCTCACCTGGAACGTAACTGTTTTCAGGCTGGACAGGGCTGTATGGACTTGCCTGTGTGTCCCCACAAATGGGTGCATAGCAGGCCCTTGCTGTGAGGTCCCCACCCCCAAACTGGCTCCCGTCCCCTCCCGGGCCTGCCTCCTGACTGCTGTTCTCTCCTCCAGCGACTACGGATTTGAGCGCTCTCCCTCCTCGGGGTCTGATGCCAACAAGTGTTTTGCCAACTTCTGGTTTAAAACCCCCTGTCCCCGCCAGATGACTGTGTTCTGGGCCAGACCTACACCAGCAGCCTCGGGTGAGTGTGGCCCAGGCCTCTCCGTGTCGCTCCCCGGGGCAGAGCCACAGAAAGAGAGGTCGGCTGAGGCTGTCCTATTTGCTGGGCTCCCGAGACTTCAACCCGGGCACCAACCCCGCAGGGTGTCCAATCTGAGCCCACGTGGGGCAGCATCAGGGAGAGAGTGTGCTTTGAGCTGGCCCAGAACTGAGAAGAGAAGTGACAGGCACGTGAAACGACAGACCCGCAGGTTGGGAGGCCCCGAGACACTCTGTTTCCCTTTGAGGAAGTCGTGAGCGGGAAGAGAACCTCAGGGGACTTAATAGAAAATCCCCGTTAGGACCCTTGGGGGAGGGGGAGGGACAGGACAGCACTTGAGGAAGCAGGACTGGAAGTTGCAAGCTTTGGCCTCAGTGGCATAAACTCCACCATCTGTCCATCCGTCCAGCCATGTACCCATCATCCCTCCACCCACCCATCCATCCATCCTTCCATCCTTCTGTCCAGCCATGTACCCATTATCCCTCCACCCATCTATCCATCCATCCTTCCGTCCAGCCATGTACCCATCATCCCTCCACCCACCTATCCATCCGTCCTTCCATCCTTCTGTCCAGCCATGTACCCATCATCCCTCCACCCATCTATCCATCCATCCTTCCGTCCAGCCATGTACCCATCATCCCTCCACCCACCTATCCATCCGTCCTTCCATCCTTCTGTCCAGCCATGTGCCCATCATCCCTCCACCCATCTATCCATCCATCCTTCTGTCCAGCCATGTACCCATCATCCCTCCACCCATCTATCCATCCATCCTTCCGTCCAGCCATGTACCCATCATCCCTCCACCCATCTATCCATCCATCCTTCCGTCCAGCCACATACCCATCATCCCTCCACCCACCCATCCATCCGTCCTTCCATCCTTCCATCCTTCCCCCGTCCATTCACCTGTCCATATCCCTTCCTTCCCTCCCCCCAGCAGTGCCAGCCTCTCTGGTGCACCCACTAGGGTTTGGCAAGCAGAGACTCCTGTCTGAAGGGTCAGCGCCAGGTCCCACATCAAGGGTGAAGGGTTGCACTCTGGGCAGTAAGGTGCTGGGTGTGGGTAGATCTTAGAGTGTAGTTTCTTCTAAATTACTCTAGTGTGTTTTGCATGATAAACCTCTGAATGTGTACTCAGTGGCTGAGCTGTGGGGGCAGGAGGGGCCACCAGACCCAGGGGGGTGGGCCTATCCAGGCACTTTGCCAATGATGCTAGTTTTAGGGGCCCCGAGTCCGGGTGTGGCCTGAGGGAGTTTCACATCAGCAAGTCAGATGATGCCACCCCTGCCGTGGTTTGCCCGGGGTCTCCTAAAAGGTTTACCAGAGCCCGTGGGTCTCTGCCCCCCCAACTCCTTTCCAGCCTCCTCCCAGCCCCGCTCCCCACTCTGGCTCCAACCACCTACCACAGGACCTTTGCCCCTGCTGGTCTCGCTGCCCAGATGCCCTTCCCTCTCCTGCTTACCCTCCTGATTTCAGCTGAAAGCCTCTCTCTCAGGGACCCACTCCCAGAGCTTGCCAGTGGTGACTTAACCGCGATGCGGGAGGCGATCTGTCTCCCCCACTTGGCAAGGGCCGGGCCGTGGGAAGGGAACCCTTCTGCAGCAGATGCATGGGGCGAAGGAGCGGGGGCGTCCGGTGGCCCGATTCTCAGCAAGGCCCCAGTCGCACCCTCGGCCACAGCGAGAGCAGGTGCTAGGGTCGTGGGAAGCACCGTGACCAGACACGGAAGCAGCCAGCGAGGGAGGCAGGCCCTGGTCACCCCACCCTGAGCCTGGCTTCTCAGCTCCCACCCGGGGCAGCGATGACAGGGGTTAGCGGTGGCTCTCGGTGGGGCCGGGAGGAGGCCGCCAGAGGAGCCACGGCTCGCCACCAGCCAGTCCCCGCCGGGCTGTGGGGCCCGTGCCCTCCCCCGCCGGGCCGCCCGGACCCTGACCCTCCCTCCGGCCGCAGGTACCGCAAGGTGGTGTCCAATGTGTGTGAGGGCGGCGTGGACCCGCGGCAGAGCCCGGCGCCGCTGCAGTGCCCGCTCACGCCGCCCCGGGGCCTGCGGGTCAGCATCCGCGGCGACGCGGTGGCCGTGCGGCCGGGAGAGGACGTCCTGTTCGTGGTGCGGCAGGAGCAGGTGAGCCGCGCGCTGTCCCCGCAGAGGGCAGCTTCCGCCAGGCGAGCAGGGGGCGGGCGGGCGTGCGTGGGCGTCCCCTCTGCCTCCAGCCGGTTTTTTCCAAGCCTGGGAGCCGAGTGGACCGGAAGTCCCTTCCCCGGGCCCAGTCCAGCGTGGAAAGGATGAAGCCCATCCATGATCCCCAGGGGGCGGTGGAGGAGGGTATGGGGGAGGGGTCTCCGTGCCGCGGGCACAGTGGCGGGGACACTTCCGTGCACGGCCCCGTGTGCGCCTTACTGGACTCTTGCTTCCGAGATTTATTCGCTCCTGTGGGCAGCAGTTTTTTTAAGTTTATTTTGAGAGAGAGTAAGCAGGGGAGGGGCAGAGGGAGAGGGAGAGAGTCCCAAGCAGGTTCCCCGCTGCCAGCACAGAGCCCGACGCAGGGCTGGAACCCACAAACTGCCAGATCATCACCTGAGCCAAATCCCAGAGTCAGATGTGTAACCTTGCTGAGCCACCCAGGCGCCCCTGGACAGCAAGTTTTGAAACCTCTAATGATATTGATTTAGTTCATCTTAAATCTTAAGAAACGCAGGAAGTTAAACAAAATTATTATTTATAATCCCGGAACCAAAGATTAAGCCTAGAGGTAGATGATGGATGATAAACAGATATAGATTTAAATTTATATAATATATACACATATGTAAATTCCCTCCCAGTCTCCTACTTTATTTTTTTTTCTTTAGTACAAGTGTTATGCATTCTTCTGATTTTTTTTCCATTTTGTTAATTTTTATTTACTTTTGAGAGAGAGAGACAGGGCGGCAGCAGGGAGGGGCTGAGAGAGGGAGACACAGAATCTCAAGCGGGCTCCAGGCTCTGAGCTGCCAGCACAGAGCCCGACATGGGACTCGAACCCACAAACTAGATCATGATCTGAGCTGAAGTCAGACGCTTAACTGACTGAACCACCCAGGCGCCCCTGTATTCTGATTTTAAAAAGAATTTATGCTCATTGTAGAACATTTGAAAAAACACCTAAAATGTCAAGAATATAAATATCACCAAAACTCCTGTTGCCCCCAAGGTAACAACTGTTAAGTTTTGTATTTTCTTCTGGCCTTTTGAAAATAATATATAGCATGCTTAATTCTTGCGATTAGACAGGTAACAAACTCACTGTAGAACATTCAAAACCAGAAATCACAAAGACTTACCAACATGCAGGACATTCCGAACAACAGGAAAGCACGGAGGACAAGCCTGTTCCCCCTGGAGGGAGGCCACCCCAGGAGCCCAAGCCGCCTGTCCACACCACTCCGTTGGGCGTTGGGATCTCTGGTGAACAGATACGTCAGATGAAGCAAGTTCAGCTTTATAACTGTTCGTGCTTTATTAACACACGCCCTCCACAATACGGTGCCAGGGTGGGGTCCGTGAGGGTGACAGAGGTCCTTGGTGTTGGAAACCAGTAACTCTGGTCTCATACAAACAGGGAAACTGAGGCCAGAGGACACAGAGCTGTATGTGTGAGTGCCCATGTGCCCAGGCTCACGGGTGCACAGTCACCTGATTTGTAGATCGGGGAACCCTGGCTCAGAGAGGTGCGGTGACCCGCCTGAAGCCACACGGTGACGAGTGACAGAGCTGGCACTGGGTCCCAGGCCAGGGGGCTCTGCATGGACAGCATCTGGTCTGTGGCCCCCAGACCTGGGCCGGGCCTGGGGACCCCGTGTCCCGCCTGTTTCCAGTCCCTGTGTTGACGGGCCTGGCCCTGAGATTGACACTTGGGGCCCCCGGGGTGGCCCCGGGGTGGGGAGCGGGCATCTGTCACGGCAGCATCTTGGCGTGGCAGCAGGATGGTGTCCCCTCCCCAGGTGGGGTCCCTGGACCCTCAGAGGGGACCCACCTGCTGCCTAAGTCCCAGCACAGCCGTCCGGGAAAAATGGCCATCTGCTGCCCCCTAGAGCCTCAGTCTCACAGCTTTGTCACATGGGTGGATTCTCGGGACAGGACGAGCCTGTGAGCCCCACTGCACCAGTGTCCCAACCCCGAGGGCTAGGGTGGCTGGAGGTGAGGGGGGTGACCAGAAGGTGCTCCTGTAAGAGAGGCGCCTCTGTGCACACCGCGACCGGAAGAGGCCGCGGGGGGAAGCCTGGGAGCTCGGGTCGCGGTGGACACGCTCCCGCACGTGCACACATGCACGGTGTAACACTCACACGTCTCACGCAGACACACTTACACACTGACACGCACAAGTCACACCCGGCCATCCTCG
The DNA here is from genome assembly GCF_018350215.1 of Panthera leo. NCBI lineage: Eukaryota > Metazoa > Chordata > Mammalia > Carnivora > Felidae > Panthera > Panthera leo. Next base: position 201,185,444 of record NC_056682.1, read on the forward strand.
TGCACGGGCCGAGCTGCGGGTGGAAACAGCTCCATCTGGGGCGGGGGCCAAGTTCCACACGTGAGTAAGAATTAGAAACAAGGGCTGATGGAGGAAGGACCCGGAAACAGACCCGCTCGGAAATGCACAGCTGATTGTGCCACAGGCGGAGAAACATCCCCGCGGAGGGGAGGACGGTCCCCGGCCGATGAACCGCCGGTAAAAACGAGCCCCGGCCAGAACCTCACAGCCGGTACCAGATCAACTCAGGACGGACCGCAGAGGTCAACGGAAGCCGGAAAACTGCAAATCCTTTCGGAAGAGGCTGGAAAGCGTCCAGACCTAGGGCTGGGCCACGTGTAGGCGGAGCAGACGCGGAAAGCACCTTCCGCGAACGAAACCGGGCACATCGGCCGTGGGCGGGAGGCAACGCTCTTGCTCCGTGAAAGACCCTGTAAAGAAAACGAGAAGTACGTTCCGGGGAAAATAGTCACACAGCTCACATCCGGCCCGGGCTGGTACCGGGAAGAAAACGACACCGCGGTTGGAAAACCGGCGGAGGCCCTTTCGTCACGACGCACCTGCGAGAGTGGCAGCGTCAGGGCTGGCGGGGACGCGGGCAAACGGGACCCCTCACACGTGGCCTCGGCGGAAGGGGGCGGTGATGGGACCAGAGCCGCGGACAGCGGTCTGGCAGTTTCTGACGGAGCAGAACAAGCCGCCACCGCGTGACTCAGCAAGTGCCCCCCCCCGGGCGTCTGTCCCCGGGACGCGCAGACTCGTGTTCACGCAGAGCCCGCCCACGGGAGTCCCGGCGGCCTGACCGCACGGGAGCCGGAAACCGGAAACGCCCAGGTGTCCTCCAGGGGGCGTCTGGTCGAACAGTGGTGCGGCCACGGCGTGGAACACGACTCCCCGGTGACAGGGAGCAGGTCACTGACACGCGTCACCACCTGGGTGGGTCTCCAGAGAATTACACTGAGAAAAGCCAATCCCAGGGACTCCGTGCCACCTGACTCCCTTTATAGGACCTTCTGGAAAGGACAAGATTGCAGAGACGGGGGACAGATGAGTGGCCACCAGGGAGCGGGTGGGACGGTGCTGCTGCTGGTGGTGCCCGTGGTGGCTGGCTGGCTCTGCACCCCGGCTGCGACCGTGTCTGTGTCCCGGGTGTGAGATTGTGGTTCCAGCGGGTGTTGGCCCTGGGCGTGTGGCACGGGGCACACAGGGTCTGTGCGGGTCCTTTCGCTGCGTGGGAACTGGGGGCTGCCTCCGAACCCACGGTCCCCTCTTCCTAACATGCTCAGCAGCACACAGACAAAAGCAGGCGCACAGGAGAGACAGCAGGTGCAGGGGGCGGGGTTACGGCGGCCTGGCTCCTCTCTGTCCTTGTGTTTCCTATTTGCCGGCATTGAGGCTGGACTCCTTTCTGATCAGGGGGAAAGACGGCAAGTCCTCTTAACCGAGTAAAATGTTTGAGTAGTTCAATGTGCATCAGTCAGCCTGGCAGGTGGCCCACGGGCAGGAACGCGGGTCCCAAGGCGGGATGCAGCGCCCCACACCCCTCGAAGCCACAGGCCGGGTCCAGTCCAAGGCGCGCCTGGCTTGCAGGCTGCGGGCACAGAGGCCAAGGTGGGCTGGAGACCCCGCTCCCCCCGTCCCTGTGAGGCTGCCTGTCCACGGGGAGCACTGAACGGTGAGCCGGCCTGACCCTCCAGGTTCCAGCCCAGCATGTGAGGACAATAGAACAGAACAGCATGTGAGTCCCCGGGCCGTTGTCACAAGTGACCATGTGCTGCAAATGTAAGACAGCACATGCCTCGCTCTCAGTTTTGGAGGCTAGAAGTCTGATTTAAGGTGTTAGCAGAGCCTGGCTCCCGCCGGAGACTCCGGGGAGGGATTCTTCCCTGTCTCGTCACTTTCTTGGGTGCCGGTGTCCCTTGGCTCATGACTGAGTCCCTGCAATCTCTGCCCTGTCACCACACGATGTCTCTTCTGTGTCCCCAAACCCCCGCCTCTTCTTGAAAAGACACGGCCACTGGATGGGGCCCGTCCTACCCCAGCATGACCTCATCTTAATGGCTTCTGCAAAGACCCTGTTTCCAAATAAGGCCAAGCTCTGAGTTCCGAGGAGGGGGGGGGAGGGGACGTGGACTTGAGGGGGTGGATGCTGTTCAAGCCAGTAACTGTATTTGTGGAGAAAGTGAAACAAAAGGAATTTACGTGAAACGTCTCTAAGTTTAAGGGCTTGGCCGTAAAATGAGAGGCTCGTACACGGCCAGTGCTAATCCTGTGTCGTTCTTGGTCACCGGGACAAGGTTTTCAGGGTGTTCCTGCAGGGAAGGGGAGGCAGGCAGGGGAGGGAGGGGAGTGGGCATGAGAAGGAACGCAAGAACGCTTTCTCGCTATGAGCTGGAGAAAATCAGGGTTTTTTCCGCTGGATTTCCCGTGCCTTGGTAAGGAAGCTGTGGTTCTGTGGGGACTGGCACCCCCAGTCCCGAGCGGAGACCGTCAGACGACCCCCAGCGGCTCAAACACCGGGAAGGGACAGCAGGTGCAGGGAGCCCCGCGCTGCACGGACCCTGTGCGTCCGAGCGGCATGCTTGCCCCACGGAGAACGGGATCAAAGAAACACCCCAGAACCGCGGCGCTCGGCATCAGAGAAGGGAAAACGTTTCCCGATTTTGCAGACAGGATCCTGCAGACAGGATCTTTCTGGCCGTTGCCCTGAGATCCATCCGGCCCCTGGCTCAGGCCTCAGTGGGTGTCCCTGGCCCGCCGGGCCCGCCGCCCTGCTCCCACGCTCCTGCGTCTCTGCAGCTCTGGGCCGTGCCTGCCCTCCTCAGCCGGAACGCCAGGCCGGAGGTCCCCGGGGCAGGCAGGTGCCTGGGGGCCCGGGCCCACGGCGTGTGAGGAAAGGAGCGAGGGAGGGAATGAGTAAACGACCCGCTGCTGGCCCGTCCGTGTTACGGCCGCCCCTGAGTGGCCTGGTGGTCTCTCCCGCAGGGTGATGTCCTGACCACCAAGTACCAGGTGGACCTCGGGGATGGCTTCAAGGCCGTGTACGTGAACCTCACGTCGACCGAGGAGCCCATCCGGCACCGCTACGAGAGCCCCGGCGTCTACCGCGTGTCTGTCCGGGCGGAGAACGTGGCGGGGCACGACGAGGCGGTGCTCTTTGTCCAGGTCAACTGTAAGTCCGTCGCCCCTTTGAGGCCAAGAGTCCCTCCCCGGGGCAGAGGGCCCCGGTCCTGGGGGGAATGCAGGGAGACCCCAGTCCTCAGGCTGGCAGGCCGAGGGGCAGGGAGACAGGCAGGCTGGGCTCAGGTCCACACCCCGGGTGCTCCGTGCCACGGTGGGTTTGGTGATGCAGCTGGTGGAAGTGACGAAGGTGATGGTGACAGTGCCCAGTAGGCAGCCTCTGAAATGCCAGTGCCCTGACGCCGTCTAACCCCGGCCTTTCCCCGGGCCCCGCAGCCCCCCTGCAGGCCCTGCACCTCGAAGTGCTTCCTGTCGTCGGCCTCAACCAGGAGGTGAACCTCACGGCCGTGCTGCTGCCCCTGAACCCCAACCTCACCGTCTTCTACTGGTGGATCGGCCACAGCCTGCAGGTGCGCTGGCCCCGGGACCCACAGGCTGGCACCTGGGTGACAGTGGGGCCGGGCAGTGCCCCGGGGCCTGGGCAGAAGGACACAGGGTATGACATGAGGTGGGCACACACCAGCCTTTCTTCCCGAGCACCTGCTCGTGTTTGGCTGTGTCTAAGTGTGGCGGACGCAGGATTAAGTGGACCAGACACTGCCTTTTCCTGGGGAGAGAGGTGTGAACACGACAGGTGACCCGAGTTGTGATACGCATCACAGGAAGGGGGCAGGTGAGGTGTTGCGAGCTCCAGAAGATCAGGCCGTTTCTAGTCTGGGCGTTGGGTGTGGTCAGGGAAGGCTTCATGGAGGAGGGGGTCACGGGGGCCGGACCTGATCTCAGAAGCCTTCCCCAGAGCCCTGGGTTGTACCCTGTAAGCAGCGGGGAGCCACAGACAGTCACCGGTAGGAGGGCTGGAGGGTCTCTGCGGGCAGGGCTGCCCACCTTAGCCGGGGAGCCCTCGAGACCTCAAGAGGGGCGTCCTTCCCTCATTCAGTAAGCTTAGCCCTGCACCCCAGGCAGAAAGACCCCAACAGCACTGAAGGCCCAGAACCAGAAGCCGGGCGGGAGGAGCCGTAGGCCCCAGATCACGTTTCCCTGGAATGGGGGGTGGGGTTGAGGAGGGCGCCCAGCTCCGGGTTCAAATCCCAACTCCGCTACTCCCAGCCCAGCCCTGTGAGCAGGTCTGGAAGGAAGGGGCCACTGGGAGACTGGGTCCAGGCTGCCCTGACTTAGAGCTGGTGCCTCTGGGGGGGCCCTCCCCGTGTCCCCCCCTTGCTGCCCCCATGCCCCGACCGGAGCGGGAGAGAGTGAACATTCTGGGTGAGGCCCTGGGCAGCGGGCGGCTCTCCCGCATGGACCTGCCCTGACCGTGCTCGTGGTCCCCGCAGCCCTTGCTCTCCCTGGAGAACTCTGTGACCACGCGGTTTGCAGACACGGGGGACGTGCGTGTGACTGTGCAGGCCGCCTGCGGAAACTCGGTGCTGCAGGACTCCAAGGTGGTCCGCGTGCTGGGTGAGCCCCCTCCCCAGGGACGGGAGGCACGTCTCGTCCTTCTCGGGAGCGCTGGGTTTGTGTGGCATCTGGTCATGCAGGGCAGCGCAGGCTAGGGAGAGGAGCGGGTGAACACAGCTCTGACGCTCCCCAGCTTCCCTGGCCTCAGTTTCCCCATCTGTAAAATGAACACAGACGAGTCTTTGTGTCCGGTGGCCCTCATGGGCCTCACACGGCACAGAAAGAGGACGTGGCCGAGTGACCGACTTGTCGGGGTCACCGGGTCTGCCAGCCTCCCAGCAGCCTGACCTCTCCTGCCCCCTTGTCACATGATTCTAACTTAAAGTAAGAGGACCCCTAACATAGCCTTTCCTGAGACTCCCATTCTGGATCCCACTCACTGGGGGCCCCAAGTCCCTCATGGGAGACATTTACAATAGGAGATTAATCCTAAAAATGGAAGAGACCCCCCCCCAGGGTGTTATTGCCCTTGTCATCACACTGATAAAACCTCATTTTGCTTACCAACAGCCTCTCCTATGGACAGCAGCCATCACTTAAATATTTAGTGGGCCTGCCTTTGGCTGTCCCTCCATTCGCAAACACATGTGCACAGGGTCCTGAGCCCAGGGCTTTGAAATAGTCACTGCCTCCCCTGCCGTAAGCTGCTGGGTTCCCAGGTCACAAAGCGCTTGTCCCTTGGGCCGCATAGCCCCAACAAAGCCTCCTTCCTCCATGAGGCTCAGGAGGAACCTGGAGGGACTACAGCGAGCTCCTCTCACAACCACCTGCACGGGGCTCCAGAGTGGGCCTCTGGGTTGGGGACCCTGGCAAATGGGAGAGAAAGAGAAGGTGGCACCTCTGCCCTCAAGGGACTCTTACTCTGGTGGGGAGACCAGTGCCCTTGAAGTCCATGGATCCCTGGGGGGAGGGAGCCCGACCTCATGGGGTGTAGCCATCCTTGTGAGTGAATGGTGCAGAGCTCATAAGGCAGGCTTGGCGCGTGCCGGGCCCGCCCTCCCTGGTGGCCACAGGGGTTTTAATGTTCGTTATTAGGTGCCAGTCAGTGAGGTGGGCCCTGCCCCGGGCAGTGGCTGGCGCAGGAAGGACTCTTGTTTTCCAAAGCGGGCCACGGGATCTGAAGCCAGGGCAGTCCTGGGCCATCCAGGGTGCATGGCCTCCTGCCGGAGGGCGGAGCCTTGCTGCCCAGGACTGACCAGCTCGCCCGTTTCTGCCACTTTTCAGACCAATTTCAGGTAGTGCCTCTGCGGTTTTCCACGGATCTGGATGTGCACAACCCCAACACCCCTGAGTGGAGAGAGGACGTCGGCCTGGTGGTGACCCGGCTGCTCTCCAAGGTGCCCCCAGCCCACCACCCCGGGGCCTCCCCAGCACCTGCGGGCGCCTCGGAGGGGCGGGGCCCCAGAGCACCGAGGGAGGGGCGGGGCGGGGCGGGTGGAGCTGCCCTCAGTCCCGGCGACCCGGTCTTCAGGCTGTCTGCCCGGTGCTCCGGGGACAGCTAGGGCCCGCTGCCCTGGCTCTGCGGGACAGGCGGCTGGAGCGCCAGCTCACCGGGGAGGGGCAGGCCGACGTCCTCCATGCACATCGAGTGAGCACCAGCTGTTTGCACAGGACACAGTCACTGTCCTCTGATGGCCCAGAAGCTCCTTAGTATGATATTCATTTATTCACGGAGTTTTTGTTCTGGGCCGGATACTGGAGCCAGAGAGAATCCATGCGATTGCTGCCCCCGGGGAGCCCACAGACAGCAGACCGAGGCGGCGCTCCAGGGTGGGCCTAGGCCACTCAGGGCCCTTGGTCCGTCAGTGAAGGAAAGACCAGCCCCCCACAGTCATCCAAGGCTGTCACGGGCTGAGGCCCACTCTGGCTGTGCCTGTCCTCAACCAGTTAATAATGCTGGTGATACTGGCCTGGGTGTTGAAGGCTGAATAGGAGTTTGCCAGATAGAAGCGCACGGAGTGGGATTTTCAGGAGGCAGAGGGACCCGTGGAGGCTGAGCTTTGTGGGTTGGAGGAACTATTTGGTCAGGAGCCCTGATGCCTGGGAGGAGCTTGGCCAGAGAGGGCTCTGCTCACCCTCAGTGTGAAGAATGATCTGGAGGTAGCAGGCCTGGCCTGGGGGAGGCCACTGTCAGGGGGCTACCGGGCTCGGGGGCCATCCCTGTGGGGCGCGAGGCTCAGGACTAGCTCGAAGGACAGGTGGCCAGGACTTGGACAGAGCAAGAGGAGAGAGAGGGTGTTCCTGGGGGCCCCAGAGCATGGCAGGGGACAGAGAAGACAGGCGGCTCAGGAGGGGCTTGTCCGTGTCCCTGCAGGAGACCAGCGTCCCCGAGGAGCTGCTGGTGACCGTTGTAAAGCCGGGGCTGCCCACCGTGGCCGACCTGAACGTGCTCCTGCCCCCTCCCGGGCCCGCGAGGAAGAGGAATCTCACAAGTGACAAGGTATCTCCTGAGGCCGCTGGACCCAGGTTCTCCCTGCACCGCCAAGGGTTTGGTGGCCTAGTGCCCAGGGTTTGGTGGTAAGTCACAGCAAGCACAGAGTCTCGGGGGCTCTTTGTCACGTAGAGGCCCACCAGTCACTCACCAGTGTCACTCACCAGATCACCAGTGATCTCACCAATCACTGCCTGACGCAGGTGGCCGGCTCTCCTCCCTCCGTGGCTGCACCCCTGGGACTCTGGTGGCCTCCAAGGTCACTGTGTTGGGGAATGGCGGGGCACAAGGGCACTGGGGTGGGACCACCCGCGGGGGGGACATTCCGGTGGCCGGAGCTGGTCACACTGGCCCGAGCACCCAGGGTGTGGGTCTCGGGACAGAGTGGAAATCAGGGCCCATCCACTTAGCCAATGTCCTCACTGCATGGGACAGCTTTCAGAGAATAGCCCTCATCTGGGCAGACAGAAGACCTGCCGTGTCGCGGGCACAGGATGGGGACCCAGGGATAAATCGAAGCCACCGGGATGCCCTGGGGTGGCTGTAACGCTTCCCCAAACAGACCGAAACTCGGGTGGAGGAGGAGAGCGGAAGGCGGACCCGGGGCACTGCAAGCACAGCCCTGTGCCGAGCCGACCAGCAGGTCCCCAGAAGGTTAGGCAGGGTCAGCGTCGGGCACGGCCCCGGAGGCGCGTGCGCAGGACCGGAAATGCTCGCCCACGCGCACAGGCACACAGGTGTTCACAGCGGCCCCAGAGTGGCCACGAGCCAGACGTCCACACAACGGAGTCTTAGGCAGCCGTCAAAAGGGATGCGGGTCTGACACCTGCTGCCACTGGGATGGGCCCGGCAGACGGGACGCGCAGGGGAAGCGGCCGGTCACCGAGGCCGCCTGTTGGATGCCTGCGTTGACGGAAATGTCCGGAAGGGGCAGGCGCGCAGAGGCGGAAAGCAGGCTCCGGCTGCCAGAGGCTGGGGAGGTGCGGGGGGTGCAGACGGCTGGCAGGCACGGGTTTCCTTTGGGGATGATGAGAATGTTCTGGAGTCAGACAGCGGTGATAGCTACATGACCGTAAGTACCCTAAAAAGTGCCGATTTGTACGCTTGAAGAAAGCAAATGTTATCTCAAGAAAAAAAAAAGAATCAGAAGCCCCACCCCCCTCTGGACTGGTCGTGAGACAGATGCCCCTGGAGGCCGTCTGGAAAGACTGACCAGCGCTGAGCGGTCACACAGCCTGTGGGCGGCTGATAGCGTCTCATTTTACAGACGAGGGAAGTGGGGCTCGGCGGGGGGCACCGTCAGGACCACGGAGAGGACAGGGAGCCCCATGTCACTGTGGCTGCTCCACACCACTCCCACGCTGCCTCCTGGTTAGACGTGACCGTCGGGGCCTGGCCCACAGCGTTTCCCAAAGGGCATCCGCATCGGCACCTGAGGGCTCCCCGGCCTGCCAAGCCCCCGGCCCCTGCCGTGTCTCTGGGGGGTGGGACAGCAGAGGGTTGAGAGTGACTGTACCCATTTCTCAGACAGGTAGCTAACCACAGGGGCTCCGCACAGCTTGGGGAAGGCGCGGCGGGCCTCGGGGACCTCCCTCACTCGGGCCCACAGCACCCCCCGCCCACCCCGGCCCTCGAGGTAGAGAGCAGATGGGCAGATTCTGCAGGATTCAGATGTGGGCGCTCAGGAGAGATTTGGAAGGAGATGGGGAGGGACACGGGGGAACTGTCACCCCCCTTGTCCTGAGCTGAGGGTAAACCGTGTGCCTGAGGATGGTGAAAAATCCTAGGGACCCATCACGGTCACTGACCGCACGGCATCCGCCTGGCCCTTGCCGTGTGCCGGGCACGGGGCCGGAGGCATTGACCCTTGCAGCACAGTCCCAGACGCAGACCCCGCATTCCCAAGGAACACCGGGTGCCAAGCTGTTGTTCGTGGAGGCCGAGTTTGGCCCCCAGAATGTCCCACCCAAGGCACCCTGGGAAGGGGAGCCCCAGGCACCACCATCCTGTGGGAGGCCCCTTCCCCAGCACCTGTACACCCACCTGTGCAGAGGAATGACACCTGGGCAGCCACATGGGGCAGCTGGTCCCCTTCTGAACACCAGGAAAACTCCCCCTCGTTTTCCAAGAGGCCAGCCGCCCCCCACCCCGTGATCCAGCAACATCACCTCCTGGGGTTGCTCTCCGTCAGGGGTGCGGTCACTCCCTGGCCCAGGTCACCTGTCCTGTCCCCATCTTGTTCTCGTCTTGATCTTCCTCCTCTGGGAAGCCCTCCCTGACCACTGCCAGGTCTCGGGGCCTCCTGAGCACCCCTGGGCTCCCCAACTTTACCACACTCTGTGGTCCCAACGAGAACGAGAGTGGTCAGGCCCCAGCTCGGTCACCTTCGTGCCCCTCTGTAGGTTCTCAGCGCAAGCTGGCAAGTATTCCCATTTTACAGATGAGGAAACTGAGACCCAAAGAAGCTGAGTGCCCTCCCCCAACCCTGCAGCTCTGGAGGGTCAGAGCAGATGTCTGCCCAGCTCTCCCGCTCCCTCCGGTGGCTTCCGGAGGACCCTCTCACTCTCCTCTTCTTGCTTTCAGAGACTCATGGCCATCCAGCAGGTGCTGAAGGCACAGAAGATCAGCTTCCTCCTGCGAGGTGGGGTCCGGATCCTGGTGGCCATGAGGGACACAGACACAGGTGAGAAGCAGGGGGCTTCCTTTGGCCTGGCCCGTGCTCGCCCCTGCAGGATCGAGGGGGTGTGCCACCCCCTCAGGCGACACTGTTACTCCAGGCACTGGGGGCAGAGGACCCCCCCAGTCACCCACCAGCTCCTCCTGGCTGGACAGTCGCCTCCAATTACAACCCAAGGGGGGGGGGGTCAGACCCAAGGGCCTTGCTCTGTCCGCAGATGCGGCACATACAGCCCTGGCTTTAACGGACATGGACATTTAGGGTCCCCGCCCCCACCATGGGACCATCCTCTCCGGTCACGCGTGTGTCCTTTCCTGTCTGGGAAAGAATCTTTGCAGAAGTGAGAGCTTCCCTCTGCCCTGTAGAGACACGGGGCCCATCGCGACACGTGGCAGGTTGACCTCACACCAGCAATTCGGTCCACGTTCCAGAAGGAGGGGCCGGGGCCCTCGCGCACACAGCAGGAGCCCGGCGGGGGCCGTGGGGCTGGGGTTGCCCCGACGCCTGCCCACGCCGCTCAGCCACACCGGGAGCACCTGCCGGACCACGTCTTCCAGCCGAGGAGGCCGGGGCGGGGGACGGTGGGGCCCCACTGAGCACCACTGCTCTCCTTGCAGATTCTCAGAGGCTGGGAGGCGGTGGCGGCTACTGGGCCGTGGCGGTCCTCGTGGTCATCGGACTCTTCGCGGTGGGCGTGTTCATCCTCTACAAGTTCAAAAGGCAAGGCCACCCCGCCGGCCTCTCTGGCAGGTCGGGCGTGAGGTCGGGCATCGGGCAGCGGCTTTCCGGCAGGATCCTCGATGGGCTGCGGCGGGGAGGGCGGGAGGCCAGACGGGCTCCAGGTTCCGAACGGCCGCGGTCCCGGGAGGCGGGGAGGCGGCCAGCGGCTCACAGCCCCACGACCATCGTCCACCCCCACCTCCTGTCTGCCGACATCCCAGCCTTATCTCACGTGGAGGGAGGCCCTGCCCATTTCACAGATGAGGAGATCCAGGCTCAGAGAGGTCATGTAGTGTGCCCAGGGCCACACAGCTGGTGAACAGAGGAGGGGGATCTGAGCCGGGCTGGCCCAGACTTCCTCCCGCACTCACCATCCCTGCCCCCAGCGCCCCAGCGAGGAGAGGGCGGGAGCTGGCGGGGGGCTCTGCTGAGGCCAGGAGGGGTTGCAAGCATAGTATGCAGTCCTCAGTGGGGGCTGCGGGGACTCTCGTCCCCTCTGGGCCTGCTCCTCGTCTGTAAAATGGGTTTAATAACCCACCGTGCTGGGGCTCCAGGCCGCCCTGGAGGGGCTGGTGAAGCTGAACTTCCCCGGATCCTGGACCTGAGAATGAGCAAAATGAACCAGACGTGTCACCAGACTCATTCTTCAAAAGGCGACTTCGAGTAGTGACCTCACTGCTTCTCCTGTCTTGATGGCTCAGGGTCGCCCTTCGGGACAGTCCAAGACATGCTGACCCTTCCCTTCGTGCTCCTGTGAGGCCAAGGGTCCCTCCTCCAACCCCATCTTTCCCCCAGGCCCTGGGCCCCACTCCCCCGTCTCCAGACCCCTCCCAGCTCCTTTGGTCGGTCTTTTAAGTGGTGACCATATGTGCACCCCACTCCTCTGTGTGGGTCCCCAGCTTTATTGTTCCAACCGAACAGTCCCAACTGTTTGTCAGTCCCAACCGAGTGGGCGGCCTGAGGCGCTCTGAGAGTGTGTAACAGGGACCTGAGCTGGTCTGGAGAATCTGGGAGGACTTGCCTAAGGAGGGGATTTCTGAGTGGGGATCCTGAAGGATAAGTAGGAACTTGCTGAGCAGAGAGGCTAGAACAGGAGCCAGGCTGTGGCCTTTCTTGGTGTCTAGGCTTGTAGAGGCCCTGGTTTCTGGTGGACAGGTCCATCTGGGTGTCCCCCCGCTGGCACCTCAAGTTCAAATCAAACTCGAGATCCTTGCCCCAGAAAGCCTCTCTTGGACGAAGGACACAACCCTCTGCCGGTGCCGGGGTCAGGAACCCCACCTCCTCCCTGTCTGCTCCCTCCCCTCAGCCTGGGTGACATGGCCTGATACCCACAGCCACTCTGAAAGTGGGATGTGTCACGGCTAGGAAGTGGCCTCTGAGACCAGGATTTCTGGGGCCAAAGGCAGGGCCCCTCCCCGCCCCAAACACGGTCAGGCTAAAGCAGGTGCCGGCAAAGCCCCAGGGAATGTAACTCCAGGCCCTCCCCCGGGGCCGGGGCAGAGGGGCCCCTTGCTGGCCAAGGCCCCTCCTGGGCCCCCCTGAGCAGTCTTCAGGTGCGTGACAGATGCACTTGGCACCTTAAGAGGCAGGTCACACACCCCTTGCCTCCATGGTGTGATCTTGGGCCAGGTGGAGAGCTGCTGACTGTATCCTGATTGAGGCGGGGGTCCCGTGGTTTCCGTTACAAGAGTGTTCTCAGCCTCAAAGCTCTGCCGTCTTCCCCTCCCGGTGCCAGATGTCCGATGTCCGTGGTGCTGGCCCCAGGCCCACAGTCCACACGGGTACCAGGCTGATCCCCGAGGCTCAGCCAGGAGGGGGCCTGATGTTTACCTGGAGGCACACAGGGCTGCCTCCCAGTCCCCCCCCCCCCAGATAAAGGGCATCCCTGCTCTCCCCGCACACTCCGTTCTCACTGTCCCATGCTGTTTCAAGTCTGCAACACTTCAGTTCCCCCAAAGACGGGCCACAGAGGTGTGGCCGTGCCAGGTAGAACTCGCTCAGAGCCTCGACTTCCAGATCTGTGGAATAGGCACGCTGGTTCTCCCAAGGGTGTGAAGAGCGGGTGTCCTGCCAGCCCCCCTCTGCTGCGCACGTGTGGGGTGGGGGCCCGGTGTCCTGTGTATTTGCAGAGATTAAAGGAAGAAGCAGAGACTTCCAGCCACGTCTGGGTCTCCATCCTGGAGCAAACTTCACCCTGAGTGCAAGGCCCTGTCCAGACTGCAGGGCGGCCCAGCACTGAGGCAGGGGCCATTCTCCTGGGCTTCCCCTCGGGGCCTGCCTCGGCTTCCTCGTTTATGAATGAGGACTGAGAAGGAAGGGGGTGGGGAAAGGGGAGGAGGAAAAGAAGAGAAGGAGAGGAGAGGAGGGGAGGGGAAGAGGGGGAGAAAGAGGGGAGAAGGGGGAGGAGGGGGAGGGGCAGCCCTTGCAGGTGTGTTCCTGTGTGCCCTTCTCTGGTCCCCAGGCAGTTAGCTGAGATGCCCCACCCCACGAAGGGAGGCTGGAGCCTGGGGGGAGTGGGGGGCCGTGGGGATGAGTGTCAGGCTGCAGGGGGGGTGGGGGGATGAGTGTCAGGCTGCAGGGGGATGGGGGGATGAGTGTCAGGCTGCAGGGGGGGTGGAGGGAGGAGTGTCAGGCTGCAGGGGGGGTGGGGGAAGGAGTGTCAGGCTGCAGTGGGGCGGTGGGGATGAGTGTCAGGCTGCAGGGGTGGGGGGGATGAGTGTCAGGCTGCAGGGGGGGTGGGGGATGAGTGTCAGGCTGCAGGGGGGGTGGGGGGATGAGTGTCAGGCTGTAGGGGAGGTGGGGGGATGAGTGTCAGGCTGCAGGGGGGGGTGGGGGATGAGTGTCAGGCTGCACGGGGGTGGGGGGATGAGTGTCAGGCTGCAGGGGGGGTGGAGGATGAGTGTCAGGCTGTAGGGGAGGTGGGGGGATGAGTGTCAGGCTGCAGTGGGGCGTGGGGATGAGTGTCAGGCTGCAGGGGGGTGGGGGATGAGTGTCAGGCTGCAGGGGGGGTGGGGGATGAGTGTCAGGCTGCAGGGGGGGTGGGGGGATGAGTGTCAGGCTGCAGGAGGGGTGGGGGAAGGAGTGTCAGGCTGCAGTGGGGAGGTGGGGATGAGTGTCAGGCTGCAGGGGTGGGGGGGATGAGTGTCAGGCTGCAGGGGGGGTGGAGGGATGAGTGTCAGGCTGCAGGGGGGGTGGGGGGATGAGTGTCAGGCTGCAGGGGGGGTGGGGGAAGGAGTGTCAGGCTGCAGTGGGGCGGTGGGGATGAGTGTCAGGCTGCAGGGGTGGGGGGGATGAGTGTCAGGCTGCAGGGCGGTGGGGGGATGAGTGTCAGGCTGCAGGGGGGGTGGGGGATGAGTGTCAGGCTGCAGGGGGGGTGGGGGGATGAGTGTCAGGCTGCAGGGGGGTGGGGGGATGAGTGTCAGGCTGCAGGGGGGGTGGGGGATGAGTGTCAGGCTGCAGGGGGGTGGGGGATGAGTGTCAGGCTGCAGGGGGGTGGGGGGGATGAGTGTCAGGCTGCAGTGGGGCGTGGGGATGAGTGTCAGGCTGCAGGGGGGGTGGGGGATGAGTGTCAGGCTGCAGGGGGGGTGGGGGATGAGTGTCAGGCTGCAGGGGGGGTGGGGGGATGAGTGTCAGGCTGCAGGGGGGGTGGGGGAAGGAGTGTCAGGCTGCAGTGGGGCGGTGGGGATGAGTGTCAGGCTGCAGGGGTGGGGGAGATGAGTGTCAGGCTGCAGGGGGGGTGGGGGATGAGTGTCAGGCTGCAGGGGGGGTGGGGGGATGAGTGTCAGGCTGCAGGGGGGGTGGGGGAAGGAGTGTCAGGCTGCAGTGGGGCGGTGGGGATGAGTGTCAGGCTGCAGGGGTGGGGGGGATGAGTGTCAGGCTGCAGGGCGGTGGGGGGATGAGTGTCAGGCTGCAGGGGGGGTGGGGGGATGAGTGTCAGGCTGCAGGGCGGTGGGGGGATGAGTGTCAGGCTGCAGGGGGGTGGGGGGATGAGTGTCAGGCTGCAGGGGGGGTGGGGGATGAGTGTCAGGCTGCAGGGGGGTGGGGGATGAGTGTCAGGCTGCAGGGGGGGTGGGGGGATGAGTGTCAGGCTGCAGGGGGGGTGGGGGATGAGTGTCAGGCTGCAGGGGGTGTGGGGGATGAGTGTCAGGCTGCAGGGGGGGTGGGGGGATGAGTGTCAGGCTGTAGGGGAGGTGGGGGGATGAGTGTCAGGCTGCAGGGGGGGTGGGGGATGAGTGTCAGGCTGCAGGGGGGTGGGGGATGAGAGGCTGCAGGGGGGGTGGGGGGATGAGTGTCAGGCTGCAGGGGGGGTGGGGGGATGAGTGTCAGGCTGCAGGGGGGGTGGGGGGATGAGTGTCAGGCTGCAGGGGGGGTGGGGGAAGGAGTGTCAGGCTGCAGTGGGGCGGTGGGGATGAGTGTCAGGCTGCAGGGGTGGGGGGGATGAGTGTCAGGCTGCAGGGCGGTGGGGGGATGAGTGTCAGGCTGCAGGGGGGGTGGGGGGATGAGTGTCAGGCTGCAGGGCGGTGGGGGGATGAGTGTCAGGCTGCAGGGGGGTGGGGGGATGAGTGTCAGGCTGCAGGGGGGGTGGGGGATGAGTGTCAGGCTGCAGGGGGGTGGGGGATGAGTGTCAGGCTGCAGGGGGGTGGGGGGATGAGTGTCAGGCTGCAGGGGGGGTGGGGGATGAGTGTCAGGCTGCAGGGGGGGTGGGGGATGAGTGTCAGGCTGCAGGGGGGGTGGGGGGATGAGTGTCAGGCTGTAGGGGAGGTGGGGGGATGAGTGTCAGGCTGCAGGGGGGGTGGGGGATGAGTGTCAGGCTGCAGGGGGGTGGGGGGATGAGTGTCAGGCTGCAGGGGTGGGGGATGAGTGTCAGGCTGCAGGGGGGTGGGGGATGAGAGGCTGCAGGGGGGTGGGGGATGAGTGTCAGGCTGCAGGGGGGTGGGGGATGAGTGTCAGGCTGCAGGGGGGTGGGGGATGAGAGGCTGCAGGGGGGTGGGGGATGAGTGTCAGGCTGCAGGGGGGTGGGGGATGAGTGTCAGGCTGCAGGGGGGGGGGGGATGAGTGTCAGGCTGCAGGGGGGTGGGGGGATGAGTGTCAGGCTGCAGGGGGGGTGGGGGGATGAGTGTCAGGCTGTAGGGGGGGTGGGGGGATGAGTGTCAGGCTGCAGGGGGGGGTGGGGGATGAGTGTCAGGCTGCAGGGGGGTGGGGGGATGAGTGTCAGGCTGCAGGGGGGGTGGAGGATGAGTGTCAGGCTGCAGGGGGGGTGGAGGATGAGTGTCAGGCTGCAGTGGGGCGTGGGGATGAGTGTCAGGCTGCAGGGGGGTGGGGGATGAGTGTCAGGCTGCAGGGGGGGTGGAGGGAGGAGTGTCAGGCTGCAGGGGGGGTGGGGGAAGGAGTGTCAGGCTGCAGTGGGGCGGTGGGGATGAGTGTCAGGCTGCAGGGGTGGGGGGGATGAGTGTCAGGCTGCAGGGGGGGTGGGGGATGAGTGTCAGGCTGCAGGGGGGGTGGGGGGATGAGTGTCAGGCTGTAGGGGAGGTGGGGGGATGAGTGTCAGGCTGCAGGGGGGGGTGGGGGATGAGTGTCAGGCTGCAGGGGGGTGGGGGGATGAGTGTCAGGCTGCAGGGGGGGTGGAGGATGAGTGTCAGGCTGTAGGGGAGGTGGGGGGATGAGTGTCAGGCTGCAGTGGGGCGTGGGGATGAGTGTCAGGCTGCAGGGGGGGTGGGGGGATGAGTGTCAGGCTGCAGGGGGGGTGGGGGAAGGAGTGTCAGGCTGCAGTGGGGCGGTGGGGATGAGTGTCAGGCTGCAGGGGTGGGGGGGATGAGTGTCAGGCTGCAGGGCGGTGGGGGGATGAGTGTCAGGCTGCAGGGGGGGTGGGGGGATGAGTGTCAGGCTGCAGGGCGGTGGGGGGATGAGTGTCAGGCTGCAGGGGGGTGGGGGGATGAGTGTCAGGCTGCAGGGGGGGTGGGGGATGAGTGTCAGGCTGCAGGGGGGTGGGGGATGAGTGTCAGGCTGCAGGGGGGTGGGGGGATGAGTGTCAGGCTGCAGGGGGGGTGGGGGATGAGTGTCAGGCTGCAGGGGGGGTGGGGGATGAGTGTCAGGCTGCAGGGGGGGTGGGGGATGAGTGTCAGGCTGTAGGGGAGGTGGGGGGATGAGTGTCAGGCTGCAGGGGGGGTGGGGGATGAGTGTCAGGCTGCAGGGGGGGTGGGGGATGAGTGTCAGGCTGCAGGGGGGGTGGGGGATGAGTGTCAGGCTGCAGGGGGGTGGGGGATGAGAGGCTGCAGGGGGGGTGGGGGGGATGAGTGTCAGGCTGCAGGGGGGGTGGGGGGATGAGTGTCAGGCTGCAGGGGGATGGGGGGATGAGTGTCAGGCTGCAGGGGGGGTGGAGGGAGGAGTGTCAGGCTGCAGGGGGGGTGGGGGAAGGAGTGTCAGGCTGCAGTGGGGCGGTGGGGATGAGTGTCAGGCTGCAGGGGTGGGGGGGATGAGTGTCAGGCTGCAGGGGGGGTGGGGGATGAGTGTCAGGCTGCAGGGGGGGTGGGGGGGATGAGTGTCAGGCTGTAGGGGAGGTGGGGGGATGAGTGTCAGGCTGCAGGGGGGGGTGGGGGATGAGTGTCAGGCTGCACGGGGGTGGGGGGATGAGTGTCAGGCTGCAGGGGGGGTGGAGGATGAGTGTCAGGCTGCAGGGGGGGTGGGGGATGAGTGTCAGGCTGCAGGGGGGGTGGGGGATGAGTGTCAGGCTGCAGGGGGGGTGGGGGATGAGTGTCAGGCTGCAGGGGGGGTGGGGGGATGAGTGTCAGGCTGTAGGGGAGGTGGGGGGATGAGTGTCAGGCTGCAGGGGGGGTGGGGGATGAGTGTCAGGCTGCAGGGGGGGGTGGGGGATGAGTGTCAGGCTGCAGGGGGGTGGGGGGATGAGTGTCAGGCTGCAGGGGGGTGGGGGGATGAGTGTCAGGCTGCAGGGGTGGGGGATGAGTGTCAGGCTGCAGGGGGGTGGGGGATGAGAGGCTGCAGGGGGGTGGGGGATGAGTGTCAGGCTGCAGGGGGGGTGGGGGATGAGTGTCAGGCTGCAGGGGGGTGGGGGATGAGAGGCTGCAGGGGGGTGGGGGATGAGTGTCAGGCTGCAGGGGGGTGGGGGATGAGTGTCAGGCTGCAGGGGGGTGGGGGGATGAGTGTCAGGCTGCAGGGGGGGGTGGGGGATGAGTGTCAGGCTGCAGGGGGGGTGGGGGGATGAGTGTCAGGCTGTAGGGGAGGTGGGGGGATGAGTGTCAGGCTGCAGGGGGGTGGGGGGATGAGTGTCAGGCTGCAGGGGGGGTGGAGGATGAGTGTCAGGCTGCAGGGGTGGGGGGATGAGTGTCAGGCTGCAGGGGGGTGGGGGGATGAGTGTCAGGCTGCAGGGGTGTGGGGGGATGAGTGTCAGGCTGCAGGGGTGGGGGATGAGTGTCAGGCTGCAGGGGGGTGGGGGATGAGAGGCTGCAGGGGGGTGGGGGATGAGTGTCAGGCTGCAGGGGGGGTGGGGGATGAGTGTCAGGCTGCAGGGGGGTGGGGGATGAGAGGCTGCAGGGGGGTGGGGGATGAGTGTCAGGCTGCAGGGGGGGTGGGGGGATGAGTGTCAGGCTGCAGGGGGGTGGGGGATGAGTGTCAGGCTGCAGGGGGGTGGGGGGATGAGTGTCAGGCTGCAGGGGGGGTGGGGGATGAGTGTCAGGCTGCAGAGGGGGTGGGGGATGAGTGTCAGGCTGCAGGGGGGGTGGTGGGGGATGAGTGTCAGGCTGTAGGGGAGGTGGGGGGATGAGTGTCAGGCTGCAGGGGGGGTGGGGGATGAGTGTCAGGCTGCAGGGGGGTGGGGGATGAGAGGCTGCAGGGGGGTGGGGGGATGAGTGTCAGGCTGCAGGGGGGGTGGGGGGATGAGTGTCAGGCTGCAGGGGGGGTGGGGGGATGAGTGTCAGGCTGCAGGGGGGGTGGGGGAAGGAGTGTCAGGCTGCAGTGGGGCGGTGGGGATGAGTGTCAGGCTGCAGGGGTGGGGGGGATGAGTGTCAGGCTGCAGGGCGGTGGGGGGATGAGTGTCAGGCTGCAGGGGGGGTGGGGGGATGAGTGTCAGGCTGCAGGGCGGTGGGGGGATGAGTGTCAGGCTGCAGGGGGGTGGGGGGATGAGTGTCAGGCTGCAGGGGAGGTGGGGGATGAGTGTCAGGCTGCAGGGGGGTGGGGGATGAGTGTCAGGCTGCAGGGGGGTGGGGGGATGAGTGTCAGGCTGCAGGGTGGGTGGGGGATGAGTGTCAGGCTGCAGGGGGGGTGGGGGATGAGTGTCAGGCTGCAGGGGGGGTGGGGTGATGAGTGTCAGGCTGTAGGGGAGGTGGGGTGATGAGTGTCAGGCTGCAGGGGGGGTGGGGGATGAGTGTCAGGCTGCAGGGGGGTGGGGGATGAGAGGCTGCAGGGGGGTGGGGGGATGAGTGTCAGGCTGCAGGGGTGGGGGATGAGTGTCAGGCTGCAGGGGGGTGGGGGATGAGAGGCTGCAGGGGGGTGGGGGATGAGTGTCAGGCTGCAGGGGGGTGGGGGATGAGAGGCTGCAGGGGGGTGGGGGATGAGTGTCAGGCTGCAGGGGGGTGGGGGGGGATGAGTGTCAGGCTGCAGGGGGGTGGGGGGGATGAGTGTCAGGCTGCAGGGGGGGTGGGGGGATGAGTGCCAGGCTGCAGGGGGGGTGGGGGATGAGTGTCAGGCTGCAGGGGGGGTGGGGGATGAGTGTCAGGCTGCAGGGGGGGGTGGGGGATGAGTGTCAGGCTGCAGGGGGGTGGGGGATGAGTGTCAGGCTGCAGGCGGGGTGGAGGGATGAGTGTCAGGCTGCAGGGGGGGTGGGGGGATGAGTGTCAGGCTGCAGGGGGGGTGGGGGAAGGAGTGTCAGGCTGCAGTAGGGCGGTGGGGATGAGTGTCAGGCTGCAGGGGTGGGGGGGATGAGTGTCAGGCTGCAGGGCGGTGGGGGGATGAGTGTCAGGCTGCAGGGGGGGTGGGGGATGAGTGTCAGGCTGTAGGGGGGGTGGGGGGATGAGTGTCAGGCTGCAGGGGGGTGGGGGATGAGTGTCAGGCTGCAGGGGGGGTGGGGGATGAGTGTCAGGCTGCAGGGGGTGGGGGATGAGTGTCAGGCTGCAGGGGGGTGGGGGGATGAGTGTCAGGCTGCAGTGGGGCGTGGGGATGAGTGTCAGGCTGCAGGGGGGGTGGGGGATGAGTGTCAGGCTGCAGGGGGGGTGGGGGGATGAGTGTCAGGCTGCAGGGGGGGTGGGGGATGAGTGTCAGGCTGCAGGGGGGGTGGGGGGATGAGTGTCAGGCTGCAGGGGGGGGTGGGGGAAGGAGTGTCAGGCTGCAGTGGGGCGGTGGGGATGAGTGTCAGGCTGCAGGGGGGGTGGGGGATGAGTGTCAGGCTGCAGGGGGGGGTGGGGGGATGAGTGTCAGGCTGCAGGGGGGGTGGGGGAAGGAGTGTCAGGCTGCAGTGGGGCGGTGGGGATGAGTGTCAGGCTGCAGGGGTGGGGGGGATGAGTGTCAGGCTGCAGGGCGGTGGGGGGATGAGTGTCAGGCTGCAGGGGGGGTGGGGGGATGAGTGTCAGGCTGCAGGGGGGGTGGGGGGATGAGTGTCAGGCTGCAGGGGGGTGGGGGGATGAGTGTCAGGCTGCAGGGGGGGTGGGGGATGAGTGTCAGGCTGCAGGGGGGTGGGGGATGAGTGTCAGGCTGCAGGGGGGTGGGGGGATGAGTGTCAGGCTGCAGGGGGGGTGGGGGATGAGTGTCAGGCTGCAGGGGGGGGTGGGGGATGAGTGTCAGGCTGCAGGGGGGTGGGGGGATGAGTGTCAGGCTGTAGGGGAGGTGGGGGGATGAGTGTCAGGCTGCAGGGGGGGTGGGGGATGAGTGTCAGGCTGCAGGGGGGTGGGGGATGAGAGGCTGCAGGGGGGTGGGGGGATGAGTGTCAGGCTGCAGGGGGGGTGGGGGGATGAGTGTCAGGCTGCAGGGGGGGTGGGGGGATGAGTGTCAGGCTGCAGGGGGGGTGGGGGAAGGAGTGTCAGGCTGCAGTGGGGCGGTGGGGATGAGTGTCAGGCTGCAGGGGTGGGGGGGATGAGTGTCAGGCTGCAGGGCGGTGGGGGGATGAGTGTCAGGCTGCAGGGGGGGGTGGGGGGATGAGTGTCAGGCTGCAGGGCGGTGGGGGGATGAGTGTCAGGCTGCAGGGGGGTGGGGGGATGAGTGTCAGGCTGCAGGGGTGGTGGGATGAGAGGCTGCAGGGGGGTGGGGGGATGAGTGTCAGGCTGCAGGGATGGCAGGTGAGGCACCTCTCTGAGCCGGAGCTGTGCCAGAGGCCAGCGGCTGGGCACATCCCCACCCCTTTCTTTCCCCTTGGACGTCAGCACGGATGCGGGGGGTCGTTTGGACTTTGTCCAGGGCAGGGTTGGTGGGTCAAGGCCATGGAAGGGACAGAATTCCGGCCTCCTGAACTGTGTTCCTCAGACGGCCCTGAGGGCCAGAGAGCAGCTCCACAAACAGCTGCAGATAATTGCACCCGGAGGAGGGGGATGGGAGGAGACGGAAGGGGAGGACCCGAGTGGGCCCAGAAGGTGCCCCAAACAGGGGGGAGGAAGGGAGTGCCGGTCCGCTGCCCGGCACCCTGAGGACTGTCCCCGAACTGATCACGAGCCGGGGTTGCCTTGGAAACAGTAGAGCACGGTTAGGGGGCGGGTGTCCCCTCCCGGAGCGCCAGGCCCTGCAGGGAAGGCGAGACCGACTGGTGCCAGGCAGCAGAGAAATGCCTCTCGGGTCCTGAGGCCCGAGGGTCCGGCCCGGCCTGTGGGGGTCCGGGGAGCTGGCTCCGTTCCCGGCGGCGTAGCAGTCAGCGTGGGCCGGGCTCAGCTGCCGTAACAAGCAGCCCCACGGCTCAGGGCTCACAGCCGCCAGAGGCCGACTCCTCACTCGGGCTGTCCCCTGGGGCTGGGAGGGGCTGGCCTCGCGTAGTGGCTCCGGGGCAGGGCCATTTCGAGAAGCCGGAGGCACAGCAGAGGGAAGAG
This sequence comes from Panthera leo, assembly GCF_018350215.1. Lineage (NCBI taxonomy): Eukaryota > Metazoa > Chordata > Mammalia > Carnivora > Felidae > Panthera > Panthera leo. The sequence goes on from NC_056682.1 coordinate 201,206,925, forward strand.
AGTTCTGGAGGGACCAAGCCATCCCGCAAGTGTTTCAGCCTGGAGGTGACGCGTGCCGCCTTTATCCGCCCTCGGTGGGCAGAACTGGCCACGTGGTCTGGCCCAGCCCAGAGGCCTGAAGGTCACCTGCCCTCCGATTGTCCTGAAGAACGGGCAGGGCTTGGGGAGCGGCGTCCGAGAAAGCCTGCTCTTCCCGGGGGGACGGCGGGCTCTTGCCCGGTTTCGCTCAGGCTTAACGAGGTATCGAACACGAAGGAGGCTGGCCCGGAGGGGGGCCCAGCTGAGGCAGAGGGGGCTGTGCCCACGGTCTCCTCTCCCTCCGGCCCCGGAGGCACAGGAAATCGAGACAGCACAGTCCTGGGACCCCGGCAGGACTCAGCAGGTGCCTCTCAGAGCCAGGTCGGCATCCCGTGTGTCACGGGAAAGCGTGTCTCACCAACCCAGTCAGGGCCCAGGACGCTGGTCTCCGGAGATGCCGGATGACTGGGAAACACAGGACAGTAAAATACCCCCTTCCTGCAATGTGATCTCAGTCTAGGTACCAGGGGAGACGGACTGCGAGCACCCGCGCCCCGGGGCAGAGGGAAATCCAGGGCGGCAGACCTCACGGGAGGGAGGGCTTCCTGGAGGAGGTGGTTTGGAGCAGACATGGGGCAGGGGACGAGATCCAGGAGCACTGTCGGCACCACGCGCGGGAGTGGTCTGGGGCGCAGCCGTCTGGGGGCTTCCGGGGGCCGATGGCCGGCGCGGCACCCCGAGCCCCACCTCTGCCCCACAGGAAACGCCCCGGCAGGACCGTGTATGCCCAGATGCACAATGAGAAGGAGCAAGAAATGACGAGCCCCGTGAGCCACAGCCAAGGCGTCCAGAGCGTCATCCAGGGTGAGGAATTTATAGATGATGATCTCGACTCACAGACTCTAGGTAACACCCGTCCCGAAAACCCACCTTCCCCCCCCCCTTCCTGTGGGTCCCTGCCTGGCGGCCTCGGGCCACCAAGCACTCGGGACCCAGGGCCAGGCAGGCGGTGGCCCTCTGTCCCCTCCATTTGAGGAGGGGATGACCGGAGATTAAATCGGCGGCCTGGGGACAGCGGCCACCACATCTGGCAACGCCTGAGCGCCCCGTCCGGCGCCCCCTGGTGGGGGGGGGCTATTTGCGCGGGGAAGCTCTGCTCTCTGGGGTTGGTGGCCTCTCCCCAGGGGCCCCCAGTGCTCCCAGCCGTCCTGTTCACCGGAAACGAGGATTGAGGATTTCGTGAGCCTCACGCACACGGACGTAACCACCTGTGCACCGCGCTTTGCAGCTGACAAAGTGCTCTGGTCCCCGTGGTCTCACTGGCTCCTGACCGTGCCTGGCGGGGGGTCCCGTCACCCCCGGCCGCTCCCCCACACGCACACGGCGCACGGCCGTCGGCCCTCATGCTTCTCACCCACGTCCCCCAGGAGGGCAGTTCCTGTCTGTGCCCCGACTCTCGGTGGCCGGCCCCCACGTCCCCCAGGCCAGCAGCCGGAGCACAGCGGCACGGAGGACGCCCTGAGGGTGTCACTGTCACCACGGATTGTCAGTACTGCTGGTCCGTTCTCTCCCTCGCTGTGTCTGTCCTGCCCTCAGAGCTGGGACAGGCCAAAACCAGTGTGTCACTTGTTCGGGGGTCGAGGGGTGAAGTCATTCACGCAGGCGGCACAGAACCCACGTGGCTGACCTCGAATCCAAACCCAGGCCGGCCAGACCCCAGAGCCCGGGTCCTTCAGTTTCTCCCTAGAGTGGCCGGGGAGGCTACCCCACCTTTGTCCGTCCCCAACCTCGGCAGGGTCCCCGCTGTGGGACGGCCAGTCATCTCCCCCATCTGTGCTCCCCAGGGGTGGTGCCTCCGCCCCCTCCTGGGACGTGGTGACAGCTCCGGGTCCTGAGCCCGGCCGGCCGGGCGGAGCGACCTCGGTGAGGCAGATGAAAAAAGCTGAGATTCCGAGCGGTCACTTAGCTGAGAAAACCAAATTCCAGCCCGGCTCTGTGGCTTCCCCAGCCTGTGCCCTCCCCTCCCCCCACCGCAGCCCCCAGGCTGGGGGTGCTCTCCTGTGCATCCTCAGGGACCCCTCCAAGGGGGCTCCCCTGCTAGGGGCTCCACGCTGCCTCCCACATAGCCCGCCCCCCCCCCCCTTCATGCAGGGGACCTCACAACCCGGTGTGACAGCGGCAGCTGCGGAGTCTGGGAGCCGACCGGGGGCTTCCCAAGCTCGGATGGAGGGCGTGGGTGTCCCGGGAAGACCCGAGCCCTGTTCCCGGCCCGTGGCGTGTGTTTAACGCCAAGGTCCTGAAGAACAATCCAGAGCATAAAACTAACAGGTTATTTTCAGGGAGCGCTTAGTATGCGCCAGGTGCATTTCCCCACGTAACCCCCAGGCGGTCCTCGAAGGGCGGCGCTGAGACGCTGTGACACATGACACATGGCAAAACCAAGGCCACGAGGGGCCGGACCTCGATGAGGGTCTCACCCACCAGTCGGGCTGGTGAGCCCGGGGAGCCCCAGCCCGGCAGGTGCCGCAGAGCCGTCGGCCGCGCTCTCCCCGAGCACCGGACACAGGACGAGGGGGAAGGTGGCTCCCGCGAAATGCCAGGGCTGCCCCCTCTCCTCTCCCCCCGGGTGGGGCCTCCGTCTCGTGATGCAGCCCCCACGCTGAGCCCTCCCCCGTCCCCCACAGAACCCTCCCCCCCGCCCGCAGAATCCTCCCCCTTCAGAGCCCTACCACCTCCCGCCCACAAAACCCTCCCTTCCACCCCCACACCTCCCCCCTCCCACCCCGCAGAGCCCTGCCATCCCCCCACAGAACCCTCCCCCCGCAAAAGCCCTCCCCCTCCCCCGCAGAACCCTTCCCTCCCCAAACAGAACCCTCCCCCCCGCAGAACCCTCCCCCCACAGAACCCTCCCCCTCCACAGAACCCTCCTCCCCCCCCCCCCCGCAGAACCTTCCTCCCTCCTCCCCGCAGAACCTTCCTCCCCCCTCCCCCAAGAGCCCTCCCCCTCCCCCCGCAGAACCCTCCCGCCGGCGGCCTCCCCGCTCCCCAGCCCTCCCCCCTCCCCCCACCACAGCCCCCACAGAGCCCTCCCCCTCCACAGAACCCTCCTCCCCCCCAGAACCTTCTCCCCCTCCCCACAGAGCCCTCCCCCTCCCCCCCCAGAACCCTCCCCGTCCCCCCACCCAGACCCGCGTTCTGACGTCACCGCGCCCCTTCTCTCTCCTGCCGCTCACGCCGCGCCCTGCAGCGCCCGCTGCTAGGAGGGGGCGCAGCCCCTCCCGCATCCCCCTGCTGCCGCTCGCCGGCCGCCCTGTCGCAGGTCAGTGGGCGCGACGCGCGTGGCCTTGGCCTCGGCCTCCCCTCCCGAGGCCCGCCGGGGCCCGCCGCTCGGGACGGCACCGGGAGAGCCCACCCTGTCGCGCACCCAGGAGACGGAGAGACCCCACCCCCACCCCCCCACTGCCCCGCACGGCGCTCAGGCACCACCCGCACCACTCCAGGAACCGCGGGACGCCCACCGCACGTCGGCCTCGTGGCGCTGCTGAGGCCACACGCCGGGGCCCGGCGCCCCCTGCGGCGGGGGCGGGGCGGGGGCGTGCTCACGGGCGGCCGTGTCCGTTTCCCAGGGAATCACTCCGGCGTGGTCCTGAGCATCAACTCCCGAGAGATGCACAGCTACCTGGTGAGCTGATGTCCCCCGAGGCCCGCGCCCCGGACACTCTCCTCTGCGCCGTCTCATCCCCGGAGGGCACCGGTGCTGGGACCCGCGTCCCCTCAGAGGCCTGCGGAAGCGCCCACCTCGTCCAGCGACAGATGCCCCCTCTCCTCAGCTCACGCCCGCCCAGCCCACGAGACGCACGGGGGCCTGACCCCCGCCCCCCCTGGACACCAGGCGCACGGCGCCACCCGCCGCCCCGGCCCGACCGGGCACTTCTCTGTCCCCGGACCCCGCGTGGCTGCCCCGGCTGCGCCACACCCCGTGGCCCCAGCCCGAGGCCCGGCCGCCCTGGGGACGGGGAGGTGCGCCTGCCGGGGCCGCCGGTCACCCTGCACCGTGGGCCCCTGTCCCCTCACGGGGGGGCCCCGGAGCCCCGCTTTCTTCTTCAATACCCCCCCCAGGAGGGCGGCTCCTACCTGCATGGCCTCCCTCTGCGGGGGCCGCCCTGCAGAGTCCAGAAAGCCTGTGACCCAGACCCCACCCCTGCCCCGGGCCCTCCCAACACAGCCCTCCGTGCCTCCCGCGTCCGCCTCTTTCTAAACTGCAGATAATGTAAATACCTCTTTAGGTAGCTGTTTGCGTTCTGGGGGGTGGGGGGTTCAACTTTCTACTCTGTGGTCAGGCAGTAGCCGTCTGGGTTGCTTCGTCAGAGCCCCCTTGTCGGGACCCTTCTTTTAGTGCCGGGGGTTCCGGAGGGACAGATGCTCTGAGGGCTTTGCCCCCGGAGCCCGGGCCTGCACTTCTGCAGCCGGCCAGCAGGTGGCACCCTCCCCGGGCTCCCCGCCCACCCGCTGGGGGTCTCCTCCTCCCCTGGGGCACCGCCTGGAGAAGCACCAAGGGCCCGGTGCCTCCTTACAGTTGGAGGAACCCGGGTAGGAGCCGGGGACCAGGAGAGGCTTCGGATGGCAGAACCGGAAGGGCCGTCCAGGAGCGTGCCCCTCATTTTGAAGTTGGGGAGATTGAGGCCCAGAGAGGGGTGACTTTCCCAAGGTCACACGGCAAGACAGCAGCAGAGGTGCCCCAGGGACTAGCCCTCCGCACCCCGGTGCAGTGAGTCCACTCACTCACAGACGCCTAGAATCAGGGACGCTAGCCTAAGTCTACACTTGTGAATATACAGGGGGGAGGTGTTCACCTTTTGCCTTGAACCCGGAAGTCAGTAGTCTCCTCCCTCCCCCCTTTCTCCCCCCTCCTCCTCTCCCCTCCCTCCCTCCTCCCTCTCCCTTTCTCCTCCCTCCCTCCTCCCCTCCTCTTCTCCCCCCCCTCCCTCCCCCCACTTTCCCCTCCCAGGCAGGGCTCAGGGTCTCCCCCTAGGCGATGGGGAACACCAGAGCTCAGGCTGGGAGCTCACTGGCTGGTGGTGAGTCCAGAATGAAGCCTGGGGGGCATTAACTCACTTCCCTTACAAAGGCCTGCAGGAGGGGAGACCCAGGGACAAACCCTCGCGCCCGCAACAGCCCCAGCGCACAGGAGTCCCTCAGTGTTTGCGTGTCACAAATAGGGACTCTGAGGCCGCGAGGAGGAAGGGGTCACTGTGTGTCACACGCCAGGTGGTGGAGTCCCTCTCCCCAGGCCGCCGCTCACCAGCTGGGGCTCCTGGGCCCCTCCAGAGGTCACCTGCAAGTTGTTCTTAAGACCCTCCTTGGGGAAGGGCTGGGGCCCAGAGACCGGGGACGCGTCGCTGGGGAGGTCGGCGTGGGATCCCCGGCTGGCACTCTCTGGACCTTTGCCACCCCCCCCCCCAGCCTGTTGGCAGGCTTCAAAGACACCTTAGGGAGCCCTGTGTCCTGCCGTCCACCCCCACCCAGCCTGCCCCATGAGCATCAGACACACAGGGTCAGACACCTGTCGGCACCATCCAGAGCCAAGGTCACGGTCGGCATGAGTCCCCTGGACACAGTGCCCCTCCCCCACCCCCAGCTCACCAGTGCCTGCAGGTGACCTCCCCTTTGACCTTCCTTGACCCCTCAACTTCATTCTCTCTGCTGTTTGGGTTTTTTTCCCCCTTAGTCATTGGTGTTTCTCTCGTATTTTATGTTATTGTTTCTATTAAGAGTATTTGGAGTCTGTGGACCCAAGAGCCTGGGAATAAGGTGGCATCTGAGATAACCTTGCACTTCTCCATCCCGCGGCCATACAGATCAACATGTAGGTCCGTGGCTCGTCTGCTTATACATCTGAGGCTCTAGGAGTCTGCCGTACAGGCACCTGGGGGTACGGTGTGGTCTGCGGTGGGCAGCTAACGCTCCATTCGACCGGGCCATGCCCACACTTGGCATATGCACATAACAAACATGCGAAAAATCCTTTCTTATTTTTCCTTTTTAAAAATCAATAAATCACTCGTGATGCTTTTAACAGAGATTAAATGAATATAATCGGCTTTTGCCTTATTGTGAAGCGACTATTCAACACTGACATGAACACACACGCAGGCCGCTCGGACTGTGGTCTCCAGGCCCCTGGGAGTGGGACCAGGAGTGGTTCCTAACGCTGGGAGCAGGTGGCAAGGACGTTAACCTTCAGGGTCACTGGATCAGGAACACGCCACCTGCGAGGCAACAATCCTCCCCAGCAGCTCGTAAGGTCCTGGCATGCAGCTTTCAAGGCTAGCGGAAGGGCCCGGAAGCATCAGCCCCTTTGCCAGATGAGGAGCGGAGGCCCCGGGAGGTTGAGGGCCAGGAGGCTGACAGTGCAACACAGCACAGTCCTGGGCCCGCTGTGTCTCTCTCTTTTTTTTTAATTTTGTTAACATTCATTTTTGAGAGCTAGAGTGTGAGTGGGGGAGGGGCAGGAGAGAGGGAGACACGGAGTCCCAAGCAGCCTCCAGGTTCCGAGCGGGCAGCACAGAGCCCGACGCGGGGCTCGAACCCACGAGCCGCGAGATCGTGACCTGAGCCGAAGTCGGACGCTCAAACGACCGAGGCCCCAGACGCCCCAATCATCTCTTGATCTCGGAAGTGCCACCTGGCTTGTCTCTGAGGGGCCGGGAGGCCGGCCCCTGGCCAGTGCTCCGGCCGCGTGTCCACAGCTGCTTGGGACCTTCGGCCGTGAGCTCTTGTCGGGGAAAACTCTTGCTTCCCTTCTCTCTCCCACGCCGAGCTTCCGTAAAGGCCCCTGCACATTGGCCACGTGCTCGCACCCGTTTCCAGAAGGAGGCGAGCCTGAAGCCGTGTCCGGCCGACAGAGCATGGGGACAGGGGGGAGCCGGCAGCCCGACTCCCTGGCTTTGCCCCGGAGCAGGTGCCTCAAACACCGCGAGCTCGCACACCGGGCGTCGTGGGCGCTTGAAGGCAGGGCACCCCTCTCCGCGGCCGTGGCCCTGGGATCGGGCTGCGGGCGCCGGGACGGGGGTGGCCAGGGCAGTAGCTCGCCTGCTCAGCCGCCCACCCGGAGCTCGGTTCCCACGACACTGCCTGCTTGTGTGGTGGGGGAGGGGCCCCGGCAGCCGCACAGCCGCCCCTGCAGGTCCAGACGGGCCTTAGACGCGCAGACGCCCCGCGAGCCTCAGTTTGCCGCAACGATCGCCAGGCGCCATTGGTTCCCACTGGCTGGCTGCGGGTGGCTCAAACGCCGGGCACGGTCCCCGCCTCTCCTGGGCCGCGACCCGTTGGCTCCCCGGGCGCCTCGCTGTTGGAACAAGCTGCCGCCAGCGAGGCTCGGTGGCTTTTGCAGCCCAGGGAGCTCAGACTTGCCAGTTCCAGGGGCTGAGTGCGCCGGCCCGGGCGCTGTCCTGACGCGTGCCCGTGACCCGCTGGCATCCCTGTAGCGTCATAATTAGTCACAGACGGTTCCCGGGCTCGGCAGACGGCCCTTCCTCGCTCGTTCTAGTATGCGCCCTGGCCCGGTGCTGGGAAAACACGATCATTCACTCATGCCGTGTGCGGCCGACACGACTGTGGCCCAGACGCTCAGCTGTGGTCACGATCCAACAGCGTCCTGGCTGAGGAGGCGGTGCCTGCCAGCACGGCGGTGACGAGGACAAGGTGACCGCAGCAATGACGACAGCTCCCATTGAGTCTCCGCCACGTGCCAAGTCCGCTGAGGCACTTATCGTGCAGTTTCGCAAAGCCAGCCGCCAGCAGCAGCCCCATCCCACCGTCGAGGGCAGCAAGGCGCCCAGAAACCACGTCAGGTCCCCAGTGAGCGTCCCTAGGAGCCGCCAGCCCCCCTGTGACCACACAGCTCCTGCCGAGGAGGTTGGTGGGTGAGGGCAGAGCACGGCCGGGGGAGGCGGCCGGGCGGAGGGCTTCTGGGCCGCGTGAGGACGAACGTGTCCAGGAAGTCACCAAAGGCGAGGCACTAAAGCCAGTGTATATAGTAATGTTTCTAGAATTTTCTTGGGACTCAGTGGAGAGGGGGGACAGCAGCTGTGTGCAAAGTGACGATGGGGGATGGCTTCCCGAAGAGGCGCGGATGGGAGCGAGCCAATGGAGGAGGGGAGAGGGACGGTGTGTCAGGAGAGAAGGGACCGCCTGTCTGCGGTCGTAGCTCAGGACCAGCGCCCAAGTGCGAGCAGCGGGCACCGGGCGGGAACAGGGAGGCACGGAAGCACCTGGGTTTAGAGCTTCTCTTCCAACTGCACTGGGTTTCCAGGGACAAACGAGGCAGGAAAAGGGGTCAGGGAAACAGGAGAAGGTGTGAAACTGTCGTCCGGGAGAGGGAGGAAGTGGATTCGCTGAGGAAGTTGGTAAAATTTCTAGCAGCGAGGAGGCTCCCCTGGCGATTTGAGTCACAGAGTCACGCGGGAAAACTTCCGGCGTGGCTCCGTTTCTCCCAACCACTTTCCGCCGCTCAGGTGTTAGGGACATACGCATCATTGTCCTCGGGTCACAAAATGGCTGCAGTAGCTCCAGACTTGGCACCTTCATCTCATGAAGTCTAGAGGTGCTGATCAGGTCACATGGCCATCCCGGAGGGAACCCCTGCAGCTCACTGTGTTGGTCTTGAGTCACGTGCTCCCCTACCCTCACCCCCAGCCAGAGTCAGGGCCACTGTCTGCCCCTACACTGGGGACAAAGAGCAACCACAGAAGGCTGATGGTGAGGCAGAAGTAAACGCTCGTCTTGCAGCGTCAACACCACGATGTGGGATCAGAGGGGACCCTGCCTCAATCCTGGGGGTCATGGAAGGCAGTGGGGCGGCCGGGGCTCCTCCGCTCATGAACCGGAAAACGCTGGGTCTGGAGGGCGCCCCTCCCTCAAGGCTAAGTACCTGGGACAGAAAGCAGGCACAGACGGGGGAGGGGCAGGTGGACAGCCCCCCAGCCTGTGGATGCAGAGAAAAGGCACATTTTCCGGATGAGCCTATAAAGGAAGCTGGAGGAAATTTTAGAAACCGCGTGCCTTGTGCCTGGATGGAACACGCAGGCAAATGTCCCTTCTTGGAAGCCGGACAGAAGGGGGCGGGCTGGGCGGGCGGGGGCGTAGAGCAGGGCACACGAGCAGGTTCGTGTGCAAGATAATGCGGGTCAGAGCTGCAGCGAAGGGAGCGGCGACCCCTGAGGGGGCGGGGCGGGGATCTGAAAAATAAAGGCAGGGGGACAGAGAGAGGAAGAGACCCGAAAGAGCCCCTGCGAGCGCTCTGGGGTCGGGGGGCCGTTGGTCCACACAGACTGAGCTGAAAAAGCCCAAGCGAGCAGATGCCGCACACGTTTCTGGGCTGGAAGGGCAAGGACGGGCACGTCCCAACCGGAACGGACAGAACGCTTGCAGGGGGGGCTGAGGCTCCCCCCTCGCGCGTGGCTCGCAGGCAGAAGGGCCGGGGGACCCGAGAGACGGGGGCTCGGCGTCGCCAAGGGTCCGGCCGCGGCTCGGCCCAGCTGGCTTTCATTTGTCAAGGAACTTGGACGACGTCCGGGATCCGGGACCGTTCGAGGCCGCAGGTGCACGTGCCTTCCGAGAAAGAACAGCCCCGCTGTCGTGTCAGCCGAGGGGGCTCGACGGCGAGGGCTCCGACGGCAGGGGACCGGCGAGGGCGAAAGGGCCGTGGGAGCATCGATCACCTGAATAAACGCGGAGATGGAGCAGAGCGAAAAGTGAACGGTCCCCGCGCAAACCCGGCGGCTGCGGGACGAGATGCCGGCGACCCAGCGGGCTCCCGCGACCTCCGCTTTGGTCTAGCGACCAGGAGCGCCCCACGGATCGCCGAGCACCCCTGCCGTGTCCGTGCTCTGCTCTTCCGCTGTCTGCTGTCACTCGGCAGCGCGAAGGTCCCCCCCGGAAGGTCAAGGAGACGCTGAGGCGCCAGGCGCACCGGCCGGAGAGGCACCTGCCTGCTGACGCGGGGCGGCCGGGGGGCGAGGCTTCCAGGAGAGCCCTGGGAGCCCTTTGCGGGGCTGCTGCAGACCGAGGTCGCTGTCGGGGATCTGCAGGAGGGTCCCCAGCATCTGGTCAGGCTCAGGACAGCCGCCCTCTTCGGGGCCAAAGGCCGAGATTTTCACGGCCCCCGCCTCCCTCTGTGGAATCTCTCACGCGAGGGTTAGGACCCGGCCGACACGGATCCGTCAGGACACGGAATTGGGGATTGGGCACATGCGTGTCTTGCCACGGGTCCCGGAGAACCTGGCGCTCTCTCCTCGGCCACCTCTATCGGCGGGACGCGGCGGGATGCCCGTGGCGTGGACGGGCCACCCCGGAGACGGAAACGGTGACCGGTTCACCCGTGCGGGTCTGGGAGGTGGCGAGGGCCCTAACTGTCACGGTGACTCAGTCCCCGGGTCACCCTAACCACCCGGTCGCGAGTGTACTTGTCTGGTTCCGTCCACGCACGCACTTCAGTCCTGGGGACACGGGGACCGAGGAGTCACAGCGCACACCCCCGCGGGCTCGGCCACCACGGTCACCGCTGAAACTGTGCTTCTCACCCCCCAGGCCAGGCCCGCGTGGCTCTGGAAGCTGCCAGCTGGCATCCAGACCCTGCAGCCGGGGTCCCGTGGTCCCCATGGAACTCGGGGACCCGGGCTCAGTGGAGACAGTCCCTATTCTCAGCCCTGACTTGCAAAACGCAGCCACCACCCGCTTTTCCGGAATGTTCCCTGGACCCACCACCCTGTTCTGCGTCGACAGTGGATGGAGCATTCGCGATGATGGAGTCGCCCACGCGTCTGTCTCACTAGCCTCGGGTTTCTCCCCGCGTGTCCCACGAGCGCGGCCCCACGGACCCGGTGCGCCACGACCAGGCGCCGGCACCATTCTTCGCGGCTTCAGTCTCTAATTGCACGCGTGCTAGCAGGGCGGCTGCTTGACGTGCGTCCCCAGCACCAGGTGGCCGCAGTGAGGCCGGGACTCCGAGCCTTGCTCCTCGCGAGTCTGCGCTGCCCCAAGGCGGTGGGTGCTCACCAAACGGGGAATGAATGAGAGGCGTGAATAAGAATGAATGATTCCTCAGGGGAATGAATGAGAGGCGCGAATGAATGATTCCTCGGGGGGAATGAATGAGAGGCGCGAATGAATGATTCCTCGGGGGGAATGAATGAGAGGCGCGAATGAATGATTCCTCGGGGGGGGGGGGGGGGGGGAATGAATGAGAGGCGCGAATGAATGATTCCTCGGGGGGAATGAATGAGAGGCAGGAATGAATGATTCCTCGGGGGGAATGAATGAGAGGCGCGAATGAATGATTCCTCGGGGGAATGAATGAGAGGCGCGAATGAATGATTCCTCAGGGGAATGAATGAGAGGCGCGAATGAATGATTCCTCGGGGGGAATGAATGAGAGGCGCGAATGAATGATTCCTCGGGGGAATGAATGAGAGGCGCGAATGAATGATTCCTCGGGGGGAATGAATGAGAGGCAGGAATGAATGATTCCTCGGGGGGAATGAATGAGAGGCGCGAATGAATGATTCCTCGGGGGAATGAATGAGAGGCGCGAATGAATGATTCCTCAGGGGAATGAATGAGAGGCGCGAATGAATGATTCCTCGGGGGGAATGAATGAGAGGCGCGAATGAATGATTCCTCGGGGGAATGAATGAGAGGCGCGAATGAATGATTCCTCAGGAGAATGAATGAGAGGCACGAATGAGAATGAATGATTCCTCAGGGGAATGAATGAGAGGCATGAATGAATGAGAGGCTTGAATGAATGATTCCTCGGGGGAATGAATGAGAGGCACGAAATAGAATGAATGATTCCTCAGGAGAATGAATGAGAGGCGCAAATAAGAATGAATGATTCCTCGGGGGCCCAGGAGCGTCTGTCGGGCGGAGAAGGTGGTTTCAGCTGGGCCAAAGCTTCAGGGGCTGCAGGACGGGCCTCGCCCCGTCCCTCTGGTGCAAGTGCGGGACGGGTGTGGCTGTCACTGTCACCGCTGGCCGTGGTGGCGGAGGCACTGCTGTCACACCCGTGCTTCTGAACGGCTTCTCCGGGCCAAGCCCCACGCCAGGTGGCTAAGGTCCAGAAGCGGGTGGCCCAGAGCCTGCCCCGAGAGAGCCCCCAGCCCCGGGGACACGTTTACGACAGGCGTAGGAGCCGCAGCTTTGCCGGTTTTCTTGCTCATCCTGTCGGGGTCACGCAGAGGGACGCGAAAGGAGAGCCACGTGCACGTGGCTTGAGGCAGCAGCTCACCTGGGCACTGGGGCGGGGGGGTGGGGAGACACACCTGTATGGCACCTGGGTACAGAGGGGTCCCCGGGTCGCCCCGGGAGCGCCGCTTCTGAGATGAAGGGAGGAAGGGGGGGAACGTGGGGCAGGCCAGACGCGACGGGCAGGGTCGACGGAGCAGGGTCCTGGTTCAGAAGGCGGGCGGGAAGGGGTGAGGCCCTGCCACTCTGGCGCCTTCTACCGTTTCGTGGGCGCCGATGGTCGCTCCCCAAGGAGCCCTCACGCGTGGTGGGATATGGAGGCCGAGGCTCCCGTGGGGAGAAGAGGTCCTACTGGGGACAGCGAGTCCCGTGCCCACCGCCAGAAATGGGAAGGACAGTGTCTCGGGAGGCGCGTAGTTGAGACACGCCGTGGAACATTCTAGATGGAGTCTAGAACGGCTTGACAGACGTGGGCGGGGTAGGCAGAGGAGGTGGGGGAAGGAAGATGGGGCCGGCTGCCCGGTCTGCTGCTTCCTGCTGCCTCCTCTCCCTGCACTGCTGCCCCACGGCCCCCTAGGACCCCTGACACCCCCTGGTGCCCCTGACACCCCCGGCCCCCCCAGGACCCCTGACATCCCCCCAGCCCCCTGGCACCACTGACACACCACCCAGCCCCCTGGGACCCCTGACACCCTCCCTGCCCTGGCCCCCGGGACCCCTGATACCTCCTGGTGCCCCTGACACCCCCAGGCCCCCCAGGACCCCTGACACCCCCCCAATCCCCCGGGACCCCTGACAACCCCCGCCAGGTGTCCCTGGACCCCTGACACCCCTGGTGCCCCTGAAACCCCGGGGCCCCCCGGACACCTGACAACCCCCGCCCAGGTGTCCCTGGACCTCTGACACCCCCTGGTGCCCCTGACACCCCCGGGCCCCCCCATGACCCCTGACACCCCCCCAGCCCCCTGGGACCCCTGACAACTCCCCCTGCCCCGGCCCCCTGGGACCCCTGACACGCCCCCCAGCCCCCTGGGACCCCTGACACCCCCGGCCCCCCCCAGGACCCCTGACACCCCCCCAGCCCCCTGGGACCCCTGACAACTCCCCCTGCCCCGGCCCCCCGGGACCCCTGACAACCCCCGCCCAGGTGTCCCTGGACCCCTGACACCACCTGGTGCCCCTGACACCCCCGGCCCCCCCCAGGACCCCTGACATCCCCCCAGCCCCCTGGGACCCCTGATACCCCCCCCCAGCCCCCTGGGACCCCCGACACCCTCCCTGCCCTGGCCCCCCGGGACCCCTGATACCTCCTGGTGCCCCTGACACCCCCGGGACCCCCAGGACCACTGACAACCCCCAGCCCCCTGGGACCCCTGACAACCCCCGCCCAGGTGTCCCTGGACCCCTGACACCCCCTGGTGCCCCTGCCACCCCCAGCCCCCCCAGGACCCCTGAAATCCCCTGGCCCCCCTGACAGCCCCCCCTGCCCTGGCCCCCCGGGACCCCTGACACCCCCCCGCCCCGGCGTATTGGGACCCCTGACACCCCCCGCCCGGGCGCCCCAGAACCCCTGACACGCCCCACCCTGGCCCCCGGGGCCCCTGAAATGCCCCCTCCAGTGCCCCAGGACCCCCAGCCTGGCATCCAGCCGCATCCAGTTCCCATGACTTTACTCCCATCGCAGCACGAAGCTTACACACGGCAGTCGTGGGGACCCTCAGCCTCCCCGAGAAGACGGGCCGACCCTGCAATGTGGGGACGCCCACCTGAGGGGCCTGCCGGCGGGGAGGGGCTGGGGGACAAGGCGTGGTCGTGCGTGCATCCGGCTGGCCTCCCTGTGGCCTCTGCCACCTCCCGTGGCCAGTTCTGCCTGGTGTAGTCGTCAGAGCCTTGAAACACTTCCCTTCCCTGCCTGGAACCCTCCAGGGCCTTCCAGCCCCACCGGGAAACTCCTCTCCGTCGGAAGCAGCCTCTGCTGGTTGCCCCCGCCCCCCTGCACGCCCCCAGCCCAGCCCCCCAACCCAGCAGCACCCCCTTTCCTCCATTCAGCATTTGCCTCCTCCCTGAGCCCCTCTTCAGGGGAGCCTTGCTCTGTCTGCACAGGGTGGACCCCACGGTGGCCGCAACGGCCACAGCTCAGAGACGTCACCCCTGGGGCACTTGTGGGGAGGACCGGGCCTTCTCTTCCACGGGCGCGGCTGTGCCTGCACACAGGCTTGGGCTCCTTGACGGGGACGGGGTGCTGACTGCCCCACCTCCTGCTCGGGGACCCAGTCACCAAAGCTGGACTGTGTCCCCCCTGACCCGCAGCCGAAAGCACCGAGCTGCCCCACCTCCCCTGGGCTTGAGGGCCCCGCGTGGTCTGCGCTCCCCCAGCCTCCGCCCTGCCCTCTCCCGCGACGGCCCCTCGTTCCTGCCTTACGGCCTGCGGCCTGGCTTCCCTCGGCCCGAATGCTGGAGCTTTTCGAGGCTGAGTGTTTGTTTGTTTTTTATCGTTGCCCAAGCCGCGCTCGGGAAGCTCAGCCCCGCGGGAGCGGGAACCCTCACGGTGCGTCCGCGTCCCCCGCCCGCCCTGTGTCCAGAACAGTCTTGGGCGCAGGACGTGGCTGTCGGACTGCTCCCCCTCCCCGCCGGCCACTGCCTGCTGTGACCCAGGGTGGAAGCGGGTCGAACCCATTTCTGTGCTCCCAGCGCCCAGGACGGCCTGACCAGGTGCTCAGGAGAGTCTGTTCAACAAAACTGGTCGGGGCCCGAATGTCAGGCCCGATGAGGTGCTTCTCCCGTGGCTGGAGGGACTCGGGAAGGATGAGGCACCGCCACCCGGGGCGTCGGGCCCTCCCACCGCTGCTCTGCTCCGTCCGGCCCCAGGAGAAGCGCAGCGGCGTCGGGCTCGGAGCATCGGGCCCGAGTACTTTGCGGCCGCGGCTACCAGTCGGCCCTCTAATGTCCACCCGCCGACGAGCGAGGCAGAGAGAGGGGCCCCCTCAGAGACAAGCCAGATGGCACTTCAGACACCAAGAAAGAAGAGAACGAGGCAGAATTCAAACCAGAGACCGCCGACCGGCAGGGCCACGTGGGGCAGCACCGGGGCCGGTCAGGAGGCAGAGGGACCGGAGAACCGGGTTCATGGGAAGGAGCAGGTGGGCCGGCACAGACAGGCCTGGGATTGGCGACTCGGAATGATTTCACCAGGCTCTGGGCCGCAGAGGTCCTGCGGGGACCAGGGAAGAGGGTGGTGGCCCAGAGCGTAGGGGCCCCACACGGGAGGCGGTTGGGGGCTGGGCTCCAGAATGCTTGGTCTGCACGTGAGAGCGTGCTCACGGGCGAGCCCTTCACCATCACCAGGAACTGGCTGGTCCCGGGAGGGCAGTCTGTGCGTCCAGGGGTGAGGCCGGCCGCCCCCCGGGAAGGAAGCAGGCAGCCCTCAGCTCCGTGCGCCCCCACCCCCGTGCGCAGCTCGAGGACAGACCAGCCCTCTCGGAGGTCAGGGCCGGCTGGCACCAGCCCCCCCAGGTCAAGAGGTGAGCGCACCTGACCCCTCGCACTGGGTGGGCACCCCTCCTGTGTCTCTCACCCCCCTTCTCGACCAGTTGGTCCCTTTGTACGAAAAGACAGCCACTCATCAGAAGATCGATGAAGTTCCCGTCATGAAATTTCTGGATCCCAGACACCAGCTAACGTCTTCCCTGCTTCCCCTTAAGGAGCTGGGCTCCCGATTTACGCTGGTGAGGCTTTGTGTCGCCTGCCCCCCGCCCCAAGTTATAACGCACATGATGAGTATCCTGAGTCGTCTCTGGGGTCTTCTGGCTGAGCTTTAAAAGAAATTAAAGAGGCACTTCCTGTTCCTTCGTCAACCCAGCGGGGCGTGACCTGTGTTCGAGACCTGAGAAAGAGCCTCAGTCAACACAGACTTACCAAATCTCCCCGGGGGACAGACTGCCTGGGGTGGGGGGGGGGGGACAGCTCTCGTTGGGGCAGGGAAAGCTCTGTCCCGGCTCCTGAGTGGGGTTACACGGGGTTACGGCCATGCCGAGACCCCCCCTCCACCTAAGGCGGATGGAACGAAAGGCCCTTTCGCCATCTGTGACGGGCCCAGCCCCACCCCACACCACAGAGAGACAATGCGGGGCGAGGGGCACCCTGGAAGGTGGGTCTGGGCGGGCACTCGGGTCACCCGGACGTCCCTGGGTCCCACATAGGTACTCGTGCAACGACTCCAGCTCTCGCCGACCCGGGGTCAGACCCGGCCCCCCTGCTTGTCGAGCGGGACTTCCACCCTGCGGGGCCCCCCTCACCTCGCCAGGGGCGGCTCCTCGGACCCCAGGGTCGTCTTGTCCAACGACCGGCCAGCCCCGCAGCTGGGGCCGTCTCCTGCCCGTGCCAGCCCTTCCCAAGGCAGGACCAGGTCAAGGAGAGCTCTGGGGGCAGGAGCCGGCCACCTGGCGGGGGCGGGGCTTGGTTCGCTCCATCTGCGGCTCAGACTGGGCGCGTGCACCCGCGGGGGGCATCCCTGCCTCTCTGCACCGCTGCGAGCCGGCCTCGGGCTGTCACTCTCATTCAGGTCCCGGCCGGCGGCCGTCTTCCTTCCTCCAAACAGACATGGGGCCATCCCACCCACGCGCGGAGCCCCGGGCGTGCCCCACAGCTCCCTCTTCTCCACAGGACGCGGGGGGGCCCTCCGGTCTCTCCAGCCGCTGGTCTAGACTCACCTTCCACCGACCCCCCTCGCCACCCCCGCCTTCCCGTGTCCTCACAGCCCGGCCTTGGCCTGAGCGGCCCCTGTTCTCACTCTCCACCCTCCGCTCCTGCCGCTGCCTCCGACGGCGACGTCCTTCCCTTGCCTCGCTCCTTGCCGAACTCCTATTTAAACACCACGGCCTGGCTCAAGTACCCACCCTCCTGCACACCCTCCCCACCGTCTCGAAGGCCGCCACACCTTTCCTGGAGATGCCGGACGTCTCCACGCGGCCCTGCACTCGCCGGGGACGTCCCGGCCGACTGTGGACGTGAGCGAGCCCCCGAGAGCAAGACACGTCCGATCCGTAACCTGGCCCGGAGCCCGGCACTCAGCAGGTGCACAAGGGTTTCTTCAGTTCGGGTCTGTAGACTACGAACCACTTAAAAACACAACAGCTCAGGCTCTTTCATGAAAGAGGGTCCTTGCGGATGGAAACAAAGCACAGCCCCCACCTGCTCCTCCCCTGCTCCTTCTCCCCCCCCCACCCCCCAAGGAGACTGCCCGCAACTCGCCCCATTCCTGGCTGCTCTGCAAACCGAGTGAGCGAGACCCGGAGGCTGGCTGGACGCGTACCGCTTTATTGATAACACACAAATGAGGCACGCCGGAGGGCGCCAGTCCGTGCGCTACACCGTGTAAAACAGTAGAAAAATCAGTTAGTAAAGCAGAAAATTCAAGTGATTTACTACAATATGGAGCAAACGGCCTGAAAACTGGTATCTCCATTGGCAGTTTCCACCGATAAAAGTTCTGACTTCATGAATTAAATACATTGAGAAATACAGTGAAAATCTATTTACAATCATTTAAAATGGGCACCGGTGACATATTTAATTAAAAAAAAAATCTTTGACGCTTCTAGTTTGTTTTTTTCAAAGAGAATTTTAAATATGACTTTAGTTTTTTTTTTTAAAAAATACAGTAGGAAATAATTACAATCTTAATATGAAAACATTTTACAACTTATAGCCGTGGTCAATTAATGCTAAATATGATGCAAAAGTTGGTGTGAAAATTAAAGTCACTGCTTCCCTTCTCACTAGAAATCAAATACAAAGATAATTTCATTAAAAACACCTTTGGTCCCTAAGAGTCACGATCTGACGATCCCATGTTGAAAATACCTTCCATGGCGACAGCTCGGAACGCCTGGGGACACGTGCCCGCTGCCGGAAAGGGGACTTTTTCTGGAAGATCGCAGCTGGAACTGGTTCACAAAAGATGGGGCGGCAGAATCGAGGGAGCCCGGCGACCCCTGGGGTGCAGCCACCTGCCTTCGCCCCGGACACGCCGCCTGGGGGCGCTCGCGGGAGAGGCTGAGCCCGCCTCTGGGCACGCGGTGCCGTTCCCCGTCACGTCTTCACAGTATCAACCCGGCCCTCCACGGGGACAGCAAGCAGCCAGCAATGACAACAGGAACAAAGAGTGATTGCTCTCTTTAAAACGACACGACAGACTTAAAATTTTTCCCATTAAAAAATTATCTTAGAAAAAAAAAAAAAAGAGGGCAGCCACAGTGGGCCATGGGAGCGATGCCGCCTCGCCCCTCGGCAGGTCCTGTCACACGCCTCGGCCAGCAGACCGAGTGCACGGCCCGGTGTGTGGCCAAGATGAGGCTTCCAGCCAGAGGGCACGCGGGGACGGTCGCCATTCCCTTCTGGACAGAAAAGATGTGACCACAGACAAATGGGTCTTGCCCGAAACACCCATGCTGCCCCCAGGTTGATCCCCTTGCAAAGCTGCACACAGGTTCCAGACTGTGGCTGTGAGTGAACAAGTCTGAGTCTCCTTCCTGGGCGCGGCCTTCAGGCCTGAGGGCACAGACCGCTCCAAACAGACTTGACAAAAGGTAAATCCGCAAACCATTCGGGTAGTTTGTTGAAACGCATGCGGGGGAGATCAGGCTTGGCAACACAGAGGTGTGCGGATGAATGGGATGGCGGGGGGGGGGGGGGGGGGGGGGACGACAGGTTCACACCACGGCGTGAAAGGTCACCCAGAGAAGACTCCAGAAAGCTCCACGGCCATCTGGACCGCTCCCCAGACCCACACTGGTTACCCTGTGGTGGAACCTTCCAGACGCCCGGCAAGGGTGTGGCCAGCTTGCAGGGCCTTGCCCAACCCTCTACGGACTCTGAACAAAGGAAAAGTGACCTTCCCACCTATGCCCACACCAGGTGACCATTTTCTGCCCACCTGTGCCCACACTGAGGTGACCATCTGCTTCTGTGCAAAAGGCTGGTGGGTGACTTTCAAACATTACAACACAGGAGGCGGGAGGGGATTTTGAAGGTGGATGACATGTGACGAGAGGCAGCGCCTGGAGACTGACGGTGTGGCTTCAAGTGCTAATGGAAGTGGCCCGTCACCCTCAGAGCTGCTCCCATCTGCGAGCCCAGCGCGTGCCTCCCACTTTGGGTCAGGGCCCCGTCATGGTCTGGCCATCACTCCATGAACAGGACCGTCTGTTACGGCTCGGGTGATGTCTCCAGTGGGACGTGACCGGCACCCACGCAGCGAGGGACCCTCAGCCCGCTGCACACGTCACCTCGCCGGGCAGGGCCCGAGCCCTGGGGCACTTGGGGAAGGTGGTAAAACGACATCACTGTCAGGATTCTGACAAGATGGCTAATGTGTGTCTAATATATACAGACATAAATTAAAAACTCTATTTATTGAACATATACAAATAAATAACTTAATTTGAAGCAAATCCCTTCACCTAACTTTCTGACCAAATCTAAAGACATCGAGGGGAACGCACAGCAAAGGAGCCCAATGTCAGCAGACTTGCTCTCCGCGCGACCCCCACAGGTGGCTCCGCGGGACGCAGGACCCGCCTGAGCCTGTTGGCCCCTTTAAAGGGTTCGTGGCTGTGAAAGCGAATTTAAAACCTGGCGTTTTAGACACCAGTTTTGTTCGTCAGGAGCGTGAGGACCAGGGTCCGAGTCCTAGTCCAGGCTCTGGGTCCAATGGGCTGTGTCCTTGGGCAAACTCATGGGGATGAGGGTTAGCACCGCCTGGGGTCTCCCCGGCTGTGCTGTCCACGGTCGGGCGCACAGGCTGCACACTTTCCCTCCTGATGGCCCTAACCGGGCAGCTGTCTCGGGCAAAGTCGGCTGTCAAGCAGAGAGGCCCCAGCGCCTTACGCTGAGAAATTTTACTGGACCGGAAGGCAGCAAAAATCTACGGTGGATCACACTTTTTGCTTTTACAGAAAATCAGTTTCACAGAAGGAAGGCAAGGCGGTCCAGCTTCCCACACGGACGACAGCAGTGCTGGGAAGATGGGCCCTGAGGTCTTGGGGGCATTCCCCCTCGATGTCCCAGGGGGTCGAATGGGCTGGGTGCTGGGGAGATGTGTCTCCACCTGCTAACGGGTGACGGGGGCCCTGAGGGACAGGCCAGGCGACAGCTGTGTCTCCGCTCGGCCCACCTCCACAGCTCACACTCCCTGCTGTGAACTGTCTCGCTAAGGTCACAGGCAGCCTCAGGACCCCTAAGAAGAAAGGGCGGTGGGAGCCGTGGCGGAGCCCAGGACAGGCTACGCGGGCGCCTGGGGGAAAAGCAGGGGAGACGGCTTCTTGTCTGCGGTTCCCGTATTTGGTGGGGAACCCGCGGCGGACGGAAGCCTTGCTCCGCCGCGGCTCCACATGGTGCAGGAAACGACCTCCGCGCGTGTGTGACGCGTGCCCCCGAATCTGTCTGCAGAGGGGTCCTGGGGTGACCGACTTTTATTCCGTCGGTAGCTGCACCCCCCATTACTGAGGATTCCTGAGAGGGTCCCTCTGGAGACACAGCAGATTACCTGGCTCTTAGAAACGCCACACGGGTGCAGGGACCCGACCCCGGCCCGCGGGCCTGGGAGCAGCCCAGTGCCCCGGCGCTCCGGGTCTGCGTGCGGGAGGCAGGGCCGTGCTCTCGTCCCGCACGAGGATGCTCTGGTTCTGTGGCCGGGCGGCTTCCAGAACCTGCTTCTCTCACGGGACTGGCCCGTCTGTAAGTGGAGGTTTCACTGGAATCCCGCGAGGCACCTGCGGGCTCTGAGTGGCAGGCAGGGTCGGGGACAGCGGGGAAGGGGACAAGGACACACATTGGTGAGCAGCAGAGACACTCCGCTGCCTTTCAAAAGCAGTACAAATAATTAATAAAATATGGTACAGAACCTCTGAAGAACCCTTAGAGCTAAGTGCAACACATGATAAAAGGAGAATCTTTTTAAAGTTTAAAAAGAATGGCAGCTTTTCACGTCACGGTGACGAAAGCCTTTGTCCAGAAAAAAGACGGTAAAAGGGGAAAGATGCTTCACAGCACAGATGCGTCACGTGCCCGCCTCCAGTGACGAGGGGGACGGGCGCGTGGGGAGGGACGCGGAGACCCCGGCCTCTGGGCAGACGGGTAGGGCGGTGCCCCTGCCCACGCCGGCCGCGCTCACCCGCGAGGGCCCGGCGCTCCCGGAACCCGGGAAAGGGGTGCAGCTCCCCGTTCGCCACGGGGCTCCTTCCCGTCCTCTCTGCTCTTTGGCAAGTGGAGGCGGAAGCCAAAGTGTTACCAGGAAGTCTCTTTAAGGGGGACGTGAACAGTAGCGAGAGTGCGCGCGGGCGGGCGTGGGCGCTGGCGTCGGAGCTCGGTCACAAACCCTCGCGTCCTGTGCCGCGGCCACGCGGGTGGGGCGTCCTGCCGTGCTCTACGTCCCGTTCTTCAGCTCCCATTCCTAAGTGTGGCGAGAGAAAGGCACAGGTCACGGTGGCCGGGGCCAGGAGGCAGGGCTGCGCCCCGGGGACGCAGGCCGCCTGCAGTGTGGGGACCGGCACGGCGGGGAGAATGGCCGTCCCACCCGGGAGTCAGACGCACGCGAGGGGCCGCCGGGAGGTGCAGGGAGGGGGCGTGTGTGGGCGCGGGGCCGGGGGCCGAGCGGGGCGGCCGCGCTCCATCCCCCACGCCCCCGGGGGCAGCGCTGGCCGACGTGCACGCCCGACTCCTGCTGGACTAACGGGGCTTGTTCACTGCGCACCTGCGCACATCGCATGAAACGGGGGATTTCTCACCTTTTCTGGGGTCGAAAGTCGAAGCTTAGTTATACTTAAAAGCACAGCTTTGGCCAATGTGCCGGAAACAGAAGCAAAACCAAGCCGCCCTCACGCCCAGGAAACCACGTGTGGGCACGGTCAGGCAGGCTGTGCAGACAGAAGACCGGCCTCCAGTGCGTCCTCCCTCGGCCCTTCTGCTGCTTCCCCAAGACGGCCACGTGGGCAGGTGTCCACCGTGAAAGCCAGGAGGCCGCGTCCCCCCCCACCCCCCCCCGCCACACCGCCGCGGCTCACGATGTGCCCCGGGGCCGTGCAGGGTTTAGAGAGAAGACGGGTGTGCGTGTTGTCCACAGAAGCTGCCACGTGTCTCCCCGACAAGTTTAGCAAAGGTAATGCAATCGCCAGGCGCGGGTCACAGTGGCCAAAGCCAGGAGGGACAGAGAGAGCTGCACGAACACACCGAAGCAGGACAAGGTGGGAAGGGAGACCACAGCCCTGCAGGCCCTCGCTGGAGAGTCTGCGGAGAGGTCGGGCGCCACCGTGAAGCAGCCCGGCACCCGCCACCTCCGGAAGGGTTTGCCTGTGGAGGCTCCAAAGGCACGCTGAGGCCATGGCACCAGGCTTCCAGAACACCCGTCAGCGTGCAGGTTTCCTGATGGAGCCGGGGGGAGCACCGGGCCTGGAGCTGAAAGCCCGTGACAGGTGCCTCCCACCATCCGGGTTCCCATCGGGACCCGGAAGTCACTTAAGGGATGCCATCTGGGCTAACCCCTCCCGTGCCCAGAACGAGCCGACTGTCCTGGTCCTCAGAAAGGGGCTGGGGTGGGCCCCTGAGAGCACGCGTGTGATGCCCCTAAGTGTGGATTACTGTTCCCAAAGCCCCTGGCCCTGACCCCAGCCATGAGGCCCCTGTCGCCTCCCAGGGATCCCGGGAAACCCCTGTGCGACCCCCCTCCCTCAGTGAGGGACCCGCAAACAGGGACAGCGGCTCCCCTCTGTGGGCCTGGGCTGGCCTCAGTGCTGCCACCCATCTGAACCGGCCGAGGTCACGGAGAAGCGGCAGGAGCTGCCGTCCCCAAGCCGGGGGGCCGCCGGCACCCCCAGGGCATACAGCTGGATGGGGGGCTGCCGCGGCTCAGTGGTAAATCTGATTTCTTCCACAGGAGAGAAACAAAATAGCTGCCACGCTCTTACTGCACGGCTCATCTACAAACAATTAGCGGCACCAGGGGGGCCGGCTCTGTGCGCTCCCCGGGGGGGCTAACGGGCACACGGCAGGGACACCTCTCAGCGGTCAAGCGTGTGCCAGGAAGGACGTGCCCGCAGCCACAGCCGCCAGCACCCACCGTGGGCACCCAGAGGGCCGCTCTCACCCACACACAGCCACCTCTCAGAAGACACTGCATCTCTAGCCAGGTCGGGCAGGTTCTCACAGCGACTAAGGGCCCAGAGGCGGCAAAGGGAGGCTGCCCGCCTCCACACGCGTCAGAGCAAATTACATGCATCTGATGAATTAAGGTAATTACTCCCAGCCCGACTTCTCTGCATGCCACGCTTGCGGTCACCGCAGTCAAGAACCGTTCACTTTGACAAACTATAACGGATTTAACATTTTCTGAGAGTTTTCGGTCTAGCATCCCAGCTTGTCAGGGCCGATCCCAGACAGGAGACTGGAGAGCACAGGTGGGCACAGGGGTACACCCTGTGCCCCCAGCACCACCGGCAAGGCAGTGGGGCAGCCTGGACTCTGAGAACCAGAGGTCACCTGGTCCAGTCCCCACCCCAGGTCCTCCCAGAGCCACAGTTGCTAGGGACACCAGCTGGTCGGTGCCCTGAGCTAGGTTCTGGGGCTCTTGGCCTTTGAAAAGGAGGAGGACCCTGAAGGAGGCCCTGGCTGTGGGGATAACGGCGAGGCCCTTGGAGCCCCCCCCCCCCCCACCTGTCCCTCCCACAGCAGCCAGCACACCCTGGGGCGGATGCCTCTGCACACGGGAGGGCGGAGCTCACCTTGGCCTTCCGCAGCACGTGCCCGCGGCAGGGGGAGCTCCCGGTAGGCTGGCTCTTCCGCAGCACGGCCGCGCTGTTCACCGGCACCGGGCCCTCGGCATCGCTGGTCTCGCAGCTGGACATGGGTGAGCTCTCCAGAGTCCGATGCCTAAAAACTGGAGACTGTCAACGCAGAGAGAAGGCCCCTCGTGAGGTATGGTTTCCAGGCCATCAGCATTTTCCAGCAGGAGAATCATTCATTTAAATTTTTTAACGTTTATTTATTTTTGAGAGACAGAGAGAAAGAGAGACAGAGAGACAGAGCACAAGTGGGGGAGGGGCAGAGAGAGACGGAGACACGGAATCCGAAGCAGGCTCCAGGCTCTGAGCTGTCAGCACAGAGCCTGACACGGGGCTTGAACACACGAACGGTGAGATCACGGCCTGAGCCAAAGTCAGATGCTCAACTGACTGAGCCACCCGGGCACCCCGAGAATCGTTCATTTTAAAGAAAACACATGGGTTTTGGAAACAGGCAGAGACAACAATGACAATGGCCCTGCATGGTTAGCACCTGGTTCTGAGAGCACCTTCGAAACGCCATTTCAGACGGGACGACTGGTCGAGCTGGGCAGCTGTCCATTTGCACGGTGCTTTGTACCTTCAGAAAGCTCTGCGTGCCACCAGGCAGTGAAAGTCACTGTGACCGTGGCTGGTGGCAGCGCAGAGCTCCCTGGAGTGACCCCAGCCCGGATAATCCTGCAGCCCATACGGCTCGTGGACACCAAAGGAAGACGTCTTCTGAAACGCTTAGCATGTGACCAAATGTGCCTACAATTGGCAGCACCCCACCCCCCCCCACAAGGACACAGGCTGCTCCCTGGGGAAGAGGACTGGTGGGGAGCAGTGCCCACCCCGATGGGGGCCCAGGACCAAGCTCCCCATCATGGCGGCATAACACATGGTCGCATGCTGCTTGGGTCATACGGCACACCACTGAGTAGAACACTGCTTCAATCACCACTCAGTTGGGTCACTTGGAACCCCCTACGGGGGCTGCTGGCCCTGGATGCCAAGCAGCTAGCTGTACCCATGTTCCGGTTCACTTGGACATGCTTTTCAAAGGCCATGCTGGCCAGGAGGGAGTGGGGGACAGAATGGTTGGTAAGGAGAGAGTAACACCATCTCTCCCTGGGAGAGGCCAAGCTGGGTCCGTAAGGCAGCCCGTGATGCTCCTCTGGGACATCTGTCCCATGAGCCGCATTCCCAGGACAAGGTCCGGGCGGGTAGAGCCGGGAGCTGCCAGTGCCGGGACCGATGACAGCACCAAGGTCCAAGGAGAGACCTCCCGAGGGAGGACGTGGCCGGGCCCTGCGGGCTGGGTGGGGAGGCTCAAACAGACCAGTCCTGAGCCTTCCCAAGGACAGGCTTGGCTTTGTGAGCCCCAAAGGAGAAGAGTTGATAAACGGGGGCCAAGATGGGGACTCTTGGTTGGGGGGGGGGGGTGCAGGGTCACCGCTAGAGAGAGGAGGAACCCCCGGGGGGATGCGGGGTTTCAGCTGTGCCATACATCCATAAAGACATCAGTCTTCCCCGCGGGTCCACCCCAGTGCTGAGGGGAGGGGCAGGGGGCTTCACCCAGGCTCCACATTTTGCCAGGAAGTTTGGAAAGAGGGACAGAAAGGAGCCCTGGGAAGCGGGTCAGGTGGCGGGGGGGGGGGGGGGTCACAGGCTCCCGCAGAGAAGGAGGCACCGCATTCAGGGCTCCCCCCTGGCCACGTGTGCTCGGGGCGGGGGGGGGGGGGGGCGTCACTTCACTTCTCTGGGTCCCACGTTCCTCGACCGTAAAACGGAAGTAGTGACATCAGACTCTGAGGGTCATCTGGACCCGACAGAATAGTTATGAGAAGGATGCTGGTAGCTTCTCAGTGACTATGAGTCCCAGAGAGTGAACAGGAAGCCCCTGAAGGCACTAATTTGTGTTTCGAAAGTTCTTTCCCCTCGTCCTGTCAGATTTGACAAGGGTTCTGCCCCCCGCAACTTGGCGGGATCCCCAGCATGTGCTGGACGCTTCGTGAAAACCTGCTACGTGGGATTGAGATTTCTAGCTACTGAGCTGGAATCCAATCAGGACGTGTTTGGAAAGAGATAAAGAGAGCTGTGTTCCATGACCGGATCCAGGAAAGCAGAAGAGGGGGGCTGCTGTGTCCTACGATGACGGCATCCGGGAAGGGAGAGGAGGGGGGCCGCTGTGTCCACCATGCTTACCCAAAGAAGGGAAAACGTGAGGCCAGTGGCTCAGAGCACAGCCAGGAACCCATCCAGAGCTGGCATGTGGCTGAGTGCTCGCTGGGCTGGCAGGGACTTTACCTGTGGGCTCGACGTCCCTGATCGGGGCTCGATGGCCAGGCCCAGGGTGACCCCGCCGGCCAGGGCCTTCTTCAGGCTCTCCTTGACCTCCGTGAGTTCCAGCTCCAGGTTGACGCGCTCGGCCTCCTTCTGCTTACACTCCTCCTCCAGCCGCTTCAGCTTGCCTTCCAGAACCGCCTGTGGCTTCCTGCCTGCAAGCCCACGGACACGCTGTCGCTCTGGCCAATAGATGGCACACGCCGCTGCCCTTCGCGCGAGCTCTGCACAGCGCTGTGGGCCAAGCGGCCCTGACCTGGGTTCCCTTCTACAAAACTCAAGTTCAGCTGTTCGCTAAAAGAACAGCGACCATTTCCAACCGCTCTGCTTTCCTGCAGCTGGGAGACTGTGGCCCTGGAGGCCGGAGGCCTGGATTCCCACAAATCCCAGAATTCTGGGCCCAGGCCTCAGCGTACTCACTTCAACATATGGGACTCAGGGCAGATGCCTGCAGGGGTGCCGCTGGCTTGGAGAGTCTGGAGGTTGTCCTGTCCCAATCCCCCCCCCCCCCCCATGATTCCTGGGCCTTCTCTCCTCCCGGAGGATCCACAATAAAGCTTTCACCCCCACAGAATAGGCACCTGTCGCTTCAAGGTGCATTTACTGGACTCACTTTATTTGAAATGTGTCCCACGGACATAAGGCGGCTGGCAACGTACCCACTGCACGTGCAGGAAAACCGATCCCAAGGGGTTACCCGGCTCGCGTGTGTGGCCCTGGCCTGGTGTCACCGCGTGGGAGCTGGTCTAACCTGTCTGCATCTTTGCGACCCTGCAAGCTTGAAACAACAGAAGGAAGAAATCCTCCTTCTGTCTTGTGGGCCTGGAGGCTCCTACCCAGGTCTCTGACTTAGCATTCGGTTCCCCGCAGGCAGGCGGCCGGCTGCCACGTCCGGCCCCTCCTGCGGGTTAGCTCTCACTTGCTCAGCCTGTATCTAACCTCCCAGTCTTTGAACTCCAAAAGCGCTTCCTGTCCCAACACTCATTTAGGCCCCGAAGTCCGGAAAGGCTGGACTGAAAGGCTGGAAAGGCTGATGAACTGTTTCACGTGCAGGTACGCCAAGGCCTCCCTGCAGGTGAGCCGTGTGAAAGCAGGCGTCTCCCCTTCGGACCCCCGGGTCCTCTGCTCCACCCCGAGGCCAGCAAAACCGAAACCTAAAGCGTGAATCTTGCCCCAGGGTAAGAACCAGTCTTGAGCTGAGGCGACCTACACCGGTTCCATCCGCACAGCCACGGACCCCATATTCCTTGCCCCCGCCAGCAAGAACAAACCTGCCTGATCCAGAGACACCCCTCTCTCGGGTCCTGACTCGGTTCTCCAACAACGGCCATTGGGGCGTGTTTCCACTATCCTGGCCTGTTTCCCTGTTCCCTTCCAGGAGTTCAGATGCTGTCTCTTCTCGGGGCACCAAGGGTTCCTTCTACCTCTTGCTTGGGCTCCTGAATCGTACCTGTCCCCGTGGACTGTTCTCCTGCCAGCAGCCCCAACTGCTTCATCATACACATGACTTCAAACTGCTGAGCCCCGCCTGTCCCGTAGACAGCCTCTGCTGCCAGCACCTGAAGAGGGGACAGCTCCCGGCGGCCCCACCCACCGGCCCTGGAGAGCGGGCGAGCAGGCTGAGGGGCGGCCCTGGCCTCCTCTTGCCTGTTCTGCGGTGCCACCCTGGGCTTACCAGCACGGAGACGGGCGGTCTTACTGAGGGCAGGACAGGAAGTGCACACTCTAACCCAAGGAGATGCCCCCGCATACCAGCATTCACTTCGATGGCGGCCCTCAAGTCCTTCCTCTCCTTCCGGAGCTGGGCCAGCCTGTTCCGCAGGGTCTCCTTCCTCTTCAGCAGCTCCTCTTGCTTGCTCTGCAACAGCTTGGCGTCGGCTTCGACCCGGTTCTTGCCATATTTGTACTGGTCAGCATCTTAAAAAAAAAAAAAAAAAAAAAATGAAAGCCACAGAAGAAAATTAGGTTTAATTAAGCAGATAACAGGGTAATTCATAAAGTCTATTTAAAATCAGCCAACTCGAGGTGCGCCTGGGTGGCTCAGTCAGTTAAGCGTCCGACTTCAGCTTAGGTCGTGATCTGATGGTTCGTGGGTTCGAGCCCCGTGTTGGGCTCTGTGCTGACAGCTCAAAGACTGGAGCCTGCTTTGGATTCTGTGTCGCCCTCTCTCTCTGCCCCTGCCCTGCTCGCACTCTGTCTCTGTCACTCAAAAAGTGAATAAACGTTAAAAAATATATTTAATAAAAATTTTTTAAAAAAATCAGCCAACTTGGTAAAAGACACTCTAATCTAGCTATTTCGCTAGCTCAGTAAGACAAAGAATGGGAAGCTGGACTTGAGTAGAAAATGGAGAAATTCGAATAGTTTCGATAGCTTCCCAGGAGTCCCTGAGTTGAGTTAAGGGAACACAAACAGAACATCAGGACATTTTTTAACTCACTTTCCTTTGCAGCACGCAACAATCTTCAATAAGGCTGCGGCTCAGCATTCCCTAATCCACACCAAGAGTAATCTCCCGGATGTGGGCACTTCTCTGTATTTTTCAAAAGACTTCCGTGAACACCGGCACATCCGAGCCTCATGACTGAGCCGCCTGGCAGTGTGGCCGGCTGGACGCAGCTCTGTCCCCTGTGCTGCGGTGGGTGTCCGGCCTGGGCCGAGCACACAGGTGCTCCACTGAACGAGTGAAGGAATGAACAGGAATACGGGGAGTCTGTGTGCAGCGGGGTCTGGATCTGACTGGCTGGGCTGGAATCCCATCATGCCACATCAGCTGTGCGACCTGAAACAACGCGCCCCGCCTGTCTATGCCTCAGTTCCCGCAACTGTGACACAATGACCCCCAGGGCTGTTACCAGGGCTAACTTAAGATTTATGGAGCGCTCAGAACAAGCATGAAATGAGCACTTGCTAAATGCTCATTAAATAAGAGGAATGAATGAATGAACGAACGAATGAACGAACGAACGAACGAAGAGGAAACCAGTCTTAGGGAAACTAGTCGGAGATCTGGCCAACGCTACTGCGTTAAATCTTGTCCTCTGAGTATGTGGGCCTTATGAGGACAATAATTCAGAGAAACCCTCCCTGGAAAAACACCCTGAAGAGACAGAGATGCCACACATGTGATCAAGGGTCACTGACTTCGGAGCTCCCATTGCCTCCTGCACCTGACTGCGACTCAGGGGCCTCCTATGAGTCAGCCGCACCCCTGCGCCCCGCCGCCTCACACCCCACAGCACCGCCATCGTCGGCTTGTGTGTCTGCTGCCCCAGGGGACTGGCAGTGACTCCTGGGCAGGTGTGTGGTGTGATGCCAGAGAGGCCGCCAGGACTGGGCAACGAATCTCCCCGAGGCTCAGCTTCACCCCCCCCCCCCCCCCATGAAGCAGAAGCGAGAAGCCCACCTGGAGGTCCAACAAAATTTGAGATCTGTACCTAAAACCCATCCCAACAAAACCACAAGGTGCCCGGGACGGGGTGGACCCTCACTGGCAGCTCCAGTCACCGTCAGTGACAACGGAGTCCCCAGAGCCCCAGCCGGCCCCTGTCCTAGATGCCGAAGGCGCTGACTCCTGCAATGAAACCCTGCGTTTAGGAAGGCAGGTGCAAATCTTCAGTCCCCGGGCAACCTCCCCTCACTACAGACAGACAGACCGAAAGAAAAAGTACACACAGAGCATGACATTAAAAGGATCGCAGCCCGAGGGTAACGAAATCGGCCATTTGAAACAAAAGCACCGCAGGCACCGGCTAGAGTGCTCGCTGACTTCTAACCGGAGAGGCTTTCCCAACAGAGCTGCATGCACTAACCTATAAATGTCCACATCTCTGGGTCCCCGTGCAATAAACCCCGTCCAGCCTGTAACACAACTGGCTGAATTCAGCAAAAACACTGAATGCAATTTTTTTTTTCTTCTGTCACTGTTAGATGTCACCAAAGTTAATACAGGTTCCCTACAGAAGGTCTCATAACATAAAGGAATAAATCACCTAGGAAATGAAAGGAGCACGGGCCCTGGGAGAAATGCTGTCAAGACAGAGATCTCATAAGGGTCGGGTCCCGTGTAGCAAGGTTCTGGGGCACAAGCTATTTCCTTACCCACGTCCCTCCACGAATGAAGAGCGCTAACCTTTTAAGTGACTATGAATAGATCCAACTGCATTAGAGAAATAAGATTTGCCAGAAAGATGAGGTCAAAATTAACCAGCACAATAACATTGTGACGAGGGGGATTTGGTCCAACCGGCTCCTGACCTATCTGCTCGAAGCGCACATATGAGGAGAAGGAAGTAGAGACAAGCTGATGTACAGAAGAGAAGCCCCCTTGGGGCACAAGCGGCCAAGGATTGTTGGTCAAGTCCAAGGCTCGTCCTTGTATGTGGCCAAGGAAAGGGCCGCCCTCTCCATCCCCAGACACTCTCACACTCCGAACGTCCATCACAGTGCAAACAGGAGGTCACTAAGTCAGGTGCTGAGAACACCTGCGAGGGGTTACTAACGAGCCAGCTGGCCTCATCGTCGCCTCCACGGAGACCGTCTACCAGCCAGCGGCACCGGGCCAGATTCAGGAAGCACAGACACAACTCCCCACGCGATCTCCGGAGTCTGACTCCCATCCTCCTCCCCTAACACGTCCACACCTGCTCAGGAGCTCCCGGACCTCGTAACGGCCTGAGCTACAGCCCCTTTACCAGCAGGTCCGGCCGAGAGCTTCCCGGAGACCCGAGCAGCTGGGCGGCAAGCACCCTGCGCGTGCTGCCCGGGCAACAGGCCCAGCTGCCCCGCTGGCCGAACGAGTCGGGGCCCAGCGCCGCCGGGGCCGAAGCAAATCTGCACGGGTGTGGACGGCGCTGTCACCTGAGGTGAATCCACCGCAGGTGGGGAAGGGCACCGGGCGCTCGGGCGGGCTGGGTCCCCCCTCGTGTCCTGCTTCTGCTCTGCTCGGCCCCCTGCAGATGTGGAGTCTGACGGCAGTGCTCACTCTGGTTCCCTTACTGGCCAGCTGTGAGATGCTGCGGGAGCCCCTCGGTCTCTCGGAGAGGATTTCTGCGTCTGCACGGCGGGGCAGACGACACTACCTGCCCTGATAAAGAGGCCGGGCGAATCAACAGGGGACCGCGAACATCGGCTCGCAGACCGTAAGGCGGGGCACGAACACGCATCCCGTCAACCTTCCGCCGCTCTCGTGCCTGGAGACCCACGGGACACCTCAGAGACGTCACAGAGACCACAGCCACTTGTCTACGCCGCCAACACGGGGAGCCGAGCTCACAGAGCGTTCACGCGGCTTGACAGAAGTCACTAAGTCACCCGCAGACTGGGGACGCGAGCTGACGTCTGCTGACCCGAAGCCCAGGGCGCCTACAATCGTGTCCTAGGGAAACAGCGTCAGAGCGGTTGCACGCCGCCTGTACGCCCAACCGGTCAGCTTTGCTTCTCCTCTCATACAGCACTCAGAAGAGCGGAGTTAGAGACCGTCACCCGTCTTCAACCCGGCAAGGAGGCAGGGTGACGATGAACGCAGTCCCCGCTCTCCACCGGACCCCCACACCCGGCATCTCTACCCGAGCAGGTGAGAAGACGGCTCTTACGGCCCCAGCCCTGCGAACCGCACCTGAAACTAGGAAGGATCCGGACGGTGAACTTACTTGAAGGCGTGCGCTTCACGCTGGATGCCGAGTCGGCTTGTTTTTGCTGACTGCTTGGAGTCTTCCCCTTCCCTGGGACCCCACTGGAGGCTGCGGGGGGCTTTTTACCCTTCAGCTGTCAAAACAAGCAGAAGGAAATTAAAAACAGACAATAAAAAATACTTTTTGTTTTCAGTAAGTTGTCTCAGTCTCTGAATCCTTCCTATAACCTAGCACGGACGGAAAGCCAGCGTGCTTTCCAAACACTGAGCTGCTGTGGTTTTCCTGCTCTGGCTTACGTGGGTCTGGAGCGGAGGTCCGAGGCCAGTGAGGAACTTGGATGCCTCCAGTCGGGATGCAATGAAAGTTATATACGCTTCTATTGGGAGATCATAAACGCTAACCAAGAAGCTGGCACAGGCAGTAGAACGTCCGAGAGCATTTGGTGCAGATTCCTAAAAGTTTGCGTTTCTAAAAATGAACGGCTCGTCTTTCTGGGGGATTCTCTTCAGGGGAGCGGCATGGCCGAGCATCAGATTTCTGCTCAAAGGGCCCTGCCACTGCCTGACGTCCTCATGGGACAGGTAACTACCTTCTGATTCATGGGTGGGTCAGACGACAGAAGCAAGGAGAGCGACACAGGACCAGTATGAATGCAGTCGGTTCTTGGGAAAGATTCAACGGTACCTCTACTCCTTCACTGCAAGCCAACAGACGCTGGGTTTTGCTTACGTGACACACGTGGACCTGACTTATGTCATCAATCAACCCAGAGTGGCGGCAAACGTCGACTCCAGACCCACGTTTGCCCACGATGCTTCGTTTGCTGCTATTGTGGGCCCAGTGGTGGGGAGGTGGACAGACGGAGCTTCAGGCTCTGACTCTGTGACTTGGGACACGCTGAGCAAGTCGCTACAACTTTCGGAGCTTCCATTCGCTCATTAAAAAAAACCATAAATATACCGAGTCCTCCCCACAGGGTTCCTAAATAAGTCAGGCGACACGCCAGACACGTGCACAACATATGGCAAACTGTAGGTGCTCACTAACTGAAAGACCTCTGCATTAAACAACAGGTCCCTTGTTATTTGGTCAAAATGACCAAACTAGCACAGGAAACCTAAAGGTGCTACCATTCAACTTACAAAGTGTCTCCTACCTTAAAACAGAGTGAAAACGAATAAAAACAAGCACATCGAAATGACGTTATCGAGTCATTCCAGACTCATCTGGGGACAAAGCAAATGTGCCAGATGGCATACTTGTCCCACAATCTCCACCTAACAGAACTTTTATGCCAATAAAAGGAGAGAAGTCCGTAGACGCATTCGTGTTCACTGAGTGAATCTTCACAGATCTGAGCAGCGGTCGTTAAAAATCAGAGACAAACAAACCTTCCCTGGGATTTTGGTGAAATCGATGAGCTGGTTAGAGCTCTGCCAGCCTCCGCCGTGCGAAGCGCTAGGACCTTACCAGGCAGTCACTGCTTCCTACGGGTACCCCAAAAATGGAGCAAAAAGAATGTAATTTAAAGTGTACCCCTCTGCTTCATGTTTGCAGAGTATTCTCATATCGTGGTGCTTAGATCTGTATGCCGAGTACAGAAAGTCCTCGGGCGGAAAATGCATGAACACACCAGATTAGCACTGACACTGCAATGTTCTCGTCTGCCGTAACTAGGAGGTACAGAGCAGACAGCAGTGCAACACCCAGCTTATTTATTCAGTGATAATCCAAAATCCTCATTACTACTTGGTTTTAGGCAGTACGCTTTAGACTCGTTACAGAAAAACACTGTAGCATCTTGAAGATCCTGTTCTATGTTTAAAGACCAAAAGCAAGTCGTACCTGGAGTCCAGCGTTCCTCACGTACGTGCGATGGGAACATATTGTAAGGAGCTTGCAGTGCAAGAATGTTCTGGAAAGTTATACTGTCCCTGTCCTTTTTTGAAACCTTTGCCTTAAGGCAACGTAATGCACAATATCCACTGGGGAATTTTCCAAGAATAGAAAAAGAGCCAAATTTAGGCCAAGAAACACAGTGCTTAAGCCATGAACTAGATAGGAGTGTTTGATCAGTTCCTGGGCAGCAAAACATCGATTGCATTTGCAAATTCTGTTCTAGTTGAGGACAAAATCCCGCTTCACCCTTGATGGGTCTCAGCCACTGCGAGCTGGGGGCTACACTATCCTTGTAACGCCCTGCAGGAGGCCCGCGGTTCAGACAATTCTAGAACAGGATGGAAGGAGATGCTGTACCTGGGAGCTGAGCCCGACAGAAGACGCCCTCCCCAGAGAAGAGGTGTTAGTGGCAGACTGAGTGCAGGAGGGAGGGTATTTGTAATGGTTACAGGACAGTCTGTCGGCAGACGGCCTAGAAGCCTTTCTGTCAGCAGGCGGGTAGCGCGCAAAGATTTTCGGAGACGGCAAGTTATCGTACAGGACTGCGTTATCATAGAGCACCTCTTCTCCCAGGCCTCTGGCACGGGAAGCAGGAGGGCCATCTTCAGGGTCCCACTGCAACACACAGCTTCGTCGTTAGTGCCCTCGGCCACAGAAAGCATAGCAGAGACATAATTAGTACCCCCCAAAACGCATACGTGTACCCCACGCCGTTACCAAGAACGCACACGCGCATGCACACACACGTAAGCGGACAACTTTTCTACTTTGGGAGACTCAGGAGGGGTTGCTTTTTTCCTTAAGATCATTCCCAGGGTAGCTGGCTTATGAAGTTTTTGTTTCGTTCCTTTCTTTAAAAGTAGAGGGGAAAACAAAGAGGATTTGACATTTTTTCTTTAAAGTCCCCAATTTTGGAAGTCCTAATCCAGAGAGCGGAAGCCATGTGACAGCCTGGGGGCCCAGAAACCTCGAGCTCCGGCCCAGAAAGCGCTTTACTTTACAGTAACTACTACGGCCCAGACGTTGTTTTAAGTGCTTCGAAACTGTTGACCCCTCTATGTCGCCCGGGGAATCTCAAGATGCGGGAGGAGACCGCGGCACAGAGCCCGGCCCCAGCCGCGCACGGCGCTGCCCCAAGCTGCGGGTGCGCCAGGGTGAACACCACCTCCTGACTCCGCCTGTCTGTCACGCACGTGTCAGCGGCTCAGGTGTTACAGGTGACCGTCAGTGTGCACCCGGGTGCCACACTCTGTTCTACCTGAAGAAAGCACAGCGACCCAAACACAGTCTGTTGAAAGAAAGAAATCAAATCATCACAGAAAAGAGGACGTTTCAGAATATAGCGGATATAATGGTGTTGTTTCAGCAGGAAAGGTTTTTACAAAGGACTAAAATAACTAGGGGCCACTTTAGAACAAGGACATTCAAGTGTAAACTAAACCCAGACTCAGAACCACAGCCAGAGACCTAAAGGTCTTCACAAACTGCTTTGTACTTTCCAAAAGAGAGAAATATTAATTCCTAGGTTGTGCTCATTTTACCCTATTTTTACATCCTTCTGGCAGCACACTGTAATTACAGCCTTTTGTCACAAAAATAGAAGCAGTCTGAGTCTCACGGGAGGGACGTTCCGTCTCTTGCAGCCACTTGACGTGTCTATTTCTGTGATGCGGGGACCCGCCCGCCATCTACATGCCGCGGCCCCTGCGCACAAGCCTGGGCTGACGGCCCCGCTGGGGCAGCCCGGCACACAGCTGTCCAGGGTTATCTGAACGCTCTAGACTGGACCATCACCTCCCCAAATGCCAAAGGATCGAGTCGCATGGAACACTTAGAAACTGATACTCCACGGACGTTTCTAGATTAAAAGTACCTCAGAAGGTCCCTTTTGAGACCCGCTTTTATCTTGCGCTGGCGTCAGGGGGGCACCGAGGGTCAAGGATCACGGAAGTCGAGACCCTGACAAAATGCCAGGTTTGGGGTCAGAAAGCACGAGCTTCGTAAAACCGAGGAAGGAAGCCTCCCGAACAAGGGACGGCCTGGTGCTGGAGCCCGGAAAACAGAAGCAGTTTAAAGAGGGGCCTTGGCTTCCAGGAAGCCCTCAGCAAGCGAGAGAGCCACAGATACTGCGCCTGGGACCTCAAGTTGTCACAGCGCCACACACACGTGCAGAAACAATTCCTAAATGCAGAGTCCTTCCAGAATGGTGGGTTTTTATGTCTGAATCGGACGACGCTGCGGGTGCTCCAAGGAAAGCTCATTCCTGGGGACGGGCTGAACCCCCGTGACACAAACCTAAAGGGATGGAGGGGTGGATGGGGCGTGCTCGTGCCAGCCCACCCAGCTCTCCCTGAGCCCTCCGTGCGGAAGGTAAGGAAGAAGGCAGAAAACCCTTGGAGGAAGAGGGACGCAGAAGGGCCTTTGGGTGGGAAGGCCCAGAGACAGTTTTGTGTGTTGTCCTTCCAACACGGGGGGGGGGGGGGGGGGGGAGGGGGGCGCCTGGGACCAAGGGCTCAGAGAAGCTCACGACTACGTGGGAGCGAGTGGGTGGCTGGGCCTACGCCAGAGGTAAGGCCACTCTGTCAACAGGAGCTGGTGGCTGCACGGAGCAAACGGAGGCCAGCACAGCCAGGGGCCGGCCCTAGCCAGTGCCTAGGAAGGCAGAGAGACTGCCCGAGAACCTGCTCTCACAGGGGCCACCATGCAGCCCTCCCTGAGTCGGAAGGCCACTGGGGGACGGAGGCTACAACTCCTGCGTTGTGTCTTCAATCCCTAGTGCAGACCCTGGGCGCTAGGGGCCATGCGGCAAATCAGGAAGGAGGGAGAGAGGATGGGCAGGCAGGGAGGAGGGACTGCGCGATAAGGAATCCAGTAAAGAGCCTGCGGACGGGGCCCTAAGGGGAACCCCAGGGCAGGCCCGAGGGGGTAGAGGGAGGAACGCCCAGGGCAAGCTATCCAAGACCCTGGGGACAGACATGACTTCACTGCATTTGATAGCCAGCTGGTCACCTCCGACCCAGACCACGTAACCTTCTTTTCAGTTTGCTTCTACTTCTGAGCTCCAGGAGTCCTTGCCTGACCCCCGCACTTCCCTCGAGAAGGCCGTGATCTCCCGGTGCCTGCCTTGGGCAGGTGTGGATTTGATGACCACACAAAAGAGGGGGCTGATTGGGGACGTCCATCCAAGTACCGAGAAAAGAACAGGTGAGCAAAACAGCAGGAAAAAAGTCCAAAATACCTTCCAAGATTTGAAACACAACAATAAACACATTCTATGCCAAACTTTGAAACGTATCCTGACACGATGCCAACTTTAAGCCCACCCAATACCGGGGGACCAACGGTAAGATGGTTTCTCGAGGGCCTCTCCCCTGGTGGCCCGGAGGACAGCACGGGGCCTGGCCCAGGGAGTGTGCTCAGTGACGGCTGTTCTGTTCGGCAAAGAATGTGGAGACGTGGTAAGAGTTTACTGATGAGGTCCGCTCGTTGCGTACAGGACGCAAAGTACCGAGAACCGAGCCGGCCAGCCTGAGGCCACGCAGAGCTGTCACTGAGCACCTGCACTGCATTCCTACGGGCAGATAAGCCGCTCTGGACCAGGGGCCGGGCGTCCCGGGTGCTCCAAGGCCACCAAGGGGGAAGACGCC
Organism: Panthera leo; assembly: GCF_018350215.1. Taxonomy (NCBI): domain Eukaryota; kingdom Metazoa; phylum Chordata; class Mammalia; order Carnivora; family Felidae; genus Panthera; species Panthera leo. Next base: position 201,244,527 of record NC_056682.1, read on the forward strand.
TTGAGTCTGAGGTGCGGCCACTACGCCGAGGCAACGTGTCCCTTCTGCTCCCTGAGAACCGAGCCTGGGCCCTATTTTGACATATCTGAGGTGCCGTCCTACGTCCCACATTTTAGGACGTGTTGAGACACAATGACGTGGACGCTGAAGGGCAGCCTACTGGTGTCCAGGTACCCACTTGCTCAGATGCACACTAAGGTCACAAACAAGCCCGGGAGAGAGGGACACGGGTTCCATCCCGCCTCAGAGCACGGCCAAAAGCCCTCTGGCGCCTGGCCGGAAATCGGGGCCCCGGATTACAGGAACCCTCGCGCTGCCCCGCCTCTGACACAGCCGAGCCCGGACCCCCGTACGAGTGGCGCACTCACCGAGCCGTTAATGCAGGGGACGTCGTCGTAATGCAGCGCCGTGCCGCTGGGGTGGGCGTAGCCGTTGGAGGTGCTCCCCAGGTACGGGTTAGTGGAGACGCCACGCCTGTTCATGAAGCTGCAAGAAAGGAGGTGAGTTAGGCCCCTCCAAGCCACCCAGAGTCTCACCCGAGATGGGCTGGACGCTCAGGCCAGACCGGAGGTGACGGGGGACAGAAAGAAGCGCGAGCCGGCACGCCGGCAGAAGTGGGGTGCTGGGTTACGGCAAGGACAGGCTGCTCTCCTGTAAGACTAGGGAACGCCGCCTGCAGGGCTGCGGCCAGGACCGGAGATCACGCATGCCGGGACATGACGCGGTGCCGGCACGTGACCCAGCTGTTCAACACAAGCGACGGGTTTCCTCTCTGCAGTGCGCGGCAGGGGCGCCCGGCCGGCTGCCCGCTGGCTGGGGCTCGGCCTTGACCCTCCGCTGGGCGCGCCCCGTCTGTGGCTGCTTTGCAGAGCTTCCGTGCTTCTTCCAGGAGCCTGCTAACATGAACGCCCTGAGGCAGAGACTCCCAGCTGGCAAAGCTGAGGTATTTACTATGCGGCCTTTCTGGGGACTGTTCGTGGAGCCCAAGCTCCTTAGGGCACTGTCAGCACGCGCTTCTCCAGTTCCCAGTGTTCATGCAGCATCGCTACCTCAAGCCACTCGCCTCCCGCGGGCGCCTCCTTCCCTGACAGCGGCCAACACGTCTCCAGGGGGAAAGCCGGGTGGGGCCGCCCCCTGCTCTGCCCTGGCGGCCGTGACGCTCCCACGGCAGTCAGAGTGCCGCGTGGCCTGCGGGGCTCCACCGCCAGCCCGCTACCTCCCTGCGTCTCCCTCTCACCAACCACCTTGCAGGCCCCCCTGCGCGGCAGCTTTGCGCCCGAGGTCCCTCTGGTCTTTCAGCCCCGGTGGGAATTTACCCTGGCACACGAGAGCCCCTCCCCGAAACCCCACAGTAAGGGCTTCAGTGCCGCTACCCTTCTGCTTGTGCGTACTGCTAATCGCCACCTGATGTGTCTTTATGCTCGTCCCCCACGACGTCAGCCTCGGGAGAACATGGCCGTGGTCACTCTTGCCCATTCCTGGACCTCAGGAATCTGGCCACAAGGCGCTCGGCCGATACGTGCTGGATGTGTGCACGTGTGAACGGTTTACTCGTGAAGTTTATGTTTGTGAGAAGTGAAAGATGTAAATACCCAGGGAGGAGATAACCCAGACAGCACCCTCTCCAAACTAAAATAAATAAGTAAATAGCTAAACTAAAGTAGCCTCCGGACTTCAAGATATATTACAAAGCTGTAACCATCAAGACAGTATGGCACTGGCACAAAAACAGACACGCAGATCAGTGGAACAGAATAGAGAACCCAGAAATGGACCCACAAACGTATGGCCAACTAATCTTTGACGAAGCAGGAAAGAATACCCAATGGAATAAAGACAGTCTCTTCAGCAAATAGTGCTGGGAAAACAGGACAGCGACAGGCAGAAAAATGAACCTGGACCACTTTCTTACACCAGACACAAAAATAAACTCAACATGGATGAAAGACCTCGATGTAAGACGGGAAACCATCAAAATCCTCGAGGAGAAAGCAGACAAAAACCTCTTTGATCTTGGCCGCAGCAACTTCTTACTCAACACGTCTCTGGAGGCAAGGGAAACAAAAGCAAAAATGAACTATTGGGACCTCATCCAAATAAAAAGCTTCTGCACCGCGAAGGAAACAATCAGCAAAACTAAAAGGCAACCGACAGAATGGGAGAAGATATCTGCAAATGACATATCAGATAAAGGGTTAGTATCCAAAATCTACAAAGAACTTATCAAACTCAACACCCAAAAAACAAATAATCCAGTCAAGAAATGGGCGAAAGACATGAATAGACACTTCTCCAAGGAAGACATCCAGATGGCCAACTGACACATGAACATCATCAGGGAAATACAAATCAAAACCACAATGAGATACCACCTGACACCTGTCAGAATGGCTAACATGAACAACTCAGGCAACAACAGATGTTGGCAAGGATGCGGAGAGAGAGGATCTCTTGCACTGCTGGTGGGAATGCAAGCTGGTGCAGCCACTCTGGAAAACAGTATGGAGGTTCCTCAAAAAAAACTAAAAATAGAACTACCCTACGACCCAGCAATTGCACTACTAGGCATTTATCCACGGGATACAGGTGTGCTGTTTCAAAGGGACACATGCACCCCAATGTTTATAGCAACACTATCGACAGTAGCCTAACTACGGAAAGAGCCCAAATGTCCGTCAATGGATGAATGGATAAACAAGATGTGGTATATATAATGGAATATTACTTGGCAGTCAAAAAGAATGAAATCTTGCCATTTGCAACTATGTGGATGGAACGGGAGGGTATTATGCTAAGTAAAATTAGTCAGAGAAAAACAAAAATCATATGACTTCACTCACATGAGGACTTTAAGAGACAAAACAGATGAACATAAGGGAAGGGAAGCAAAAATAATATAAAAACAGGGAGGGGCAAAACAGAAGAGACTCATAAATATGGAGAACAAACTGAGGGTTACTGGAGGGGTTGGGGGAGGGAGGAGAGGCACTAAGGAATCTACTCCTGAAATCATTGTTGCACTATATGCTAACTAATTTGGATGAAAATTTAAAAAAATTAAATTAAATTAAATTAAAAATAAATAAAAGGGAGGAAATCCTACCATATGTGACAACGTGGATTAATCTGGAAGACACCGCACCAAGTGAATTAAGCAAGTCACAGGACAAATACTATATGCTGTACCTTTATTATCATTGAGGTGAGAAAATAGTTTTTAGTCTCTATCATCCGCCCGGTTTTGTTTATATAATTGGCTTTCCAAATACAAAACTAATGTGATATTACAAAAAGGAAAAGTTCTTAATGAAAACTAATAAAATGTGAAATAATCATGTTATGAAGAGTTACGGAAAAAAAATAGTCTGGAATAAAAATACATGTATTTTGAAAAAATTGTGTTTCTTCACGGGATCTTAGATTTCTATGGTAGCTAGGTGCATAAAAATGGGAGAAAATGAGACTGGTGAGGGCAGGCCTGGGAAAGAGGTCTTACAGCGAGGCCAGCCTGTGGTTCTGTGAGGAGAGGAGGAGCCCGTGGTCCGAGGGGGCCCCTTCCCATCTGTCTGTCCCATCCGTCTAAGCACAGGCACCGCCTCTGCTGGGCCAAGGCCACGTGGTCCCGCCCCACACGTGCACTCTTCAACGTGAAGAGAACGGACACAAACGTGTAGGATGATTCTATGAAATTACATATAGGAACAGGAAATGTGTAGGAAAGAAAAAGACAAGAAGAGAAAAAACTTAAACAAAAAATTTAAGAACTCTGCCATGACAGAAGGTTTTTTGTGCAAAGATATGTATTGAAGGTTTTCTAATTTAAATGTCCCATTTGAAGGCATCATGGGCTGAGTCACCGTGTGCACGTGTGGTCGGCGAGCACTGTGACACACAGCCGCCGTGGTGGTCACGGACCGCGTGTCGGGAACACGCACGGCGGGGACCGTCGAGTGCTTGACGTGTGGCGGTGGGCACGCTGGGGCACAGTCGCCAGGAAGGAGTGGGCTCCAGCAGGGGCGGGACAGAAGCTGGGAACAGACCCCAGAGAGGTCGCGGACACGCGGGACGGCCCCGCTGGAAGAGGCCTGGGCCTTACGGCGGGGGACCCGCACCCCCCACAGGTCTCCGGGCCCTAAGCTGCAAGGCGAGCCCCGTCTGCGTGCTAGGCCCCTGTCTTCTGCCTGCTGCTCTTTCCACAATAGGGGTTTTAACCAAACATAAAAGTGGACATGAGACAACAGAGCACACGCTACCTGCTAAATCAAAACCGTAAGACGCTCACAGAAGTACACGTACCGTGGTAAGATACGGACTGCCAAGGCCACGGATCTGGCATCTCACTTAAAGCTAGGCTAGGCCGTGGGAAAACAGGTTCCAACTGTTTACCATTATTAATATTCTGAAATACGCTACTTTTCCCGGGAGAGTTTAAGTTACCATTTTTTTTTTTTTACTGCCCTCTTCTCAAAACACATCACTGTCCTTTCCCCTCACACATACCCGATGCACAGACACACATCCCCCCACCACCAAGACCTTGGAAACATTCATTAACCAGCTGCCATTTGCGTCAAAGCAAAAATTAATTTACTCCCAGGACATTTATTGTACTGGCGAGCTGCCATAATTTATATTCTGAACATTATTTACTTGTTAAACGTCTTCTCTCAAGTTTTGTAAGAATTTTTAGCTTGCAAACTGACAAACGAAAATACACTGTATCGCTAACATCTATAAAGATTTTAACGAGGTACCAAAGAGTCTTGCAGCCATAAACTCCTGGCATGCATCTTTTTAATAAATGATTTCTCACTATTGCAATCTACGTTCCTTTCTCAAAAATGTGGCCTTCCCACATTTGGTTTAGATTAATATTCCACTCATTTGGAAAGCCAAGTTTTGTTCTGGGGGAAACGCGGCCACTCGGGGCCTGTCAGACACGCGATGAGTACTTTGGTGATTACAGCTGAGGTCACGGGTGCACTCGGAGAGGCTCCAGAATCTAGTAAATCTCGAAGAAGCAGCTAAAAACCATAACCTCCTTTCTTTCATGTCACTCTAGACACGGAGATTTTGCAAAACCCAGTGTGATAGTACATTTCTTAAAAAGCCGCTTGATTAAACGTTCTTCGATCACTGCATGTGTCGAATGACGGGGGGGGTTCACTGCGATTCACCTGCATTTTGTTGCCTAGACAGGGTGTTATCACAGAGAAACGACGAATATGAACAGAAGAGTCAGTTGACTCAGTGACTTGACTGAGTCACTCTGATTCTGACACTAAGAACAGGAAGTCCGCCCTTGAGAAAAACCGCTAAGCGTTACTGGAGATCCGCTGGAAAAGCTGTACCCAAACTAACTCATGTTGTCAAGGCTATTGATTCACCTCAGTTGGGGGTAACACATGGCTCGATCCCTAACATGAGCCCACGTTCCTCTATTCGCCCCAGAACATCTCAGCCAAGCAAGAAATGTTCAGTCCCCAGTGCCGCTCGAGGGACACAGGAACACGGCTCAAATTCGCCGTGGACACCACGTGTGTGGCAAAACGGATGGCGGGACTCGGGGGGAGCAGGCGAGTGCCAGTGTGGACACGGGGGCTCATCTTCTCCGCACTCAAAGGGACTCACCGTCTGAGTGAGGGTCTGCCCACGGCTGCCGGCATGCTTAGCACCACGTGTGGATGGTAAACCCCATCACCCGCTTTGTTTCTACCCACCTCGCCTCGGCCCCAAACGCAGACCCTCGGTCCCTACAGACTGTCTGTGAGGGAAGCAGAAGCAGGCGCCTGGGGATCGGAGACGCGAGACCGGGAAAAGCCTGGCCTCTCCAGAGGGAGCCGAGGCACCGAGAGCCTACAGACCCCTTGTCCGGAATCTCCACATAGTAAATGCTGCGCGGGACCCGCCTGGGTTCCTTCCTCCTCACCCAGCACCTCCCCAGCACAACCCCAGGGCACCCCAGGCTTTGAGACCAGTGTTACTATGAAACTGGTTTTGGCCCCTGGAACTGCCCACAAGAGTCTCGAATGCCCTCAGGGGTCTGGGGCCCTCACCTTGAGAGGTGCTGCTTTGTCATCATTGCGTTACAGAAATAGGAATCAAAGGGATGTTTTCAGACATACAAGCCTTTTTTAAAAAATGAAATCGCAATTTAAGTTTTAGAAGTACATGACTGATGACTCTGAAAATTCTGCCCCGGTGAAAGCAATATGGAAGTCACGTGTCGCATCAAAGCGTTCCCTGAGCATAGGGGCCAGAGACCTACGGCCCGCGGGCCACGGCCAGCCCACTGCCTGTTTCCGCAAATAAAGTTTTATCGGGACGCAGCACGGCCATTCGCTGATGCGGGGTCTGTGGCTGTGGTGGCAGAGCCGGGCAGTTTTAACAGGGAACGTGGCCCACAAAGCCGAAAACACTTCTGGCACCTGATGGAAAAAGCCTGCCAACCTCTGCTCCAATAGAAAGCGCTCCAACAGAAAGTGGGAACGGCAAACATTTCAGCAAAGTTCAGATCAATGTAATGCCAAAGGGAGAGTCGTTAGTAGTCTTCCTTCCCCGAGGCTACGCACACAGGGAGTGAAAAAATCCGTGAAAAGGGAGCACTGTTTAGCTTTGGTGCCACTTCCCAGGGGTCTTACCAGAAGGTTTGTTTGGCTGTCTGGATGACGTTCGCGGACGTCTCCACGTCGATGTAGTCGTAGTGCAGGGCCCCAGGGTCTGTGGAGGACCCCGTCTCAGCCAGCAAAATTCCGATCCATCTGCCCATGTCCTCTGAGGAGGACGCCTAGCGGGGGAAGGGAGAAGCGTGCATTTACGTAAGTGATGGTAACGAGCCACACACTTCCCAACCTCAGCAGAGACGGAGCGGCAGAAAAGGGAAGGGAACAGGAAGCACGGAGCGGGCACAGAGGACGGAGCCGCGGTCCCGGCCTGAGTGACAGGCCCACGCTGCGTGCACACCAAGCCTGGACACCGGAAGTCACGCATGGACTTACGGAACAAGATTGAGCCCCGCGATGCCGTCCAGTCTGGGGGACGGCAGCAGGTGCAAGGTGTGGAAATTGCTATGGGAGTGAAATCACAGCTGAAGGAAGCAGCCTAGAAAGTGGCCAGCAAAAAGGAGCCCCCCAGCCCCGGCCAGCCTCACCTGGCATCTCGATGGGGCCCACGCCTCTGGGGGGCGCCAAACCCTGTCCCACTGCGGCCCTTGGTGGGGTCTCCTAAATGGGCCTGAAATGGCAATCTTAATTCTCTTAAGATAGCACAAAAAATCAGCGAAGTTTTCTACCAGTTTATATAAGTGTAGACGAGTTTATATAACTTTATATAAGCGTAATCACGTTTCACAGTCATTGCCCCGCTTGGTGCATGGTTATAGCTTTAAGATGTTCGAAATGGTCCCCATCCCAAATTTGATCCGTTGAATTTGCAAGTCGGAAATATATCTTTAAGATCCTGTTCATTAAATTTTTAAATCATCCTTATCGTGTGATTTAGAAAATCGGATACTTTACTTTATAACGGTATTTGAAGCATTTGATTAATCAAAATACAATGTTTAAAAAGGTAGGGGATGCTGAGTTATTAAGCACGTAAGTTAACAGAATGAGAAAGAAATATTTTTACTCAAATGACTAAATTTTAATATAAAGACAGATCTGCTAAGTTAAGCTTAAAGACTCCAAGAAAATGAAGTTTTGTATTCGTAGCCTTGGCAAGTTGGAATGCTGATCAGAATACACATAGTTGTAAATATTCCCAGAGCCGTTAACACGAGAGGAGCTATTTTTCTTGTGATCATAAAATTGGCTGGCGGTAACAGCTCCCTCCTGGCCGGTAGGGCGTGAGGCCCCAGGACAAAGCAAATGGACTCGAGCTACGCGCCTCCCTGGGGGAGAATGTAACCAAAGTTTGGGGAGTAAAAGTGAATTCATTTAAATACTTGGGTAGGGGCACCTGGGTGGCTCAGTTGGTTAAGCGTCCAACTTCAGCTCAGGTCATGATCTGGCGGTCCGTGAGTTCGAGCCCAGCGTCGGGCTCTGGGCTGACGGCTCAGAGCCTGGAGCCTGTTTCCGATTCTGTGTCTCCCTCTCTCTCTGCCCCTCCCCCGTTCATGCTCTGTCTCTCTCTGTCTCAAAAACAAATGAACGTTAAAAAATAAAAATAAAAAAAAAAATAAATAAATAAAAAAATAAATACTTGGGTAAATAAAAATCCCAAATGTGTTGTTCTCTTTCATCTTTCTGTCCTTCCCCAAACAAAATCTGGATCAAGAAAGTATCTATGACTCAATCAACACTGATTCATCTGTAACTATTTTATCTAAGCATTTTTAAAAGCGTTTTAACACGCCATGTAATGTGTGATTGATATAGTGACACTAGAGTTTATTCGTTGTTTTCCTCATACTTTATAGAATTTTCTAATAGGCTTTTTAAAAAATAACCCTCTGATGCTGGACTGAAATTAGAGGTCTTGGTTATGATCATAACTTTTAACACAGATGTAGGTGTGTGAATGCACATATGTATATACATGCACACTTAGAAATATGTACCACACATGTAACACATACACATGCACACACACACACACACACACACACACCCCTATTTCCTACTCCCACCGGGGGGATTCCACTAGGAGCTGTCCGGAGACATGGCTGGTTCCAGGCCTGGGCCAAGGGAAGGTACGAGATAAGTCTGGAGCATCTTACTGTATCACAACGTAAGGAAAGTGCTCAAAGAATGAAGGGGACCGTGGCATTTTATTACAGGGACACAGCAAGGACCACAGGGGCAAAGTTCAGAGGGACTTCTGCTGGCCAAATCTGGGAGTTTTCCACCAAAGTAAATCATGACAATAAGGCATTATAATCACTGAGAAAAACAATATGCTGTGAATCCCCGCAGATATACGTACATAAGGGATTAATAATTAACGGGAGGAAGGGAGACCCTTCCTTACAGTAGAGGCAAACTAAGGAGCACAGAAGGAATAATGGGAATCCAAAGTGTGATTTAGTTGCCACTACGATGGTCGCCTCATCAATGGATGCCAAAATTAGCAGGTGAAATTCTGAGTGATAACAGGGTATCTACATAGACGGCCTCAAAGTAACTTCCCCATGATGCTTTTAAAAACAAAGGGGGGCGCCTGGGTGGCTCGGTCGGTTGGGCGTCTGACTTCAACTCAAGTCACGATCTCGCGGTCCATGAGTTCGAGCCCCGCGTCGGGCTCTGGGCTGACGGCTTGGAGCCTGGAACCTGCTTCCGATTCTGTGTCTCCCTCTCTCTCAGCCCCTCCCCCGTTCATGCTCTGCCTCTCTCTGTCTCAAAAATAAATAAACGTTAAAAAAAAAAAAATTAAAAAAAAAAAACAAAAAACAAAGGGAGGGGCGCCTGGGTGGTTCAGTCCGTTAAGCGTCCGGTTTCGGCTCAGGTCACGATCTCTCAGTTCGTGGGTTCGAGCCCCGCGTCGGGCTCTGTGCTGACAGCTCAGAGCCTGGAACCTGCTTCGGATTCTGTGTCTCCCTCTCTCTCTGCCCCTCCCCTGCTCATGCTCTGCCTCTCTCTGTCTCAAAAATAAATAAACGTTAAAAAAAAAAAATTAAAAAAAAAAAACCAAAAAACAAAGGGAGGGGTGCCTGGGTGGTTCAGTCCGTTAAGCGTCCGGTTTCGGCTCAGGTCACGATCTCTCAGTTTGTGAGTTTGAGCCCCGTGTCGGGCTCTGTACTGACGGCTCAGAGCCTGGAACCTGCTTCGGATTCTGTGTCTCCCTCTCTCTCTGCCCCTCCCCTGCTCATGCTCTCTCTCTTCCTAATATAAACACTGAAAAAAATTAAAAAAAAAAAAAAAAAAGACAAAAGGAAGACAGTGACTGTGCAGGGGGAAGCCTTGCAGACACCCTGCCCAAGGGATCAGTTACCACCACCAGCCGAGGGGCCAAGTGACGGATGCGCCTGCCCATGTGGCCTGCAGCACACAGCCCTGCTTCCACGGCTCCCACCAGGGAGGCCTGCCCGCAGTCTAACAGCGAGGAGACAGAGATGCGCCCAGACTGAGGGCCTCCATGCAGTAACTGGTCTGTAACCTCTGCACGTCTCTGTGCCAGGAAAAGAGCCAGCTGGACAAAGAGGCGTTGGCTGGGGTTTCCTCGTGCCTTCGAGGAACACTGTGGAGATCAGAAAAGCTGACTAAGGTCGAAGAATCAGGTAACAGGAGGGTGTGAATGACCATTTCCTGATTTTGATAATTATATTGTGGTTTCGGTAAGGGAATACCTCTGTTTTTAGCACATGTGCAAGGAAGCATTGAAGGAATAAAGGGGCAACGTGGCCGTAAAAGTCTGAGAAACGTTACACAGAAGGAGAGGAAGGGGGGTGCGGGGGGAGCGCCCGAGATCCCGCACACGGCAAGATGCTTCTATTGCGGGATACGGTGGAGGGTGCTTGGAGATTTTCCCACTGCTAGCACAACTTTCCCGTAATTCTGAAATCGCCTCCAAATAAAAGTTAAAGTGACCTTAGAAGACATACAGATTACAGTTACTGGCTGGCGTGTCGCATCTCATGACTGACCGAGGTGGGGCTGCCTGCGTGTGGCCGTGTGCGTGCGCGTGACTAATGACGGGGACAGGGAGGAAACACGGGGAAGGGGCCGCCCCGCCTGCGGGCCGCAGACGCACAAGGGCGCCTTCCCTCCCTGGCTCCCCGCCCCAGGTCTGCTGCCCAGGCTCAGCTCGCACAGGAGACCCGACCCGCCTTGCTTTACATCGAGGACGTTGTCTCCTCCTTTGGGTTTTCAGTTCTCTCCCCTGCGCCCACTCTATGGTTTTCGGCCCACGTTTGCAAAAGTGCAGATTCCGGCCTGACACTCCTGTTTTACAGGCGAATCAAAAAGCCATGAGGGAAAAAAGACGCAGTGTGATCCCGCTGTTCCACGGCACGGGGCCCGGGGCCCAGAGCACATAGTGGGTCCTGGCCAGCTTCGCAGGCCCGCAGCCCCGTGGGAGGGAGCAATCTGTGCTAGTCTGGTCCTGCCCCTGTCAGAGACAGTTTCTGTGAAAAGAGCCTCTGGAACAAACACCTGTCTCCCATCAAGACCTCCCAGACCATCAACTGCACAGCCCATGTCCACGTGCTCTGAAGCTCACACGCCTGGTGTTTGTGGACACGTGTGTGTGCGTGTCTTTGTGTCTAAGTCATGGTAATGTGAATGAACAGAGGAACAGAAAAAAGAAGGTCTGAATTACTAGGGGGTAGAAATAAATTAATAGTATAATAGATGGAAAATAAAATTGGAAGTTGTCAGCAGATAGTGAAGAAACCAGTGTCGACTGCTTTTCCGCGTCAGCGAATAAGAAGTTCCCCAAAAGCAGGCAAGCACGTAACACATGCACACCAAGCAGGGGGCTCCTGAAAGCGAAAGGTGTTCTTTTGGGATTTCCGTGTGACTGGCCCGTGAGCCGCCGTCTGTAAGGTTGTCTAAAAACACCTGTTCCGTCTGTGAAGAACATTCCGAAGGGCAAGTGAAAGCAATACCATTGTTTCAAAGGTAGACCATCGTTAGGGGAGAAAGGGGTGACTTTACTCTGAAAAAGCAGTGCGCTGTGTGGAACCGTGTATTTAACCGCGCCAATGCGCGCGGACGACAGGAAGCGAGGCGGCGTCTGGAGACGGGGGGCCTGCACCGTGCAGTGAGAGGGGGCGCTGGCTACGTGCACCATCGCAGAGAGGGGGTCCCCACGGCACGCGCGAGGGACACGACCGGAAGCACGGTGCCCCGGGGCCGGCAGCGGGGACCGGGCAGGAAGGAAAAGCGCCCGGCGGGTCTCCGAGGGTGGCCTTGGGCAGCAGCTCACCTCCAGCACCGCCACCTCCTGTCCATTGCGAAGCAGCCGGAAGGTCAGGGGGTGTTTGGAGTCCAACCCAGGGATCACGTCACAGCCGCGCAGAGGGATGGAAACGATGTGGGTCTTGAGGTCGGTCCTGTCCTTGTGGAAAATGAGCTTGTTGTCCTTGACCCGACACCAGCGCTCCCGCCAGCGGCTGTTGGAGAGCACGTTGAGATAGCCTGCAAGGGGACCACGGAGACCGTCAGCGCAGAACCGCCCCCTGCACACGTGCAAGTGCAAGTTTACGCCAACGGGAAGGGCCGCCCCCACCCAGCGGCTCACTTCACGCAGAGTCGGGGACTCCTGGGAAGGCTGGCGCCCCCTCCCTCCAGACGCCCCTGAGGGCCCGCAGTGGCGGGAGGGGGGGGAGGGGTGCATGCCAGGGAGTGGTTCTGGGAAGGTTAAGGGTTTCGTGGCGATCTGGGGTCGGGCTGGCCGAGCTGAGCCCTCGGTGTTTGCAGGGTGGGAGGGAAAGGACGCAGTGGTCGTCTTACATGACCAAAGGGACACCATATGGAAAAGGACGAGATTCACTCCGGGTAGCTGCAAAATGACACAGCCGGGGCAGAAGTTACGGGAGGCAGATATAGCATCACGCGAGAAAAACACTACCCAAAAAGGAAACTCGATTCTCCTACTCTGCAAGGAATAGGAGGCCTTGGGGGGCGCTGAGTCCCCCGCCGCTGGACGCATTCCAGCAAATGATGGAAGGTCCTGGGCACGAGAGTCCTACAGAAAGAAGGCAAAGATGTCCTCCTGGCCTTTCCCGCAGCCCTCGCGCTTGACGATTTTGTCCGACTGGTGGAGCGCGCCCAGACGGGACGGGAACGCCGGAGTCTGAAGGCGTAGGTCTCTGACACTAAAGACACCATCAGTATGTGAACTAACAGGGCAGGAAACCAGATTTCACAGGGTGGCTGCTGCTTCCTCCCGCTCCGTGATGCTAGGAGATGGCTGCCCCCCGCCCTTGAGACGCAGGAAGGGAGTACGTGGGGCTTAGGACCCTGGCCAGAAAGGAAGAAACGATACAAGGATTTCACAAGTCATTGCACTACTCCTTCCACTCACGCATGCGTGTGCACACACCCACACCCACACCCTGCTCAAAAACAAGACAAAATAAACTCTCTCCAATTCGGGTTTTGTATCGCCTTTTCCAAAGGGTTTAGGAGCACGCATTTTGCTTCTCTCCACGTCTAACACACACAGTCCTGTGTCTTACACACTCCATTAGCAAAGAATAAATGCTATACACAAATCACAATCACAAAACAAAACCCCCAACACACAGCTAAGTTACAGGGCCCATAGCGATGCTTTCTACATCACGTATGATCATCTGCTCAATGAATTCACACATAAAATGCACATGTAAAATGTTAAGTCTTCATTTGGCTCAGGGTGACATCAGTTCTACCGCAAGGTGCACTGCTTCTCCTGGAACTAGAATTTTCATTTGGGGCCTGAGTTGCTGTACTTGTGAAACTGGGGAACAAGGGGAGAAGCCAGCCCATCGGCTCAAGTGCCTGGGACCCGAGCTCCTCGTGTCTTACACATCTAGGAGAGGCTACAGGGACAGGAAAAGAGGCTGGAGTCCAACCGGAGTCTGAAAGGGCTCCTTTGTGAAGGAGGGGGGTCTCTCTGGACCTGTGACTTGTTCAGGCCAGCGACTGCTCCCAGGAACTTAGGGGACACACAGGTGACCAAGTTTCACAAGGAGGCGGTGGGCTCCAGGGCACTGACAGACATTGTGACTGGGGCTGGCAGGAGCATTTCAGGGACAGGGCGGCCTTGGGGGGACAGGAGGTGCCTGGATTGTTAGAACCTCGGAAACCATCACAGGAACCCGGCCTTGGTGCGCAGGGTGATGGGGGAGTGAGACGCTAGGATATTTATTGAGGAATGTGAGCGACAAGACCTAGGAGCTAGATGACTTCTCAGGAACAGTGACGACACTGCCTTCACACTTGCACATGGCTTTCTATTGCAGAACTCGGCACGTGGGGGCACTCTCGCGCGGGCACATGGTCCTGCAGCATGGCAGGGGCCGTTACGGAGCCCGGCTCCACTAGCCAGGGCGATGGTAATCTCTGGAACAGGTCCGGGCACTCTCGTGATATTTTCTTCCCTGGCTGAATCTGGCCGCGAGTCACCAAAACTATCAATTTCTTGACATCGGAGTCCCGAATGGAATGGTTACACTGGACAAATTCTCATTTTATTTGAGCATGACACCATATGAAATTACCGTATTTGACGCCTTCCTCAGATTTGTTTTCAGTTCCCAAACGGGAAAGGCACAAGGGAAAATCACAGTGCACGAGAGGCCCGTCTCTACACACAGTGAACACCACAGTGACGCGTCCACATCGGGCAGCAGGCCTCCACCACCAGGCTCGCTGCCCTTTGCTCTTCCAGAAAGGGGTGGCCTAAAGATCCCATCTTCCGGGGAGGGAGCACAGGGAAATGACACACAGCCATCTAGGGCATCTGGAGTCACAGGGTCGGGGGACACGGATCCCGATGGGCCCCATGCACACTTCAGCTGTAGCACACCCCCACCACCAGATGGTGCCAAAGCGCAGCCAGGCCCGCTAAAGACAGGGAGGGACGGGTCCTGCCGCGAGAACCGTACCCCCCAGGCTCAACGGCCACCCGGGTCCGGGTCAGATCCAGGAACCGCACGAGGCAATTCGGAGGCAATTTTATTTTTATAAGATCCCACCCATCGTGTCAGGTGAGACGTCAGTGTCTCTTAACAGTTTGGGAATTTCAGTTTGATGTTTTGAGATTAGTCTTGCTCTGAACGCTACGTTTCTCGCGAAACCGTGGCAAGAGGCTCAAGGTTCCCTGAGAGCTCGATGGGCCGGAGACTGGACACACGCTCTCGCGTGCGGCCGTTTGCATCGCTGGCGTCTCAGGCCTCAGCGCCAGGTGCTCTCAAGCACAAGCCGCTGGGGAGAGCAGGCGGGAGCGGGGCCGAGCGTCCCGCGTTCTCCGCAGGGCGAGAAACGTGGCGTCTGCCTGCCAGGCTCTGGTCCCCTCTCAGGAGGGCTCTGGTCCCAGTGCGATGGTGGTTTCACTTGCGGCGAGCCTTGGCTTACAATCAGCCGGGAGGAGACGCCCAGGGGAAGGAGGGGAGACCACACGTCCTGACGCTGCCACTGGCTGGTCCCGGTCCCGCCCACGGCAGAACTCCCCTGCCCACCTTAGACGCCTGCCCCCCAAAGGCTCACGTGTCCAAGAACGAGGATGCCAACACCCCAGGGCAGCGACTTATGTCACGCACTCTTTCCTCCCCCTTGATTAAAGGTCACCTGATGTCCTGCGGGGCAGGTTGTGACAGAAGGGGAGAGGTATAGAGTTTCCCCGCGTGCCAAAAAACCCTACTGTTGAAAACTCCACAAAGTCACAGAATGCTTGATGTAGGAGGGACCCTGGGAATATCCAGCAAGGCCTCTCACTAGCTCAGGTCATGCTGCCTCCACAGAGACCTCCACCTTGACCCGGGGCCTCTCCTTCCACCCGCTTCTGTATTTCTCAGTACCCAGGCTGCTCCCCCCGGTACTGCCCTCACGCTGCTTTGGTCTGTCTGTCTGCTTGGGTTTTTTAAAATAAGCTCATCAGGTGAGCAAATAACAACAACATTACTTATTAAGCATGGACCTTAGTGTTTCAGGATTTCATCTTTAACTTTCTTAAGAAGACAAAGTAAGCATGGGCCCATTTCCCAGAGGAGCAACCTGAGGCCTAGACAGATTCCACAATTTGCTGAAGGTAATTGAGCCAGTCGGGCGTGGGCTGCACTGCCCCTGTCTGCCAGGCTCTGCGCCGGGCACTGGGGCGTGACTAGGGAGCCAGGCAGTGTGAACGTGACCCAGGAGGATGGGAGGGACAGCTGTGGAATCAGGCTGGGACATGACCATCAGAGGCTCTGAACCGGGAGGCAGAAGCAGCTCTCGTTTCAGCACAGGACCCTGAGTTGTCACAGCTCGCGCCTGGTGGCCTGGAGGGCACAGAGACGGCGGCCAGGTGGGGCTTGCACGCTGGTCCGGCAATGGACAGACGGGGCGGAGAGGATGAGGACACGTGTCTCCCGACCCCTGCCGAATGTAGACAGGGACAGGCAAGCACCAGAAGGGGGCCAACAGAAGATCCCTCTTTGCCGGGGGGGGTCTGGTGCACGTCTCAGGCCGCAGCCTGCGCGTGGCGGTATGTGAGCGCACTGGGCTGACGCTCACCATCACTTCAGGGCCTCGGGGCGGTAATGGGCAGCGGTACAGGGCTGGCTGGGCTGACCCAGTCAGCGGCCGCGGGACCCACTGCCCCAGCCCACTCCCCGTGGAGCGCCTGCAGAAACCATCTCCTACCCCCACTGCATCGTTATCATGCACCCGGAGGCCCACCTGCTGGGCCGCATTTCACGGAAGGGCTGGATTTGAACCCAGGTCTCAATCGCTCCCGGGAGCTCGCGTCTGCCCGCCCAGCGGCACGGTCCTTCCGGCCCGTCCAGCTCAGCTCCCCTCTGCTTGCCGCACGGGGGCAGCGGCCGCACGGCCACCACTCAGCAGGATTGGTGTCTCCGGCCTTTATCCAGCTGACATTTTCTGCGTAAAACTTTACAGAGGTACTAGAATAATTGAGAATAGTCATTTTCCTCCTGCCTCTCTCTACAGACCCCTTCTGTGGCCCCTGGACCCAGCGAAGATCTAAATGACAATTTTAAAATCTTGTGGACAGAGAAGGTTCTCTTAACAGAGACGAAAGATATCCACTGAGCAGCTTGATAGAAATCCACACCTGCATATCACAGGTTTCAGATTCACCCTTTCTGCCCGCTGAGTGACCAAGCATTTCCAAGAAAGTGCCAGCAAAGGATTTCTGGCAGTGCCGGATGGCCAATACAATCAATGAGGCCGTGTGCGAGGGGTTATGAGCGGGGAGTCTCCCGGGGAGCGAAGGGCTATGCAGGAGGGAGCTCCAGGGAAGGAGCAGCGTCGGGCCCGTGGGCCAGCTGCGCCTCCAGGGGCTGTGAGGCTCCCGCAGGCCAAGGCCTTCCAGAGCTCAGCGTCTGGACCCTGCGGTCTAGCTCACCTCCCACGTCAATGTTTGCTTTTCGTGACAGAATTTCTGTTTCCTTTTTTGGATGGCTCCCTCCTTGCATTTCTAATCCCTAACTCCCCTCCAGGGCCAGTGCGAAAGGAGGGACAGTCCCACACCACCCAGAGACTCTTGCCGCACCAAGAAAGTCAGAGGCAAAAGGGAAACAGCATCCTGGCGTCACCCCTCTGTGCTAGAGCCCCGCCCCCACCCCTGCTGTAACTTCAACAAGGTGATGCCCCCTCCTTCACGTAGGGCAGTGGACAGAGCATCAGTCGGCCCGCCCCTATGACCCCACTGTCATTTGCCAAGTTCGGGGACCTGAATGCACGGGCTCCTTCGGCTGCCAGGGCGCTCCCCGACAATCCAGAGATGACAGCTTAACGGGACCTCCCGAGAGGACCCCCAGCCGGCTTCCACGGCACGTGCGCCACCACCCAGGGTTGCCCCGGCCTGACGAAGGACAGGTCTCTACAGGGCCCGCGGAAGCCTCATGCGGGTGGCCTCCTCGAACCCCGACTGTCAAGGCCAGAAGGGAGCCGGGACTCCCCGTGACCTGCCCTAGGGGTACGGCACGTGCCTGCGTCTAGCACTCTGCAGCCTGCCCCTCCGCCACAGCGCTACCTGTCCCTAGCGTCCTCCCGGCACACGGCTCGCGCCCTGGCACGCGGCAGCTGCTAAATTAACTTCCCCTTGTCTGTATGGCCAACTCGGGCACTTGGGGTGGCATTCCCAGTAAAGCCCAATACCCCGGGCAGATGGATGCTCGCGGAGAGAGGGGTGAACAGGGCGAGTCTGCAAAGGGAGGGGACCAGGGACCTGCAGGGACAGAACCCTGGATGTGCCGCGGGTCTACGAGCACCCACGGCCTACCCTCGGTTCCGAATAGAGGCCAAAGCCCCGCCGTCCAGCTTTCGGTGCTGTTCTCCTGAGAACGGCTGCACGGTGGCCAAGGAAACAGGACACCTGTCCAACCTCACCCGCCACTTGTCCCCAGAGGCTGCCCTACCGGGCCTCCACCTGGCCAGGGTCCCTGTGACACTCTCCCGCTGTGCCGGCTTCCCTCCTCTGTCACCAGGCCACGCTGCACGTCTCCTCCCGTGACTCCTTGTTCACACGGGAGGGCCGGGGCCGCTTTGCGGGTGCCCACCCCTTCCTGGACAGGGCAGCCCCTCAGAAGGGACTTGAGGTGACGGGCTGAGCGACAGCACCGCCAGGATGCTCGTTCTACCGCTGTAGCCCGGGGGGAACGCCAGCGGTAACCCCACGCACGCCGCTCCGAGCCCCACGCTCCCTCCTTCGCTCGCCAAGGCACGTGTGCCCCAGCTCAGAAATGCTTAAAAGGACTCTGGGAGAATTTCACGGGATCACAGCAGGAATTTGTTTTTCATCTTGAAAGAACCTCGGAGATCGTCTCAAACCCCAGCACGATCTTTTATTAATAAGCGGCAGAAACGTAGCGCCTTTTCCACCATTCAGATGATCACAAGCCCGACTGGGAAAAGCCCGCGCGATGCAGAGGCAACTCCAGGAAAGAAGGACACAAGTGGGGTGAGCGCCGCTCCCGGCCGGGGAACCCCGGCTTACCGCACGTGGGGACGTCCTCCTCCGCGGACGAGGTCTGCTCATCCGTCGAGGGCTTTTTCTTCCCCAAGCCGATGATCTTGGTGATCTTCTTCCCAGTGACTTTAGACACGGTTCCCTTGGTCTCTGATTTGGAACTTTTCTTCCTCTTAACTGTTAAGAGTGACGATGGAAATGAGAGAGAGAGAGTGTCAGTTGTAGACTTTAACGGAAATATTAGGGACAGAGCATAAATCGCAGTCCATTTTATTTTCCTGAATTTGTACTCATTGAGCACCTGCTATGAGCCGACTGCTGGTGTGGACACAAAAGAATACAGCAAACAGGTGTTCAGAAGGAGTGTATGTGCTAGCGACGATGCACACGGGCGTGCAAGCACGTGTACACACGCACACATGCAGTCACACACAGAGGAGGCCTGATGGCAGCCGGGCCCGTGCGGTCTACACCGGGGTGACGTGGACAGGCCCCGGGCGGTGGGCAAGCCGCCTGGAGGGGCGACTTTGAACCGCCAGCTGGGAGACGAGGAAGCAGCCGGACCAAGCGAGAGCCTTCTGGGCAGGGGGAGCGTCAGGAACATGGAGGCTGTGAGGCTGGAGGGAGGGATGGAAAGAAGCAGAGCGGCCTGGGGAGGGGCTGGCGGAGGGACAGGGGGACGCGGGTCCTCCCCAGTCCCAGGAGCCGTCCACTAGCCCCTCACCCTCCCCAGAACGCCCAGGACGGCAGCTGCCATCTGAGCCCATTACGCTCTGCTTTGGCCTGCACGGCATGAAGTTACGAGGTCGCACTGAATGTACCAAATACGCAGACACTGTGCACCAAAATGACTTCCGGCTCCCCTTGGGAAACAGCAACACCTGGCAACTTGGGACCCCCGTCTGGGATCTCGCAGGGATCGGAAGGTGCGTGAGAAAGCGCACCCGGAACCGGGGGCCAAGGAAGACCTTTCCTCCCACGGCAACTGTGCAAAGGAGAGGTCACTCACCCCCATCACCTGAGGGCCACTGCGTGCCTGGTCCTGGATCCAAGGGGAAAAGGCACCTTTGCCAGAATCGCACAGGACGATGAGCCTCCGGGAGGGGCAAGTGTGGCTTCACTACGGAGGGGGGTGGGCCGGGAGAGGGGCTCCCCATCGCCCTCCTGGTGTCGCCCGGTCCAGGGTGACTCGAGCCTCCCAATCTGTAACCCACAAGGGGTCTTTTGACAATGTAATGAAAGTGAGGAACTCTCTCCCCTCCTGCTCATCCTGGGCCCAAAGGAACATACCTTAAACACACACAGAATAATTTCAGAGACAGGGGGCTGGGGGATGAGGGATTACAACCCTAGGCCTCATTCCTAAGGGCCCCTGTAACACAGACTGACACGATCGCTCTCTCGATGGGGGTGGGCGGGGGGGTTGGGTAGTTCTCTCTCCTCCAGTCCCAATCTGCCATCCGTGAGACACCAGGCACAGGCCCACGTCCCACCTGGCCCCGGGGACACTAGGCGTGGGCCCACGTCCCACCTGACCCACGGGACACCAGGGGCAGGCTCATATCCCACCTGGCCCTGGGGACACCAGGCACAGGCCCACATCCCAGTCCCACCCGGTCTGCTCTCGCACTCCCTGGCCCGGCAGACTCAGCACCATCCCGAGTTCGAGTCACTTTGTGTTCACCGTTATTGCCTCTCTAGAAAGAAACGACAGTTGAAAGACAAGAAGCCAAGCCAAACTTCTGGGTAAACACAGCCTTTGTTCCAGACTGAAAGGAGGTGCCCCCCAGAACCCCTGCATTGAAGCTCCAAGCCCAGCGCAGCTGTATTTGGTGATGGGGTTACAGGATCATAAGGGTGGGGCCCTGGTCCTGCAGCATCAGTGCCCTTCTTAATAAGAGACTGAACGCGGAAGAAAGGCCCCGTGAGGACACAGCGGGAGGCGGCCGTCTGCAAGCCAGGAAGAGGCCCTTGCCAGCAGACAGCTCTGATGGCACCTCCAGGTAGGGCTCCCGCCTGCGGACCCTGAGAAATGAACATGCGTGCTTTCCGCCTCCAGGCTGTGGTATCTCGTGAAGCCTTGGTGTGACACAGGCGCATGGATGGAGCACAGGACAAGCACCCCGCCTCCCCTACGCTCTCCCAGCACCTGCCCCTCCTCTCTTCAAATAACACACCAAGAACCTGTCGCCATCTTGGTGGACTGGCACATTCCCACCCCCCCCCCCCCCACCGCCAGACGTGGGCGTCCGCGGTCGGGACAACTCTGTCATTGTGCTTTCCGTGTGGCCACACCGAAGCGTTTCAGAAGAGCCTCGAGACCACCTCTGACCGCAGTCCCGTTCAAACTGAGCTTTGAAAGGAAGGCGCTCCCGGCGTGCCCTGAACACCCCCTTCCGCAGAGCTTGGGGAGCACACGGAGTTCTTCCTTGTGGCTCAAAGCGAAGACGTTACATTTACTTCTGACTCTACCAGCATTTTCTCCTGCTGGGGAAGGACCTGACCACCAAGAAAAGACCCGATGCTTCTAATTCCCTGAAGGACCACTGATTAATTTTTTACAAAAGCAGAAGGGACTCCCTGGAAGGAAGAGCCAAAGTATGTAGGGACGTGAGAATGTGTTGATGCTACTCGCTACACAGAAGGCAGGATTTGACACACGTAATGGAATTACGAAGACACCTCCAAGACTCAGAACTCTCCAATAAATTCAGAGACCAGGAAAGCCGCAGGGTCCAAACGTCACACGCCGTCAGTGCTTGGCAGGCAGCGAGGGACAGACCACCGAAGCAAAGCCAACTCCCAGCATTTTTAAAGCCATAAATATCATCAGCCCAGACACATCCCTACGGCCAGTGGAGAACCTGAGTCACAAGATGGCTAGGGATATGGGGAGCTGTGTTGAAATCTCTCGACTGCAAATCGGTCTTGAGCGAGAAGGTGGGTGGTTAGGTACAGATATATTCTCTCCCCCTCTCTCTCTCCACACACACACACACACATACACACGTATATTCTCTAACACGTATATACAGACATTCGTATCATTCTGTGAACCTAATTTCCAGCAGGGACCCAGGAGAGGAAATGGCAAACAAGGACAGAGACCAACAACGTGTGCCGTGCCTCAACGTCCGAGCAGGGACCGGAGATTGTATGTTATTCTGTTTTGGGGCAAAGTGTAAAGACTGCTTTCCGGGCTTTGATTACACATAATGTGCCCACGGAAGACACAGATGATACCTTCCACCGAGTACCTTCCGACGGAGAAGACTAAAATTACACCCAGACACGCCCGAGCTAGGGAATCGCAGGGGCAAAGGCAGAGGTCGTGACCTTCCGGCGCGAAGCTTGTGGTAGCGCAGCAGGCCGGCTTACTTGGGTTTTAACATTCTTAGTGCCTGGATTGCTATTTGGTTTAAGGGGACTTCCTTTCAGAGCTGGGAGACGCCTGCTCGGCACAGCGCACTTGAGCTGGGTGGGCGGACCGCTCCCCTGGGAAGCCAAGGTCACGGGGCTGCGAGCACACAGGCCGTTGGCTTTGCACAGGGGAAACGTCCCCACGACCCACAAATCCCAGCCTCCTCTCAGGCCACACACCCCGGGAAGGACACAAGCCACAGGCTGGGAGAGACTACACGCAAAACACACTGATAAAGGACTCATATTCAAAACATTAAAGAACTCTCTAGAGTCCATGATATGAACAAAAACCCAATACAAATACAGGCAAAAGATCCGGGCAGACGTGTCTTCAGGTGCGATGTGGCTGGCAAATGAGCACGTTAAAAATGCTCAATTAACATGGCTGGTCTTCAGGGAAGTGCAAGTTCAAGCCACAACTACGTAGCTCCCCACACCCACAGAAAGGGCCGAAATATATAGAACAAGACAAAATGACAGCGGCAAGGTGGTGAGAATGCACACGCCTGACAAGCCACGCCCCTAGATTTTTATCCAACAGAAACGAAAACCTGTTGCGAATGTCTAGGACAGCCTTACTCACTGCGCGCAAGCCTGGAAACCCCCAGCTGTCCAGGCGGTGGGGGGATACCCAAGCCGTGGTCCGCACACACCGGCATGCGGCTCGGCCACACAGAGGAGCAGACTGTGGGGCGTGCCACGGTGTGGGCGCAGGTGCAGGGCGCTGAGCTAGACAGAGAGGCCAGACCCAAAGGCCGCGCGCCGCCTGATTCCACCCGCAGGGCCTTCTGGAGAGGACACGACACGCGCCAGTGGCTGCCGGGGGCTCGAGGGAGCGTTTCGGGGTCACAGAAACGCTTCACATCCTGACCGCGGTGATGGTTAGAGGCCCGTGTTTGTCTCAGCTCGAAGAGCCATGTGCCAAAAAGCGTGGATTTTACTGCACACGTTTACGCCTTGTGAAGCTGACTCAGAAAAAGAGAATTCAAACTCCACACGCCCACGTTCACGGCAGCTCCATTCACGACGGCCAAAACGCGGAGGAGCCCAAGTGTCTGCTGACGGAGGAACGGATAAACCCAGCCTGGTCCGTCCAGACAAAGGGATGGCAGGCAGCCTTAAGAGGAAGGGCACCTTGACAGCTGCTCCCATGTACACGGACCCCGAGGACATCGTGGTGAGTGAAACAAGCCGGCCACGAAGGGACAGTACCGTACGGCCGCACTCACGTGCGTTTCCTCGAGCTGTCAGGCTCACAGACACAGAAGGGAAAACGGTGGGCACAGGGGCTCAAGGAGGGCAGGGGAGCCACTGCTTCCGGGGGACAGAGCGCCAGTCTCACGAGACGAGAAGAGCCCTGGACGGGGATGGTGGGCGGCGGCACCAAGTCCGTGAGCGTCCTTAACGCGGCCGAGGTGGACGCAAAATGGTCGACGTGGTCAATTTTATGTCGCGTGTATTGAACCACGGCTTACACAAACGGTTTTTACGCGAAGGTGAATAAAAGACGTTTTCGGAACCTCTGATTTCAAATGACCAGAAGTCTGTGAGCCTGGCCTTGGCGTCCCGCACAGGGGACGCTGGGAAGGGCCCTCACGCAGCGGGAAGGCTTGCTTGGGCTCTTGGGCTACGTGCAGGTGACGTGGAGCAGGCCACAGGCTGCCGGCCACACTGCCCACCCACTCTTCACGGACGCTCAGGTCTCCCCACTGCAAATTCCTCTTGGCGATACATCAGGTCCGGGAGCCCGAAGGTTTAAATATGCGCAGGGCACCCGCAGGACGATGGGGAAAAACCGAGGCCAGGGCTCGGCAGGACGGCAGGCGAACACATGGGCTCGCATCGTCCAAGGGGGTTTCCGTGCACTTCTGGGCGATGACACACGCGACCGAGCCACCGAGCAGATGGTCTCAGAGTTCACAGAGCCGACTGCAGTTTCTTAAATTGTGTTTCTCACTTTGGTTTTTGCTTTGTGGTTTACGTGTTTTCAGCACGAGCAGAACTCACCTTGTTCTTTTCCATTACACACGGTGATTCCGTTTTCGGTAGCGCCCTCCCCGTCGGAGCTCGGCCTCTCAGAAGACAGTTTCTGTGAGGGCACAAAGGACCAAGTTACGCTCACGGTGGTTCACGCTGGCCGAGCGACGCATCCCGGGTCAGTCAAAAGCCCTCTCCGCAGTGGGAGGAAGCGCGGGCCAAGTTCGCGACAGCCCAGAAGGAGCCGGGGCTCGAGCACGGGGACGCACGGCTGGCCGGCTCGCTGCTACGGCTCCCAGACGGCGGGGAAGAGGGAAGAACTCGCCAAGGAGGCGCTCTACACCACCCCTCGCCCACGTCACCTCTTGCAAGCAATTCTGAAAAACATTCAGATTGCAAAAGGACATCCCCTCACCAAGCCTCACCGAGCCACAGGATCCTCCCAGAAATAAACAGCCCACCACCCATCTCCTTTCTTCCTGTCGTCTGCCAATTACGGGGGAAGGTCAAAGATCTGCTCGTAACAAACACTCCGAGGACACACAGAGCCCAGCCGCTGTCAAAAGCGCCCAAGGGCACACGCGCATCTGCGCAATCGTTTGCGTCCGGCATCTGCCGTGTCCCAATGTCTGGGCGAGGCCTGTGAGGTTAATTTTACGTGTCAACTTGGAGGCGGTGGGTGGGGTGGATGAGACTAACATTGAAATCAGTGGTCTGTGGGGCGCCTGGGTGGCACAGTCGGTTAAGCGTCCGGCTTCAGCCAGGTCACGATCTCACGGTCCGTGAGTTCGAGCCCCGCGTCAGGCTCTGGGCTGAGGGCTCAGAGCCTGGAGCCTGTTTCCGATTCTGTGTCTCCCTCTCTCTCTGTCCCTCCCCCGTTCATGCTCTGTCTCTCTCTGTCCCAAAAATAAATAAACGTTGAAAAAAAAAAAAAAAATTAAAAAAAAAAAAAAAAAAGAAATCAGTGGTCTGTGAGTAAGCAGACTGCCCCACTACGGTGTGGGTGGGCCTCACCCAATCAGGTGAAGGTCTGCACCGCGCAGAAAGCCCAGCCTTCCCCAGCAAGGGAGGATTCTCCAGAAGACTGCCCGCAGACTTCACCTCCAGCCCGCAGACCTACACCGTACATTTTGGACTTGTCAGCCTCCGTGATCACATAAGCCAATTCCTCATCACAAATCTCCTCACGTATAAATGAGTGTGTACTTGTGTGTGTGTATCTGTGCACATACACACATGATCTTATCTAAAACATTTTATATTTAAATTTTGTATGTTGATAACGCACACACCCTGTCAGTTCTGCTTCCGGCAGAATCCAGACTAAAACGAGAAGAGACAAAGAAGGATCCATTCCCTGGCAGTGGGGGCCAGACAGGGGGGACTCAGAAGCTTCCCGGGACCCGGGCTACCCACAGAAGACCGCCTGGCCTCCACGCAAACGAGATCTCCGCGCGAGCAGACGCAGGAAGCACGGCCAGAGGGGGCCGGGCGTGTGCGCCACAGCGATGGGCTTACACGTTTCTGGCAAGAAAGGCCGACCCTCCGGCCCCCGTGCGGGGCGCTCGCTGCGTCTTCCCACGGGTGAAACGCACGCGGAGCAGAGAGGGAGCGCACCCCGGTCTGCAGGGAATGATCGTATCCCGGGTCTTCGGGAAGGCGCACTTGTGCGGCGCCTGCTGGATTCCAGACACACACAGACAGAGCGGCACGCAGAACAGCCGCGTCACAGCCACGACCTCGAGCGGCTCCAGTCCATTAACACCTTCAGCCCCATTTCCGCGTCTGTCGCTGGGAACCTCAAACCCACCGTGCAGTCTACGAAGTGACTGGCTCGGGCTTCGCACGGAGTAGGCACTGGAGGCGCAAGCAGCTGAACTGCATTTTCTCTCCCAACCTTAAGTGCTCGAATCCTCAGAGGATGTCGCCAAAACTTTGAGGGAGGCCTCCATCGGCTGCAGGAGCACCGCTCCCGGGAAGAAACGCGCCCTTACCTTCTCCAGCTCCGTCTTGTGCACCGGGGAGCTTGAGGGCGGAGGCCCCTCTGAATCCGCTGGGCCGCTGCAGCCACTGTAGACCTCTCGGATCACCTGTAAGAGGTGCAGACACGCCTGAGCTCTCGCAAAGGCAGGGACACGTGGCGTGGGAGGAAAACCCGCGGGCGCGAAAGCACGTGGCTTTAAGCCCCAAGACGCGGTCTGTTCACTCACTCACCCACCAGACGCGTCTCCGATCCTGGACTGACACAGGCCATGCCCTGCGTTCACGGGCCTTCCCGTCCAGGATTATCTAGAGAGCACGGCGAACAAGGGGCACCCCCCAAACACGAAGGGAAAGTAAGACAGCAGAAGGGCCCAAAGACCGGAAGGTGATGTTTACCAAAAGGGGAGTGGCTGATCTGTAAGATCCGGGGGCCTCGCTGGGGTGACACGTAAGCCGGGAGTCGAACGGCCAGAAGGATGTGGCCACGTGAGGAACTGGCGGAAAAGGCGCCCAGGCAGAGGGACCAACGGGTGCAAAGGCCCCGTGGCGGATGTGAAGCGTTTCAGGACGGCACCTGGTACCGTGTGGCAGAGACGGGGGAGAGGCCACCAGGAGGGTCACGGAGCACGCTCAGGCCAGCGAGGGGGGCTGGGTTTGTGCAGTGAGAAGCCCAGGGGTGACGGGATTGACTTTCTGAGAAGCGGTACGGCACGGGGGCCGAGAGCGCGGGCCCCAGAGCCCAACTGCCTGGGTTTTCGTCCCGCCCTGCATCTTGGGCAAACCGGTGACCTATTCTGTGCTTCAGTGTTCCCACCGGCCACGCAGACACGCGACGGCCCCACCTGTGAGACTGAAATGGCCGGAGGCAGTGCCTGAAACGGGGAGCATGCCCCGGCAGAAGAGCTAGACGCACGCGGGCTGCAGAGGCAGGAACACAGACAAGTACAAGGAAAGGAGTCGGGCCGTCGTGCGGCGGCTCGGGGGACAGAAGGGGGCAGTGCAGGCTGGGGCGATGGCAGGAAGGAGCTGAACGGCGGCCTCTGGAAGATTCTGGAGAACCAGCAGGCCCTGCCGGTGGGTGGGGCAGGAGGGAGGTGCCCACTCCAAGGCGGCTGAGTGCTGCCATTTACTCCGACGACGGGGGAGGCGGAGAGCAGCAGCGGGTGGGGGGGAAGCGAGGCGGGTGAGTGGAAGCAAAGGCAAGCTTCCAGACAGAGCTGGAAGTGAACTAGGCAGTCAGGGGAGAAGAGCCCGGGGGTGGGGGGTGTGAGTCGCCAGAGGGAGGGCAGACAGAGCAGGACGCAGGTCCAGGAGGAGGACCAGAGCCGGTCAGCACTTGGGGGCTGAGCCAAAGGGGCGAGGCTCGTGCAAGAATGAGCTGGAGTGGCCAGGGAAGCGGGGGCGAGGCGGGAGGGTGCAGCTCCCCGGAGCACGGAGGAGGACAGAGAAAGCCCCTCTGCTGGGGGCGGGGAGTGACCGAGGGGCTCCCGGGGAGGAGGCGAGCAGAAGAGGGTCTTCCAGAGGCGGCAGGGGGGCGGGGTCCGGAGAAGGCAGGGGGACACAGAGAGGCCGGCGTATCTGGTGGCAGGAGTCTGGGGACGCTCCTGTCTGGCCGGCTCCGTCTTCTCAGCGAAATGTGAAGCCAGAACCTCAGCTACCAGCTCGAGGCCCCGACCTCGCTGAGCCTCCGTGTCCTCACCGGCAAAGGAGGGAGGGTCAGGGTGGCCTGTCCCGCCATGTACACGGCTGTGATTAAATTAAGAGAAAACGAGACCCGCTCCGCAAAATGCCTGAGCCGGCACCCGGCACGCGGTGCTGCTCCGGTCACCGTCACCGTCACCACGGGGAGCGTCCTCACCATTGACGCCGACGGCTCAGAGGGGCTCCCGCCCTCGACGGACGGGTGTGGTGATCCTCAGCCCCGCCAGTGCTCACAGCGCCCCCGCGGTCACCCGCCGTGCCCTCCATCACCACTGAGCTCCAGCAGTGAGCTGGACGTGGTTGTGGTCACCGGGGATGTGCAGCGAACAGGACAGACCGGGATCCGGGGCGGCGGGCCGTGCATTCCGGTAAGGCAGAAGTCAGCCGGCGGTTCCTTCAAAACGTCTTCTGTTCCTTTTGGAACTAAACTGCACTTTGAGTCCGACCCAAGCACCTTCGGGGCAGAACTGAAGTGCCAAAGCCCCAGATATCCTGGTAGGGGTTTTGCAACGGGATCTCAGCACACATGCCCAAACTCGCCGCCTTGCACTGACGCCGGGATGAGCGCCAGGAACCCGCGGGAGCCCAGGACACCGCGGCCAGCCATTTTCCTGCTCAGCCGTTTTATGAGAAAACTATCAAGCAAGGTACACGTTTGGGGCTAAAATAGGAAAAAGGAAGAAGAGAGAAAAGCCCAGAGGACTTGCTGCCACAGTTTTTTTTTTTTTTCCTTGTCGGTTGTGAGCTGTGAAAGCATCACCGAAGCGACACGAATCGACCCGGGCCTTCCGGACACCCCAGTCTCTGTCCGTGCTGACTCCGCTCCTGCTGCCCTGTGCCAGGCCTCTGTCCCCACACCTCCCCTGCGGCTTTATCAGATCTGTAGTCGACAAGGCAAATTTTCATTCGATCCAAGAACAAGATTCTGTCTTTTCTCAAGGGAAAGAGTACAACGCAGCGCAATCTCCGGGGCCCTGGGGTCAGGCGGCAACGGGGTTTCAACCCCAATGCTACTGCCTTCTCCATACGAGAGGCCGAGTGCCCTCGCCCGGGACATGCAGGACACAAGGCCCCTGGGCCACCACGGGAGGCAGGACCGCAGAACACGAGGTGCCCAGCCACGCTCCTGCCAGAGCAGGCAAGCGGCACACGTGGGCTCCCGTCCCCCGTCCCGGTGGCCTGCCCCAGAGGACGCACCACAGGACAACCGTGCCAACCGGCCGGAAGCTCCCAAGTTCGTTTCACACCGCAGAACACAACCTGCAGGAAGCCCCCTCTGGCAAGGCGTTTACACAAGAAGCAACCGTCCCTTCTCACTCTCGCTCTGTCCGAGGCGGGAGGGCCCACGGTGCCGTGACGCGGCTCCGATGTCCCTCCCGGCCTCCCGGGCGGCCATCCGAACTGTGTGGGGGGAGCTGTGCTCCTCCTCCCGGCCGGATGGGGCTCGTCCTCGGAGCCACATGTCTGGCGTGTGAGCCCCACACGGCGTGTGCAGCGGCACCCCCGTCCTCACGTGCACACGGCTCTCGCACCCCGTGCGCCCACCGGCCCGTGTCTTCCTCTCAGCTGGGCCCGCTTTCCCACGTGGGGCTGCATCTTGCTTACGTGGGTCTTCCCAAAGCCGAGCACATAACAGCAACGTAAAAAGTTTGATTGGGAGGCGCCTGGGGGGCTCAGTGCATTGAGCGTCTGGCTCCGGCTCAGGTCGTGATCTCACGGTTCACGGGGCTGAGCCCCGCATCGGGCTCTGTGCCGACAGCGTGAAGCCTGCTTCAGACTCTGTGTCTCCCTCTCTCTCTCTGCCCCTCCCCTGCTCATGTGCTTTCTCTCTCGCTTAAAAATAAACATTTCCAAAAAATTAAAGAAGATCTGATTAAAGATTAAAAAAAAGGAGGGAACAAGGAAATAAAATGGACTTGACGTTTTCTATAGGGAAAGAAAGATGAATGAATGGAATCCAGGGGGAAAGAAAGCGGGCTGTCACATAAAGTAAGTAAACTCTCATGACAGCCTGTCCCCAAGCCTCTGCACAGATTTCTGAAATCCTTGGAGAACAAACAGTTAAAACACGAAAAAGGAGTGTGCAGATAACAGCCACATCTGTGGCACCGACCCCACCCACAGGAGGCTAACCTCACACTCTCTCCCACTCACCGCACTGTCCCCTCTCCCCTGCTCCACAGCGGGACCCGTTCTGCCCACGAAGGTCCAAGGGACGGCGCACTGACATCGCCAGATGCGGTGGCCTCGCCATCGAGGCCAAGTGGTGTCCTCACCTCTCCTGAGAAGCCTTTCCTAACAAACCCAACCCATGTATCTGCAGGCTTAAAACTCTGCACATAAAGGATGTTCTTTTGTTCTCGACCGACTTCTCCCCGCTCCCCCGACCGAACTTAAATTCCTTGTGCAGAGTGCAGTGTCTCTGGCGATGCCTGGGAAAGAGACGGCATCCAGCAGGCCACAGGGGACCCGGACACACCTGGGGCCAGGCTCGGGGCCATCCCTGGCATCCCGCCAACATGGGATTATTTCCCTTCCCCCAGACTCAACCATAATTACAGCCCAGGTACAGAGAAGGGCACTGTGGAAAAGATGGGGGGGGGGGGGCGTAAGCCGGTCTCCTTCCACGGTTTTGACCAACCAGCCAGCTGGATTACTTCCGATTTCTTTTTTGAAACTATCTTTCTGCTCTGATCTCCATTCATTGCCAAACTGCCCCCACACGGTTAATTCAGAAGTAATAAAGAAAGGGTTTATCACCCACGTTGCTCGGATAGCTGCAAATGAAGAGTTCGTATTAATGTGTTTCTTTTTAAAGAGCCACATTCCACGAGAGGTTCAATAGGTATTTAAGAGAACGGGATCCAAATTCAGAATCACAAACCCTTCAGGAAACAAATTGTTATATGTTCTGTGGTATTTTTGTTTGCTTTTAAGCCGAGCCCTCATCTCCAGAAACACAATCTCTGCACATTTTTTAAGGAAACCTGACCACTCCGTTTCTGGGAACATTGGCTGTTGTCTTCTGACTGACCCCTACAAAATGGCTCATGTTTTCAGCATCTGTACACACACACACACACACACACACACACACACCCACACCCACACCCACACCCAGAGTCAGTTAGTTTTGGCCTGAGCAGCTGGTAACGCACACTGCAGACCAGAGGAAGAGAAACAAACTTGGCCACAATTCTTGAAGAGGCGCGGGGCAGGTCAGGTGCAGACCCCACGAGGCCCTCCTGCTCTCCGCACCTGACAGCGGCCTCAGAGAACGTCAGCTGGGCCATTAAAGCTGCTCTTCAAAATACCAAAAGCCTGGATAATAAGTTTGGGACAACAACACAGCAGTTTCTATTAACAAAGACACGGCCCCTGTTTCACACCACAGTTCACGTCAGAGTTGTTTTAGAGTTTCTACAGGAGGAACCCTAAGGGGTGACACTTACATTCCAACAGTTTATTACAGTTCTAAGTGTGCATTTGTGTAACTTTTCAGCCTGCCTTTGTGATAATTCTGATCACTATCACCTCCACTTGACAGATAAATGGGAAAGAGTTTGCTGACCTCGAACATCCTGATGGGCTAAAGCCCTTCCGGGAATATATTCCAGATTTCAGAGCCTTCGCTCACGCTCTAACACGCCATCTCTCAGATAAATGAGGGCTGTTCCTCTTGTGACAGAAGTTCTTTGATTCGGGGGGAAAATCTACTTCAGTCATAAACTTGTGGGCTTGACAATGTGAAATAAAAAGCCACGATGACAGCATTGGCTTATTTCACAGAAAATTATTGTTTCAAAGTTTTAAATCATTTAGAAAAAATAGAACAAAGTTAGAAGACACGGACTAGCTAATTTCCAGACTGTGTATAAAGTTGCAGCCATCAAGACGACGTGGCACCGGCACGGCCACATGCGAGCAGACTAATGAAACAGACGGGAGCCCAGCGGTGGGCCCGCATGCCCACGGTCAATACATTTCCAACCAAGGCAGTTCAGGTCATCAACGGCACTAAAACGACAGACTATCCACATGGAAGAAAATGGATTTTGACCCTTACATCTCATCCCATACACAAAACCAATATATATGGACAAAACCAATGAATCAGAAGTCCTGAAGATGACAGTTAATGGCTGTGATCTGAAAAACCCGTGTCGACCCGTGCACCCAGCAACCGCAAAATGCACGTCCCCCAGCACAGACTCAGGGCATTTCCCAACACTGACCGCAAGTCCGCAAACCTCTGCAGTGTGAAATCCTATGAAGTTCCGAGTACAGCGAGATTCAGCTAGAAACTAAAAGAAAATAGATTATTTTTAAAAATCCAAACACGTGGAAAGTGAGCAACGTATTCCCGAATAAATCACTGGTCAAAAAAGAAATCACAACGGACATTAGAAAACATCTTGAACTGAATGACAATAAAAATACAAACATCAGAATGTACAGGACGCAGCTAGACTTTAAAAGTCTCTGCAGAGACTTTACATGGATGCACGTATATAAGGAAAAGGCTAAGAATCTATTATCTAAGTATGAACTCTGAGAAGTTCAT
The DNA here is from genome assembly GCF_018350215.1 of Panthera leo. Classification (NCBI taxonomy): domain Eukaryota; kingdom Metazoa; phylum Chordata; class Mammalia; order Carnivora; family Felidae; genus Panthera; species Panthera leo. The sequence goes on from NC_056682.1 coordinate 201,276,733, forward strand.
CATTCAACCAAGTCCATAGAAGTCCAAAACTATAAAGAATTAAGCCAAAAGAAAGACGTGGAGAAGAGAACTGAGAACAGAACACCAGAGTACGAGGGTGAAAAACCAACAGAGCCCAAATGTGGCTTCTCGAGAGACCCAGCACAGAGGGGGGCCGTCTGGCAGGGCTGAAGGACAGAAGGCACAGGTGTCTCCATTCTGGTGACTGAAGACAGTAACCGCCACTCTCCCCTTGACAAAGAAGACGAGGTGGATATATTTTTAACACCACCGCAGTTTTCACTCATCACAGAAGGAGGATAGAAGTAACCTGGACACGTTACGTTCCCACACGGGAAGAGCCCACGGCGAGAAAGCGGTGACCGCGGCCGCCTCCTGACGGGCCGGGCGGCAGGAGGCAGGGACGCCCACCGCGGAGGCTGGGGGAGAAACCAGCCACATCCGAGCAGCCGTACGTGGGCCGGCACAATGGTTTAAATGTCAAGGAGCCCCCAAGACCTCGCGAGCCTGCGCCCCGCCCCCCCCCACCAGCCCTCGCCCCTGCGCCCTTACTGGGCGTGCGGGAACAACACGGATGGCTGGAGGCGAGGAGGCCGGGTTCGGGGAGGCCCCGTGGGCACACGGGAGGCATCTTGCCGTCCCGAGCGAAGGAGGCTTGGAGGCCGTGATGTGGACGCCCCCGGCTCCGGCCTCGAACGTGTCCGGCTCTCATCCTGATTTTCACACTGCTTCCAGCTGGCGCTCGTACGTCTGCTGAGACCTAGAAGCGGCAGCACCGCGGTAACAGCGAGAACAAACGGCGGCGGAGACGGCAGCTCACACTCGCAGAAGCGCTCGCTGCGTGCCTGGCACTGTTCTCAACGTGTCCACCTTAACGTACTATTTTATCCTGACAGGTCAGAGAGCAGGCGCCACTAGGACCCTCCTCCCATTTCACAGAGGAGAAAACCGAGGCACAGAGAAGCCAAGTAGCTCATCCAAGGCGCGAAGTGAGGACCGGCTGAGGTCACCACCCGAGGGCGCCTGGGCCTGGGCTCTAGTGACGCCACGTGCCCGACACTGGCGCTCACGTCCTTCTCCCGGAGCTTTTCTATCCACCGTACTGAATTTCGGAAACAGTGGTGAAACTCAAATAAAACTTCCCCCAGATGGCTTTGGAATGCCCTTCACGTCAACTGCCCGCCGGACCACAAAACCAGTCAGATCAGGTATCTTAAATCCTACCTCAAGCACGAGCAGGGGAGGGGCAGCCAGAGAGGGAGACGGAATCCGAGGCGGAATCCAGGCCCCGAGCTGTCGGCACAGCGCCCGATGTGGGGCTCGAACCCACGAACGGTGAGATCGCGATCTGACCGAAGTCAGACGCCCAACCGACGGAGCCCCCCAGGTGCCCCTTAAGAAAAGACTTCTAAGCGAAGGACATTTACAAAAAGGACAATAGGTGTAAACAGGTCACAGAAACATTAATACGACCATAGGCTCTCAAACCGAGCAAAAGGGTGCTGCTCTGTGTCAGCCGTAAGAAGCGAAATGCAGATTAAACTAGATGGAGAGGTGGCCCTTCCCCATCACGGGGCGCGTCCCCGACGCTCGCTGACATACGGTGGGCGAGGCTGGGAGACAGGCACTCTGACATCCCGCTGGCGGGAGCCGAGCTGGCACACCTCCTGCGGAGAGTGACGTGGCTGTGTATCAAGACTGCGAGTCCTTACGACCTCCGTGCAAGCACTTAGTCTCTCTGGGATGTCAGCCGCCAGGCTGACGAGAGTGCGAGGTGATACACACACTGGGTTCATGATCACAGAATTGTCTGTCACATCCGAAGACTGAAACAACCCAATGTCCATGAATAGGAGAGTATTTTTTTTTAATTGGGGCCTGTTCACACCATGACACAATACGTACTGGAAAAGAGAAAAAGGAGAGGCTCTATCCCCTAAATTGGAAAAATCTGCCAGACACTCTAGGTGTGCAGGGAAAGAGGCGGAACGCTGTGTCTTGTCCGTGGGGGTGGGAATTAAAATGTGCATTTCTACTTGCCTGCATATGCAGATAAAGAAACCCTGGAAGGCCACGCAAGAAATGACTGCTCCCATACATGGCTGGCAGAGGTAGAACTGCACAAGCAAACCCAGGAAACCATTTGTCATGTTCTAGCAAGGTCGGACACGTGCACACACGAAAGCCAGCCGTGCCAACATAGGTATCCACGCCAGAGAAGCCATGCCACGCGAGACCAAGCGGCGTGCACGAGAACGCTCACGGAAGCGCTCCAGGACAGCGACGGGGTGGACAGACCCCGTGGCCGTCGACCCCAGAACAGACATAAAACTGGGAGTGGAAAAAGCAAGCTTCAGGGTACGTGCGGTGTGGAGCCACGTACGTGAACATTTTTAAACGTAAGGAAAAAAAAATCACTTGTTCACAAGTACATATATAAGTAAAAAAGTATTTTTAAAGTATGTCTAGGCAATATTTAGGATAAAAGTTACCTTCGAGGAAGGAGAAATAACTAATGGGGAGGCATGTCCCAATTCTATCTGCAGCAGTTGAGATCTCGAGAAAGAAGATACAAAGGGAAAAGGAAAAGATCTTAGGACCCTCATGAATCTGAGTCACTGTGAATCTACGTTTTTTAAATTTTTAGGTGATACTGACAAGACAGCCAATCTAGTAACAGCGTAGAGAAAGCACTACCCTGACCCTTTCAGTATCTGTTGGCTTTAAAGAAAGAGAACTCCCTCACTGACTCAAGCTAGTTTTGTCTCTGACTCATTTCTAATCAAGACTCCTTAGCTTCTGGGGTGCCTGGGTGGCTCAGTCGGTTGAGCATCCGACTTCAGCTCAGGTCCTGATCTTGCTGTCCGTGAGGTCGGGCTCCGTGCTGACAGCTCGGAGCCTGGAACCCACTTCGGAGTCTGTGTCTCCCTCTCCCTCTGCCCCGCCCCCACTCATGCGCGCGCTCTCTCTCTCTCTCTCTCTCTCTGTCAAAAATGAATAAACGTTAAAAAATTAAAAAAAAAAAAGACTCCTTAGCTTCTGACACTATGTCATACGTCATAGAAGTAAAGCACAAACGTTAAACGGACATAAATCAACTTCAGCTCTTTAGACGAAGGTAACTTACCAGCTATTATTTATTTCCCTTTTGAGAAACATCAGCCAAGCGCTCTCAAAATCTCGCAGTGAAGCTTCCTTCCATTGACCAACAGAGTCATGGCTGTGAGTCAGCTAAGCGCCTCCCATCGGCGTCTCACATCTGGTGCGATAGGACGTGAGACTATTTCCACCCCACTGGCGTCTGACATCTTGGAAACGTTTGCTCTCTAGCTGTCTACTTGCGAGCTGCCAATGCCACTGCCCGATGAGACGGGAAAACGCAGCGACATTCTCGAGTCATTAAGAAGGGAGCGACTCAGCGCGCACGGAAGACACAACAAACTGTAAGAGCAGGGGAAGAGGAAAGCTCAGGTCTCGGGCTGGCCCTTCTGGCTCTCCACTAGCGACAGGCGAACCCACGAGTGCAGAAGGACAGAGACAGCTCACCCAGAGCGGGACCAGGCCAAGAAAACAGAATCACAAAGGAGGCTCCTTGCTTCCTTCATCCTTCTTTGCCTCCTTCCTGAAGGGATGGTGCTGGGACCAGGCAAGAAGGAATGAAAGGGAAAACGGCGAACTGCCAGGTGCCCGGCACGAGGAAGCTGGAACGTGAAGGGGAAACCGAGGTCAGTTCCCGCTCGAGCATTCGCAGGCCTCTGTACTGTCCCTCCTGAGACCCGGCCTCTCTCCTATAACGAAACTGCTAACGGAACACCTTCCTCGGGCGGCCGCTCTGTGCGTGGAGAGATAATGATGGAGAAGCATGCTGTAAACTCTGAAGGGCCTCAAAGATTCTGCTAACGGTGGTGTTGATATGCGCCTTATTAAAGCTCCGTGCGGGAGGCTAAGCACCCAGAGCACAAGTTCCTGATCACATGGCTCCCGTCAAAACATCACATGCTCTGTTCAGTCTCTCCTGGTGCAGACACGAGAAAAGCCACCTGTGTGTTCAGACCAGCAGACAGAGGTGATCACTGTTAGCGCCGTCATGGTCTGGCCTGCGTGGTCTCCCAGGGGAGAAGAGGGCAGTGAGGCTCAAGGGTGAATGGACACGTGCACGTTACAAGAACCACTGTTAGAGAACGCTTCATCAGGACTTCCCACTCCTCCCACCCCTTTTCCCAAAGCAGGTACCGCAGGCAGTGAGGGACTAGACGGCCCGGACTCGCCTTCCCGAGGAGGAGCGTCAGGAAGGCAAGAGGAGACAGACACAGCTTCTTTCCAGAGCACGAGAGAGCTACTGTCACCGTGAGGAATAGTGGGCCGAAATCCAGAGGAAGACAGAAACCTGGACGGGTAGGCTGGCGGCGGGGACTGCCTTTGCCACCCCAGGGGAGGCAGCCGAGAGACCAGGCAGCGGCTCTGTGGCCCCAGGGGCCTGGGAGTCAGAAGCTGGAGTGCACAGCATGCCCAGAATGAGGGCTCTGGCAAAACACCCACAATTAGGGTGGGGAGTGCACCTCGGAACAAGCGTGAAATGAATATAAACCTGAAACCTTGAACGGACTGCAGGCCGGGTGGCTCCGAAAAGCTCGAGCCCTGCAAGCAGACTAAACTGATGTCGGAGAGCTAATGCCCTCGCGGCACGCGGCAGAGGCAAAGGAGAATGCTCTCTGATGGAGGAAAGTGTGCTGCCACGGACTGAATTATTTCTGCAGGGACGGCTCTGGACACCAGCATACGTGAGCACGAAGTCAGTCCCCTATCTCAACACTACGTGGAAGAGTCAACCCAAATGGATCCCAGACCAAGCTTAAGGTCTGACGCTCTGAAGCCATCAGAAGGGGACATAGGTGCACCTCTTTAGCACCTTGGAACGGGCCACGGTTTCTCAGACGTGGTGCAAAAGCAAAACCAGAAGTAATGAACGAGCGATACATCTGACAGCATGGAGGAACCTCGAAAAACGTTACGCCAAATGAAAGCAGCCAGGCACGGAAGGACACGCGCCGTATCACTGTGTTTGTATCACATGTGGAACACAGGCAAGTCTCTGCAGACAGAAAACCAATCGGCGGTGGCCTGGGGCCGGGGGGCGGGGCCGTGACTGCTCACACAGGGGATTCGGTGCTTCTCTTGGGGGAGACGAAAATGTTCTGGAATTACACCGTGGTGAATAGACTAACAGCCACTGAATCGTGCTCCGGAAGGGTGAATTGTATGGTATGTGAATTATACTTCGATAAAGCTGTTCTAAACAATTATCGAATTCATTGTTTTCCCCACACAGAACGAGCAGCATGGTCATCGGAGGCCCCGGCGCACAGGAAGGGAAAATGACACGAACAAGAACGTGTACGGAGCGGACCAGGTCCCCCCGCGACCCAAACCCCTGTCTAACCAGACCCGTTACCTGCTTGTTACGGAAATAAGTGACCATCACTGCCACGGGAAATTTAGAACTGTAAAAAGTAAGTGGTATTTCCAGGCCGAAGAAGAAATAAGTAGAAATTCTAGAGTTCCATACCCAATGCTCAGAACCCAGTGAATGGGGACACATTTAACAGCAGCTCTGACACAGCTAAAAAGAGAAACGGCGAGCTGGAGAGAGACACGAAAACAGTAGCCAGACTAAAGGAGGGGAAAAGGGTAGGAAGATACAAAGAGAAGATAAGTAGAATATAGTCAAAGCACCTAATGTATATTTAAACATAGCCGGAAGGGAGAAGAGAATAGGACAAAGTTATATTTTTTAAGAGACACGGATGAAAATTTTTTTCTAACACTTAGAAAGATGGCAATCCACAGATTTCGAAGCCCAGGGAATTCCTAGCAGAATAAATAGAAAAGAATCCACATCCAGACACATAAAAAAAAAAAAAAAAAATCAAAGAAAATCAAAGGAAAAGAGAAAGCGGTAAAACAGCCCGTGAGCCCGAGGCAGACGGCCTTCTGAAGACCAGAGGTGGAGGGGTTGACCACAGAGTGATCAGAATACTCTGCCATCAAAGACAAAACTGCTCAGGTCAACCCATTTTTGCCGACAGCTGAAAAAATACAAACTGAAATAAAAACAGGTCTGGGGGGGCCCCCTGGGAGGCTCAGTGGTGGAGCGTCCGACTCCCGATCCCGGCTCAGGGTCCGTGAGATCGAGCCCCATGTCGGGGTCTGTGCTGATGGTGTGGAGCCTGCTTGGGATTCTCTCTCCCTCCCTCTCCCTCCCTCTCTCTCCCTCTCCCTCTCGGCCCCTCCCCCGCTGGCGTGCGTGTACTCTCTCTTTCAAACCAGAAAAACAGGACGAAACAAGACCCAGGTGTGGGAAAGAGGCCAGGCGAGCGCCTCACCTTCAGCCACTGCTCGGCCTGCTCCTTGCTCTGCACCGCGAGGACCAGCGGGTCGGTGCCTTGCTGGCTGATCTTCAGCTCGTGCTTCTTCTTCCTGCCGTCCTTCGGGATGTACGTGACGCTGCAGCCTTGCAGCGGCAGCTCCGTCTGTGGCTGCTGGTCCTTGGAAGTCTTGTAGCACTGCATTCAACACGAGACAGCGGAACCAGGCTTAAGGAAGTGGAAGCAGAAAGGCTGAGAACACCCCGGCGCGACGGAGGGGCCGACGCCCGCAGGAGGGTCTATCTGAGCAGCGGAGAAGCCCCGAGGCTGGGGGCCGGGTCTGTGGACGCACACGCGTCACCCACACGGGGCGCGCTCCGCGTGGCACGTCCCCCCCACGCACGTGAAAATACATCCACTGAGCATCGATGACCCGACTCAGCAGAAACAGAAACTCCCTCCTCTGATGGGCATCAGGTACCAACGGAGCGTCCTCGGGAAGTGACAGGAACGTGACACACTAGAACTGCCGAAAGGCACACCCCTGATGCGGGCAGACGATAATCTGGATGCCTTACTCTACAGCCTCCGTCGCTGGGTATCCGCCTGTCTCATCCTATCCCCTTCGTCCCCATCAACGCATCCTACACGACATGTCTGCAAACGTTTGCTTTCCAGTTGAGTACAGGATCCAAAGTTCACACGGCTCCATTTACACAGCACACACCCGCTCTAAAGATCTCAGTGCCGTGGCGAGCACGCGGAGTTAGTTCGCATCAGTGGCGTTTAATCCGGATCTGTAAAATCCGGACTAGAATCAAATCTTGTCCAAAGGTTTCTCCTCCCACCTTGGGTCTAATTGTATTACTTAGGACCAATTGTACACATCTTCATGGAAATAGACGGTCTGAGGGTTCAGGCATCCAAGTCCTACTCTGTTACTGATTAAACCTGGCCCCTGGGAAGCCTCTCAAGCTCTCTGAGCCTGTTTCCACATTTATAACACAAACTATTGCTGTGATTATCGCTATTTTATGGAGTCACTAAATTACTAGTAACTATAACACCTCCCACCAAGTCAGCATCATATGAGGCCTTTCATAATTTCATTTGATCGCCACAGCTGTCCATGTTGCAGACTAGGGAACTGAGGTTCACCTGGCTAAATAGCTTGCCAATATCAGACACCTGGAAAGTGGGAGACCCCAGCCCCACGTGGCATGAGTGCAAAGCCCACTACCCACTGGGGAGGGACAGGAGCAACAGACCCCCGTTTTCAGAAATGACTTCCAGAGTCCTCTACTTTCCAGTTCTAAAACCTCGGCTCTTGAGCACCACAGGTATGGAACACGTCCACCTTTCACAAAAATCCACTCGATGGCTGCCCCGGTCTGAAAAGAAAGGAAAAAAAATACACCGAATCCAACTAACCCTGGATTGTTATGAATAGTTACCGTTCGGCAGTCTCTTGTATTCTAGGTTAGCGCAAGAAAGGAAAGAAACGGAGAAGAGGGGATTGACAGTACAAGGGGTGGAGTTAGACAGGAAACGTGACAGCTTGTCTTTTTCTCGAGTTAAATGTCTCAAAATGGGATGTGTCACCAGCCCTACGTGAAAGTGCAGGCTGGAGACCCCTGCGGGTTGGGCTCCCGGGGACGCAGACTCTCAAACAGAGGACGGGGCGCCCCCTGAGAGCCACGCCCGCAGGACGGAGGGGTAGTAAGAGGGGCAGTTCACATAAAAGACCTCAGCTGAGCCTGCGGGATCTCTGGAGCTGGAAGGCACCATCGGGGCCGTCCTGACGGAGACCCCAGAGGAGGGGCCGTGACCTGGGCGAGCCGTCCTGAGGGGCGTCTGGCCCATCACGGCGTCCACCGGAGGGCCGCCTGGGCACGGAAGGTCACAGATGCCAGGTGCCTACTCGAAAAGCTGAGGATGACGATGCCGATGGGCAGGAAGGCTCACTTAGGGAAGGGCCTGGCTTTTTGTTTTCCACTGACAGTTTTCTGTGCTGTTCAAACTCGGAAAGCATTCGCTTTTGTCACTGTTGATGTTTTTTCAGGGTCAACAGGGGTCATCTGGGCACTTGCATCATAGGTCATTTTTGAAAAAAAAAAAAAAAAGCTTCATCCTAGTAATAATTAACTTTGATTCTGCATTTTGTCAAAGAAAGTGTTTTCACGTGGTTTTTCCGTTAGTTTCTTCTGAAACGTTTACAACGAATCTAAATGGTAGGTGTTTTCATCCTGGGCATCCTCTCATTTGCAAGAAACGAGAGGAGAGGGGAGGGTGTGGAAGAGGAGGACGGTCGGGAGGGGTAGGGGGGCTGTGGGGCGCCGAGGGCCCTGCTCCCTGACTGCTGAGCCCGCCACACAGCCACCTGCTTCCTGCTCCTGGTTCGAAACCCCTCTTTCACATGAGTCCACTGCACGTTGTTGAAGCATTTACATAATACGTCCACATCTTGCAGCCATTATGTCAGATTGTAAATAAGGACCATATTAATCTTTTAAATCTGTTTTTTTTTTTCATTCTGTACTTTAAAATTCCCGCATGGCATCATTTTTGGCATATTCTAAATTTGGGAGAAATTCAGGCCACACATGTGGAAAAAATATGTATTCTCAGTGTTTAAAAAAATTGTTTTTAGCCATTAATTTAAAAATATACAACGCCCTAAGCATCCAGTAAGCATTCCCATGATTCACAGAAGAAACTGTAAAGAACGGGGTTACCCGCTCCACTCAAGGGTGACACACAGAATCATAAATCCTCCCGTGTTCTGTTTTAACGGTAGAATTTGGGGAGAACCTTTTCTCCAAGGTCAATGAGAAGGAAAAAGCAAATGCAAAAATACACTCTACAATTCACAGTTCCGATGATCAACCACGTTTTCTACGAAAGCTGGAAGGACAGAAGCGGGGGGGGGGAGTGACACACGCTCTCAAGGGCTCTGGCTTCCTCAGGGGGGCCCCTGGGGGAAGGACACGGCAGCAGGCGGCCCGCGTGTCCCTGTCCCCGGCTTCCCTGTTTCTTAGCCTATCTTCCTCTTCAGCCCCTCAGATTAAACAACAAGAAAAGAATCTGCCTTTAGTTTTCCAAAAGAATTTCCTTTCCTGGGCACTCTCCCCGCAAACCGTGGCTGGCCCGCCCGCCCCACTCGATGACCTGGCTTTGAGGAATTCACTGACTCACTACAAACGAGAAAATCCATCTTGCGCCGTCTGGCAAGTTAAAGCCCGTGCGTTTCCATGGGACACGCCACAGACGTTAGTGGCCCGGGGCGGGAGGGACTCTGCCCACCGGTGGGGGCAGGACGCGGAACCGAAGGCACGCAAGGCTCGGTGCCCACGGCCCGCGCTGACTGCCCGGCGCCCGACCGCGGTGAGCGCACCCACTGTCCGGCGGCCACTTCCCCCCAGCGGACGTCCGCGCCACCCGGGGACCGCTCCCATCGAGTCAGACCGCCGCCCGATCCCGCCGAGCCTGCGCAAGCACGAGCCGTGCGCGATGCGTTACCAGCAGCTTGGTGTCCTTGATGACACAGAGAAGCTTGCTCCACTGCCCGAAGCGCTTCTTCCTCAGCAAGAAGGCGCAGATCTTGGCGTCCTTCACCAGGTCCATGGAGGCCTCCTCGGACGGCCACTGGTGCCGCGCCTTCTTGCCCTTTCCGTCCTCCTCCTCCTCGTCATACGACTCGTAGGAGCTACTCATCGCGTCCGAGTCGTAATCTGCCAAAGTGAGGAAAGCGGTAAAGGTAAGGCGCCCGCCTACAAAAGCCTTATCTGGAAGCTACCGCTGCTCTGGGCTCCAGAGCACGTGCGCCGAGCCAGTAAACGAGGAAGGGGCTCTGGGTTCCGTGCGCCACGCAAAGGGCAGTTAGTAAAACCGGGGGGGGGGGGGGGGGGGGAGAATCAACAAGACAGCCGGTGGAAGCGAAGGAAAAGTTTTCAACTGAAGGGCCTTAGAATCCTTCACCCGTGAGAAGCAGCCCTAGACTGTCCAGCGAGGGATCGGCCGCCCGCAGACCCCGCGGCGTCGGGTCTTGGCCACGCCGCTGCCTGGCGAGCGGGCCCCTGGTTCAGCAGTGTGAACCACCAGCCGCAGAGCGCGGCCCTCCCCTACCGCGACACCAGGTCAAGGTTCTCTAGGGTCTCCAGCGTCGCCCCGTGCGCATCGCCACGCCCTCACTGCTGACGTTCCAGATCCAAGCCAAGGCCGCCCCTCTCCTCGAGTCCTCCTCGGGGCCTCCGGACACACGTGCGCCTGTCCTTCTCATGCCGCAAGGCAGTAACGCTTCGTATCAGATGGCGTCCAGCCTCCCGAACGCAGCACATCCTCCCTCGCTCCTGCGGCGCTTCGCCTCACTTCCTGTGTGTCCCACTCCATTTCCCTTTGCCCGAATGAATGTTCTCGCCTTTCACGATTTAATTTACGGGCACCTCCTCCACGATGCCCTCCGTGGATCGCCAAAGCCGGTCCTCCCTAATTCACATGCTGAAGCTCTCGCCCCAGCGAGACTCTATCTGGAGACAGGACTTCTGGGAGGTAATGACGCTTAAGCGAGGTTATGTGAGGGGGGTCCTAATTCGGTAGGACTGGTGTCTCTCTGGGGAGAGCAGGCACGGGGTCTTGCTCTCTGTCCGCCACGTGAGGACACACGGAGACGGCGGCGGTCCGTGAGCCAGGACGAGGCCCTCGCCGTGACCTGACCGGGCCGGCACCCTGCTCTCGGGCATCCGGCCGCCGGCATGGCGAGGAGACGAGCGTCCGGTGTCGGGCCACCCAGCCCGCGGCGTCTCGCTCCGGCAGCCCGGGCTGAGGCGCTGGGCGAGACGCCCCTCGTGTCTGCCTCTACAGCCTCCACCGTGCTGTCCTGCTGTTTGTCGACCCCCTGCGTCAGGCTGCAAGCCCCCCAGGGAAGGGAGACCGCCCTGCAGGATGCGATGGCCCCAGCACAGGACAACGTACCTGGCCCGGGGCAAGGAACCAGGGTCTGCAGAAGGGCGGACTGCTGGATGAACCCGGTTACACCTGCCAAGCCCTCGGACGAACGGCCGGTGCAGAGTCCAACGAGAGCGAGGGACCGTGCGTCTTCTCAGCCTCAGCCCTGCCGGACGACAGGCTCCTTGACACGGGGTGTCAGCGTCGCCTCCGCACTCTCCCGCACCCCCAGACACATCCGGAACACCCTCCCTCCTCAGGACATGTCTGAGAGACGGATGGACATCTACACGACGCGTGACTCGGGTGGACGGACTACGGCAGCCGCGGCGGCCGCGCGGTTCTGGAGCGATGGCAGCCGCAGACCTTCCGCTCGGCAGAATCCGCCTCTGGGCTCGCTGGGAACTGGCTTACAACCTGCACTCAGCGCTCATGCCCGCGCTCGAACGTCGTCGCGGAGAGTCAGTACTACGAGCGGGGACAGCTGCTCGGCTAGGTTTTCAATCACGATGAAGCGGTCAGGGAAGGGAGTCCAGTACCCTTAATACCATTTTCGTGTCTCTAGTTTACGTCGTGAGAATACAGTACACGATACACATGACAAACGAAACGGGAGTTGATGGACTATTTGTGCTCACGGTAAGGCTTCCAAGCCAACGGCAGGCTAGCAGCGAAGATTTCGCAGAGTCAGGAGTTATGCACGGATTTTCCACTGTGCGCAGGGCCCGTGCCCCCACCCCCACGGTGTCCCAGGCCAGCTGTGCTTCCACGGGTACAGCCATGGAAGACCAGGCCCCCGCCCCTGAGATGGGCGCACCTCGGTACCGTGGTCCCCCCTGAGCCGTGGTCTCACTTTCTGTGGTTTCAGTTTCCCACGGTCGGTATGATCCAGAAGCAGGTGACTCTCCTCCTGACGTGCGGTCAGAAGGTCAGCAGCAGCCTCACGCTGCGTCGCGCGCCCACGTCACCCGCCTCCTTCGTCTCTGCACGTGAGCACTTGTCATCTCACATCATCGCAAGAAGAAGGGTGAGGGCAGGACAGTAAGACGTTGAGACAGAGAGAGAGAGAGAGAGAGAGAGAGAGAGAGAGAGACCACATTCACACAACTTTTATTACAGCGGTTGTTACACTGGTTGCATTTCATCTCCTGCTGCCTGATTTACCAATTAAACTTTATCACAAGTATGTGTATAGGAAGAAACACAGCACATATGGGGTTGGGTACTGTCTGCAGCTTCAGGCATCCACGGGGGTCCTGGAACGTCTCCCCCCCGGAGGAGGATGGCCAACAGGGCCCCTGGTGGCCCTCTCTGTCCTGGGGAGGGCTGAGGTGCCCAGCGGAGAAAGACAGCAGGTTCACTGCCCACCCACCCACCCCGCCCCCCGGCTTCTGAGAGAGAATCGGCACATTCCTTTTTAGGAGACCGGCAGCCAACTTAGCAGGAAACACAGAGCAGTCGGGGGTACTGACCACAGTCTGAGCCTAAAGGAAAGTCAATCTCTGAGAAGTCTCTCCGACGCCTCCCCAACGGAGAGCAGGACGTCTCATTACCTCCTCATTCCCTGCACCTCCCGGTGGCTCCAGCAGGACTTCAAGGAGCTCACTGTCTGGGGCTGGGGTTTGGAATATATTAGGAAACAATGAGGACTTTGTGAAAAGTTAAGAAGGACCTGGGACGGGGGAGGAGGCGAAGGAATCACCACCGGCCTTCAGACCTTGAGGTCAGCGGAACGGGCGTTTCGGAGATGGGTGGAGGGTTTCCTCTCGGCAAAGTCCGAGAGGGTGCTGATTAGAAGCCCCCAGCCCCCGGCGTGTCCTGGCATCCCGTGTAGACGTCTGCGCTCCTTATGGAGCAAGGAGGCAGCCCAAAGAGCCAGCCAGAGACCTGTGTGGATCTGTGTGTGTGCCTGAAGTCGCTGGTTAGGAAACAGTCCTCAGGCCAGACACTAGTCCCGTGGGCAGTTGTGACGGAACCAAAGAACACTCCGATGGTCGATTACTTGCAACCAAAAACGTTAAAATGCGTATCGTAGACATATCTCCATAGCCCAGAAATCAGAACATTTCAACCAGCTGCCCTTGCGGAGCGAGAGGACAAGGGGCGCGGGCGACCGGGAACCAAAAACAAGATGAAATGTGGATCTGAACCCAAAGCCTCAGCAAGATCCGCGGCGACTGCCGCCAGCTCAGCCAGGCTGGACCCGGCTTCCAGCCTTCCTGGCCTGTGTGGCCAGGGCGAGGGCCAGCACCACGGGCCGCCACCAGACGCAGACCGGAAGGCAGAAGGAACGGCGGCAGCTCCACTCTGAAGGAAGGTCGAGGTCACCGGAGGGTGCCAGGCGCTGCCGGGCTCGGCCCCCGGTCCCGGAAGTGTCGCCCGCCCTGCGGCGGGGCCCCCTCCTGGGGCAGCTCGGATCCCCTCGGTCCTGCGCCACGGCCAAGAGCGCCGGCATCTTCTGCGTCCCCCGTGTTGCCGAGTGTGGAGGGACTCGCAGGCAGATGGACTTGTCTTCGTGGATTTCGGCGAGGCCCTGAGCCCCGCCACCTCCAGCCGGCTGCTCTTCCAGACTTCCGAGCCACCAGATGCGCAGGCAGCGGCTTTCGTGGACTTCTACAGCTGCCGTGACTGTGTGAGGTCCACGTCACCGTGGCTCTGTGTCTCGGATCATACCCTGTTCTAGAAGCTAGCAGAAGCCTGACGGAGGGCAGGCCCCTAGAGGTGAAGCTCGGCACAGACCCTTTAAGATTTCAGGGCACGGCGACACCAACCTCTGGAAACACTTAGCTTACCTTGGAGAGACTGCTTTTGGCTCACGGACACCCTAGTGGCGTCTAAATGCTTGGTCACGGGCGCCCCAGCTGCCCAACACGGGCTCCGTGTCACCTGGCCCACCGCGGAGAACCCGACCCTCACATCCCAGCGGTCTGCGTCCATTGGGCTCCTCCGGGCCCGGAAGCTGTACGTAACAGGTAGAAGCTAGTAGTTCAGGTGCACGTGATCCTGTTCCTGCCACACGGGCTCGTTCTCCCAACAGGGACCCCTCGGCACGGCCCACGGCTCGGCTGCGTGGTCAAGACTAGAGATGAACTGGCAGCAAGGAGGTCTGCAGAGGGGTGCGGACGGGCCTCCCAGATGCGCTGGGAAGGTGAAGACTGACGTACCGGGAGAGCTCTCGGCAAAGCCTCCGCGGAGGGGCTTCGCGACCGGGGACATGACACGGCCCGTTCCACGAGCGTCGGCCAGCCTCTTTCCCCAGGCTGCCCGTCCAGATGCATTCACGCACGAGTGGCCGTGGTCCGGGGATGGACTTCCGCTCGGCAGGGTCAGTCTGACTCCCGGCCCTGCTGAGGGCCCTGCCCGCACATGACCCTGTGCCCCGCGGCCCCAGCCGGCCCACCTGGAACTGGACCGCGTCCTCCACGGAAGGGGCAGCGGTGCATTCTCACTGGAAGAGATCACTCAAGACAATCCGCTCTCCCCGCCACGATGCTCCTGCCGAAAGCCCCATCCACGGTCTTGCAGAACGCCCCGTTCACCAGCACGGCATCCCGCGACGTTGCTTGTGACCAGAGAACTCTGTTACAGCAGATGCAGCCCGCGCTATGGGTCTGTGCTCGTGAGACCCACTGGCCATGCTTTGTCCCCGTCCCCTGAAGCAGGTGACCCAACAGGCGAGTGGAATACCCTTCAAATACCCAGTTCTAGGACCAGCTTGACTGGCCACCCCTGGAGGCTGGGGGTGCCATCTTCAAGAATACCTTCCAGCAGTGTGTGCTGCGCCTCAGTTTCCCCCAGAGCCAGGGCTCACGGGTCTGGGAATCTAGGGCTGAACACGGTAGTGGCTCCTATCTCTGTTACCCCTAGCGATCACGGACATTTCTGCCTCCCTTCCCTGACAATTTTGGCTCTGCAGCCCACAGGTCTTAGTTTCTAAGGGCAGAACGTTCCCTCCAAAGGACACAGTGACTGCTCCATTAACCCAAAAGTGGAGACAACGGGGGGGGGGGCGTGGGGGGGGGGCGGCGGTTATTCCAGTGGCTGGGGTGACTAGTCACAGCCACACCAGGGCGAGGCGGGCGGGGGGCGCAGGTCTCTAGGGTGGCCCCGGTACTCCCGCTCCCTGTAAGTGAACCATCCAGTGCAGCACAGACCTTTCGGGAAGGAAACGTGAGTCATCTTACCGGGTGATTGGCCAAGGTGCTTGCCGAAGCCAATGGGAACAGGAAGGAAGTTACAAAAACGAGCCATGACCACTGACCAGTTGTAGAAATGAGGACGGGACTAGTTACACACGAGGCTACTCATCCTGACTCTGCTGTCTGCGTGTGTCTCCCCCACTCCCTACGATCTCACGGCAGAAACTCTAACGGCAGGTGGTCGTGCATCACAACCTTCAGGTTACGGGCTCCCAAAGGGGAGAAAGACCCCGCGGGAAGAGCAAGGGACTTTGCCTCCTCTGGGGTGGAGGGCCGGGGAGCTTTCTGTGATACGGGGGACAGTTGGGTCCCATGACCCTGCACTGTGACCCTGCACTGTCCCTACCTGGAAACCCAACGTGGTTCAGAGCATGTGCCTGGGTGCCAGACACCAGACGCCGGAGAAACAGCGGTAGCTTTTCACGACATCAACCGAGCAAGGCTGCAGTGACGTTGCCCAGAGTCCCTTTCTCGGCTGGCTCTGGCCACAAGAGAGGTCTGCGAGCAGTCCGGAAGGCCGGAGAGGAGCGGCCGCCAGCACCCTCCGCAGGCTGGCACGGGGGCCGGGCACTGCCCCAGCGCGCACACAAGTCGCCGGCCAGCCGTCGCAGGGCCCAGAGCCCGGGCAGCTCGTGCAGGTCCTGTCCCTCGTCGTCGGAGGCCCGGCCAGGCGTGTGCAGCTCTGCGGAGGCACGTCCCCATCTGCCCTCCCCGTTCCTCCGGATCCTCAGCGTTTCTTCCCAACCACCAGCCCTGCTCCACGGGCCTTTCTGGCCGTTTCCACGGCTGCCTAAGCCTCGTTCCCTTCACAGACCCTTCATTCCACGACACTCTTGACAGCCTGCTTCTCTGCTACACCCACACCTGACCCAGGGTTCGACAAGCCGGTGCCGAGTCCCTAAGGAACCATCTGGAAGCCAGCCCGCTGCCCGGTTTCTCGGGAGCGGGGGGAGGTCCTCACCGCCAGCTGTGCAGCCGCAGACATCGGACCGAGGGAGCCACGCACATCAGCCCCGCTGATTCGCGGCCCCGAGCGTGCGTCCCGCTGGTCTTGCTTCCGGAGCGAGCTCAACAAAAGCTGCCCACCGCCAGCAAGTGTGGGACGGCTTCTCTGAGGAACAGGCCAGGACACCTCGCTGACGGGGGGCTCCTCAGACAGGCCCCCCGACGTCAAACAAAATGACTACCAGGTTCTGGCCCAGAAAGTGTGTTGAGGGTGGGGGAGAGGGAAGGTAGGAGAAAGCTAGAGCCAGACTGTTCCAACTGCTGGGCAACCCTTGCCGAAAAACCCGTTTCCCTGTGCTCAGTGCGGTGACAAAGCAAAGGACTCCAGTGAAGTCCTGAATCCACCGGGCCGTTTCTGTTTCCATGTTTTCTGAGTAGGCCCCTGATTTCTGAGATGGTGGACACTTAGAAATTCCTCGAACGCATTTTCCATGAGTAGTTTTTACAGAAAAGAAACATTAGAACACTTGACTTAGAGACCTCAAAGCCCGATAGGGCCTGGCCTCTGTCGCAGAACCGTCCCCTTCTCCCTCAGCGTGCACCTGTTCCGGAAGCCGGGCAAACTGGCGCCCTGCCCTCAAAGGGCCGGCGGTCCCGCTCGCTGGGTTCTCACGCAGAAGACGTACCACGGGAGGAGGCCCTCCTGGAACGATCCAGGGAGACGGTGGCAGCACCTCTGCCTGCCTGCTGCCAGGGGACAGGGAGGTCAGAGACCGCGAAGTGCCGCACGGCAGAGACCTCGGGGGACGGGAAGACGGCCCCGGGAGAAGGCGTGCATTTCCGTGAGAAGACAGACGGAAGGAGGACCGTGTGCCACGAATATTAACGTGCCGGAAGCCCCGAGACCAAAATGAGCAAACCCGCCTGACTTCCCGTCTCATGTGTCTAAGAAAAGCACGGCTCTCTCGTCCACAGGGACCCGGATGCCGTCCCCGCACTTCGCTCGGGGACGACAGCTCCCTGCCTGACAGGGGATCGGGGGAGAGATGAAGCCGGTGATCCGGCACCAAAGTCCAGAGGTGCTGAGAGAAAGGTGCTCCGTGTGAATGTGGGGGCTGGGACCCAACAGAGGTACTTCTGAGAGCTACCAGGCAGGCGCCAGACCAGAGCCTCGCCAGGACGGCTCCAGCCTAGGCAAGAATTTTCTAGAAAACCCTATATGAAAGGAAGAAGAAACAGGCGGGAAGGAAGGCCTGTGACTGGGACGCCCACGGGTTCTGTACCCAGGCTTTTCCAGCTGTGGCTCCGCCCATCACGGCACCCGGGGGGAAGCCGCAAACACACGCCGCCACGGAAGTCACTGCCTGTGACCAAAGGGGACACGCTCCGTCGAGACCTAGGACTCCACGGCGACAAGGCTTCAGCACAGGTCAGAGGAAGCGGACAGTGAGTTCCCCAAGGGGCCGGCGAGGCACTGCAGGCTTCACAGCCCTTCCGGCACTTACCTTCGGGGTCCAGAGGGACTCCGCTCCACGCTCCCCGTCGCTCTGTAGGCCCCTCCTCCCCTTCCTCCCCAGAGGGCGAGCCGCGCTCTCCCCGCCCCGCAGACGAGGCGGCCGGCACGGGCCGGGCAGCCCCGACACTCACTCGACGTGATGTATTCCGGAGCCTTCCCAGGGCTCAGGGGCACGGCCTCCTCGTAATAAGCTTCCGGGAGAGAGGACGTCGGGAGCGGTGGCGGCCCGCCGTCGGGTGGCTGAGGAGAAGAAGCGGAGACACCAGAGATCAGAACTGTCGCCAGAAAATTCTGTGGCGTGCATTAGCAGGTGCTGCCCAGCACTCCCCCTTTCCTTGCGAAGTCCGTGGTAAAAAAGAACACCGTCCCACAGAGGGGTTCTGAGTTCAGGCCCTGCCGGGGTCCCTACTGCTTCCCTGCCACGTCCACCCCGGCCCGGCCCTGGCCGTACCCCACCGGGTCCACGCCAGGTCGCCAGCGGCCAGCGGCCGTTCGCACCCCGGCACAGCCTGCTTCCGGGGCAGGGGCGGACTCGCCGCCCTCTCTCGGACCCTCCCCAGAGCCGAGAGGGGGGCTCCCCTCCCCCGTCCCCCACAGCACTGACCCTCCTGCGTCCCCAGGGCTCCGGGGCGCGGGAACCGTCCGGATCCGCCGCGAGGCAGTAGGTAGGCAGTGGCTGGACAGACGAACGTGGCTGGCCCACACTCCCACCACGCCCCTCCCGCGGCCACGGACGCTTTTAAAGAATTATGAAAGAAAGTCGCCTACGAGCTGCTCTCTGAGAGAAACTTCTGTCGAGAAGGAGTCTGCTCGTGGCGGAATCCAATCCCGCCGCAGTTTCTGGTCAGACTCTGGGGCTGAGGCACCCTGGTCCTGAGGCCGTACCTTCCGAACACGCGAGAGCCGGTGGGGACAGAGGCCGCCTTCTTCCCTCGCACGTGCCCGAGGAGGAGCACGTCCTCACCTCGCGCCGCACGGACACCCGGGAATTTGCCACTTCCCTCACTCGCCGGTCCTCACGCCGGCAGACGGCGGGGAGGGGAGGGCAAGGAAAGCCAGCGTTTGCCAAAACCTGCTACCCGCCCGGAGCCGTGCCGGGCGCCTGTGCATCGGCCGCAGGTGGCTCAGTCAGCCGCCTCCGGAGGCCTCCGCGGCAGACGTTACCTTAACTCACGCGTCCCAGACACGGAGCGTGAGGCCGGGGGTCTAAACGGCCTCCCTGAAATCGAGCCGGGCTTTTTCCGACACCAGGCCTGTCCACCGAAGACCTTTTTGTATTCACATCCTCTCTCTCCCTCTTGTGACTGGTTCACACGACCCACATCCAGCACATTAGAAAGACGTCACTGAGAAAGGAACAGAACAGTGGCCCGGACGGACGATCCACCAAGTTAAGTGTCCAAGCACAACACGTTTCGAAGAAATCCTAAGGGTTTATACTAACTCTCTGGAACGTGAGACTCCACCACGGAAAGTGCAACTCAGCACCGGATCCAAAAGTCCTTTGTGAATGACTAATCCCCCACCGTGCATCCAACCCACTCCTTCCTCTCGCCAGACGCAGGGTCATTTTCACAATCTTCCTCCATCTGCTTGAGGCCCGTTATCTGCCCTCCGCCCCGGGCCCGCGCCCCGGACTACGCAACCCCCGTCTCCTCGCACGCCTCCCGCCGGGCTGCCTTCCCGACTGTCGTCATTCTGTGGTCGTCCGCTGGACGGCACCCAGCTCCCTCCTATCCTCCCGAAAAGGCAGTGCTTAAAACGGAACCCGCTACACCATGCTCTGCCCCAGGCCAGGTCTGAACAGGAGCCCGTGCCCGGGTTAAAATCCCTGCTTGTTACTCGTGGAAAAGAGCCGCCTGCCTCACTGTGTGTCTTTATTCATGAAACACAGAGGGTTTCAACTTGCTCTTGGAAGTTGGAACAGGCCAACTGTTCACGGCCTGGGAGAGCGTTACGAACAGCTGACTCAAACAGACGTTGAGGAGGAGCACAGAGCCCGTTCCTACAGCCGCAAGCTACGCTAAGCCGCACGGGGTGAGGGGCTCCCCTCCCAGCTGACGGGCTCCCGCAACTGACTCGCAGCCACTGCTGCTGGTCGCGGGTTTGGCACAGCTTCTCGGCAGCTGTGCCCTCAGGTCCCATAACTCCACCTCTTGTTTCCGTTAATTTTTTTTAATGTTTTATTTATTTTTGACAGAGAGAGAGAGAGAGAGAGAGCGCATGAGAGGGGGAGGGGGGGAGAGAGAGGGAGACACAGAATCCCAAACAGGCTCCAGACTCCGAGCTGTCAGCACAGAGCCCGACGCGGGGCTCGAACTCATGAACTGTGACATCGTGACCTGAGCAGAAGTCGGACACTCAACAGACTGAGCCCCCCAGGCGTTCCCCCCCCCCCATAATTCCACTTCTGGAAACGCATGGCGAGAGGGCCACCAGTCATGAGAGCAAAAATGTGTAAAGATGTTCAATAAAAGCTTAGTTAGCAAAATCTAAAAACAATCTCAAAGTTCACCAAGAGAAGAACACTTAGGTGTGCCGACCCACTCACGTGCAGACGTCAGAAGGGCAGCACGCAGCTGCTACGGTCACTTTCTTGGCAAACCTTCCCTGGACTCTGTTCGGTGGGAGAAAGCCGGCACGCCGGAGCCCTTCGTGGAAAATGTGTGTGTTTAGGCTTACACACATACGCAGACGGGAGGTCATTCACCAACGTGTTAACAAGCATTTGCATATCTGTGTAGCTTGGCTCGTCCACGTAATATTTACCGTTTCTAAAATCAGTAAAAAATTAAGCTACCTTGGCTTCGAAGAAATACCCCTCAAAAACATCATTCTTACGGGGGAACACCCTCTCTCTCCCCAAAGGGCCTACACTCCACTCCCAAATACTCCTTATCCTGGAAATTCTGGGTTTCAGTCAGAGAAACCACGGCTTGTTAAGTAACAGCAAGTGTGGGAAAGGCTAAACAGAGGGACCCGAGCCGTTAGTATCGTTGCTTTCAGAGGAGAAGCTTCTTTCTGAGCCTTTTCAATAGTAAGAGTTCACTGAAATCACCATTACCAGGAATTTTTAGAGGGTGGCTGGGAGCCTGGGTGGCTCAGTGGGTTAAGTGTCAGACTCTTGATTTTGGCTCAGGTCATGATCTCACGGTTCGTGAGATCGAGGTCCTGGTCAGGCTCTGTGCTAACAGTGCACAGCTTGCTTGGGATTCTCTCTCCCTCTCCCCCCCCCCCGCCCCTCCCCCAGTCACACACTATCTCCAAGTGAAAAACAAGCAAACAAACAGGAATTTTTCTAAGTACAAAACACAGAAGGCAGATTTCCAAAAGGGCTCATGGAAAACCAGAGAAGGCAAGGGGAAGGAAACAGGAGTCTAGCACAAATAGGACGAAGGCCAATTCGTTGGCACGGACCGCGTGTGGGGACAGCGCCGTCCCGGGGCCGCGTCACCTCCCCGCAGCTCTGGGCCCCGCTGTCCTCACTTGCAAACGAGGGCGCCTGTGACGTCCACCCCAGCTCTCGGGCTCATTCCAGCGTTCCTGTAAAGCTGCAGGTCAGCAGGCCATAACGCCAGCTTGACCGGTCTGGAGAGTCCCGGGAGAGTTGAGCTTGGGGCCTCATTCTGTGGTAAGGACACCAGTCTCTGGCCAGGGCGGCCTCTGAGGTGCACCTTCTAACGGCGACACCAATCGCCAGCGTGGCGCCAACCTGGACCGTGCACGCTGCCCTCGATACAGAAGACAGAGTCTGCACACAGAGCCTGGCCGCTGTCCCGCCCCCGCCCCCCGCGTCTCCTGCGCTGGCCCCACAAACCACCCCCACAGCCTCTGCAGAGACTTGGGGAGACGCGCGAGAGACCGTCCTCCTGGAGGGATGACTGACCCCTGGTTGCTTGGCCGCGCCCCAGACACGAACGGACCGGCACTGCACCAGTCACTAGACATCGTCAGATCCACGGAAACATTTCTCCCTCGAATTGATACTTCAGAGAAAGTTACTCCGTAGCTTAGGAACTCTCTCCTGCCTTAAGGTAAGCTTCTCCTCCGAGGAGTCCATGTCTTACTAGAGGAACCCGCACCCACGGCTGGACAGAAATCCAATCTACAGGCTTGCTTGGCTCTCTGCATCGGCCATAATCCAATTCCTCTCTTTCTGGAAGGAAAAGCCCATCAGCATCTGCCTTTGCTAATTTAAGGAGAAGCCTTCAGGGACCTATTTTCCCATTGATAATAATAAATATCATGTTTATATAAGTGTATAGTAGAAGCGTAATTATCATCGTTATTATGACCCTTTCAGCAATAAAACAATGGTACCTGCCATTTACTGCTGGCCTACCGCACGTCAGACATTGTTCTGGACACTTTATATGTGTTTTCTCCGGTTCAGAAATTAACACTGAGATGCTGGTATTTTGATGATGATTTTACTTAATGAGGAAACTGAGGCCAGGAGGGGGAAGGCCCCCACACGGAGGTCACACACACGCGGAGCTCACTGGTGGAGGAGCTGGAGGCCGGCTGGAGAGGCCCGGGGCTGAGCTGGAGGCCGGGGACCGGGACACGATACACTTCCGTGCCTCGACCTTATCCCACTGCACCTGCTGCCATGCCCGCCACAGGAAGGAGCCTACCAGCCCGCTGAGGCGCTGGGTCCAGGGTCATTCCCACCGTCTCCTCACAAAGGCGGCCATTCCACCTGCCCAGCGCCCTTCGGGGCTCCCTGTCTGTCACGCTGCTCCCCACCACCTTCCCTGCTGCCCCAACCCGTCTCTCGGGCCTCTGCGGCAGAAACAATAAGCTAAGAGCCCTGATTCTAGCCAAGAGTCTGAAATCACCTGGAATCACTTTTTTGTTTTAAGTTTGTTTGGCGGGGGGGGGGGGGGGAGGGAGGAGAGGGGGAGAGAGAGAGAGAGAGAGAGAGAGAGAGAGAGAGAGAATCCCAAGAAGGCTCTGACCTGAGCTAGAATCAAGAGTCGGACACGTAACTAACTGAGCCGCCCAGGGGCCCCTGGAATCACTTTCTGACTTGAATTCTATACATACGTTGGGCATCCAGATTGTTTTTCTGGTTGGCGTGACTAAAATCCATCAAGAGTAACATAACGTGAAATAAGAACATCAGAGTTCAGGGTCGAGGTCTGTTACACATCAGCAAGAGCCTTTTCTAGCTGACACAGCGTTTGGGAAGCACGGCAGGGCACCCACACGCGAGCGCCAACCTCCTTCGGGCAGCACGGCTTCGCGGCGAAGCTGTCCGCGCCGCTGAGCGAGCCTGAGGACTGGCGTGGAGTGACCATCGATGGTAACAGAATTTTACAGTCTACGCAGCCAAAGGGGTCCGGCCCTAACAGCAAGCATTTTGAGTAAGTACGCTTCCTGGCAAAAGGCAAGTTTTCGCCCAGGTCACACCCTGCAGATTCGCATTCCGCTTAGCACGTGCGTAAACAGTGGGACCGTATTCACACTGTTCAGTTTCCTGTGGCTTCATTCACGCGTGGCAAAGAGTGGAAGCCCCGCGGGGCCGTGTCCTCTTCCCCCTCCTCCACCAGCGGGAAGGCATCTGCAGGGAAGGCCAAACGGTCCGTCGGGAGTATAAACAGGATACGTATCTGGAGCGCGGCCACACGTTAAATTTCTAAAAGATGCCACAGGAATTACACAGGAGACTGAACTCCTCAGGAAGACAAGGGGGGGAGAAGAAGAAGAACAAATGATTCGTGTTCACCAAGAGGATCACATCTGATTTCACCAGGACATAAATGGCTTTCTGGTTTTAAGTCTCGGGCTTTGGTCTCAACTGTGCACTGGAAAAGTATTTCACTTTGTCAGACAACCTCAAGGAGCCTCGGAATCTCATCCGTCGGACAAAGTTGCCGTGAAAGTGCTTCGGGAAGCACGGTGCGGGGGCGGAGGGGACGCCGGGACCACACTTGACAGTTCCACAGAGCCGGAAAGCAGAGCGGTGGGTGCCGGGGGGCGGGGGGGGCTGGCTTCCTGGGGACAGAGTCTCGGCTGGGGAGGAGGGACAAGTTCCGGGGACGGAGGGGGGCGGGGCGGGGGGGGGGGGCTCCCCAACACCGTGAATGCACTTGACGCAGCGAACTGGACGCCTAACGATGGTTAAAATGCTGGAACTTAGGTCATGAATATGTTAACACCGCTCCAGAAGGTCTTCATTATTATCCGCTGACATAATAAGCGATCACCATTTATGAACTCTGGCCCTAAAACATCAAAGAACTCAGTGGCTCTCTCACACCCCATCCAAACACCGTGTGGCGCTCGGCCACTGAATTACCGAATGAAAACATTTCTAAATGCCTCGACTGGGCAGCACACTGATGACAGCTCTCCTCGCTCAGCCGTGAAGACCTGAGAGTCCCCGGGTTTGGGCTCAGCGCTGTTCCGCGACGAGGGGGAGGAAGGAGTCACCGCCGACGGCACCCGGCCCCCCGCGAAACGGCCCCGTGAGCACAGGTGCCAGCCGGCAGCCGTGTCCACGTGGACGTGTCCACCGTCACAAGCGCTCTGCGCCCTGGCCACGCGGGGAGGGCATCGGCGTGACAGCTGCGCACTGTGGTGCGAAACCACACGGACCTCTGTGGAAAAGCACAGCTCTTCCCAGAAGGCTTTTATCAAACAAACCATTCCTTCGGCCCATTCTAGTCTCCGTCGGAGAGCAAGGGGGTGCGACCAATCGCCCCACGCTTGCGATTTCGAGGCCTTGGGAGGAGTTCCGAGCGTCCACACTGTTGCGAGCACTTCTGAAGCCTGATGGCCACACTGAAGGACCCCAGGTCACACGGGACGCCCTCGGCCGCCACCACATTTCCTCCCAGGACGGAGCAGGAACACTCAGATGTTCCCTCGGTGCATGGGCGCATCGTCAATGCTAACGAGACTTAGGGACGCGCTCCCCGACCCTGAGAAGCCAGAGGCCTCTTCTGCACAGCACGCGGCACACAAAGCAGCACAGAGACAAACCGTCTCCACAAAGTGCAGACTTCGCTTGCTTAGAAGGGTGTGGAAAGGAGCCGCTGCTGTTCAATAGACCCTCACGGTCCCCTGGGGAGACGCAATGACGGGCGATGGTCGGTGGTCGTTGCATAAAGCCCTGCTGGGCACTGAAAGGGACCGCTGACCTTTTTAGGTCAAAGATAACTCATCTCTAACAGTTGTTCAGATGGAGAAGAGGACGTGGCCGGAGTATCACGTATCTTGCCCTACGACACATTCTTCAGCCTTTCATGGGCGGCGTAGACGGGAACCCCCACGGGCGCCTCGGGACGAACCCCTACAGCGAGGCAGCCTCACGGGCAGGCCCCTGGCCAAGTCGCTCCCCGGCACACGGAGCCGCGTGCCAAGCTCCAGGCCACCCCGCCTTCCTTGGGGAGCCGTAGGCCGTGGCCCAGCGGCTGCCTGTCCTTTCCACCTCTGCCCCAGCACCTGCTAGTTCCGCTGAAAGTCAGCCTGCCACCAGCAAATGACCGACCGGCCAAAAGCCAGCTCACCAGGGGCAGACTGAATCCACTGAATGACAGACCGGCTTCCTTACTGGATGATGAATTCACTGAAGCACCATCAGAAAAAGACAGTGGGGCCATCCTGACCCACCTCTACTCCCCGGACTTGCTGACGTGACAGGCTTTCTTCATTCCCTCTGGAAAGCGCCCTGATGGATGTCCGGAAAGTGCTCAACATCCATGGTCGACAGGCTCCTCTCCAGGGTGCCCCTGCAAAGGGTCCCATCCACTGAGTTGTACGTGCACCAGGAGTCAGCCTCGTTCCTTAGGCACTTACACTCCCTACAGTAATTATTGATGTAACTATTACACAAATAAGCCAGTGAAATAATGAGTGCAAAAGGCGAGGTGATGCCTCTTTGAGACGATGCTCTTTAGAAAGCTTCAGTCAGGGGGCACCTGGCCGGCTCAGTCAGTGGAGTGTACGACTCTTGACCTCAGGGTTGTGAGTTCGAGCTCCACACTGGGTATAGAGATTACTTATCAAAAGAAAGAAAAGAAAAGAAAAGAAAAGAAAAGAAAAGAAAAGAAAAGAAAAGAAAAGAAAAGAGAAAAGAAAAAGAAAGAAAGAAAGAAAGAAAGAAAGGGAGGAAGAAAGAGGGAGGGAGGGAGGAAAAGAAAGGTTTGGTCAAGACAAACTACAAAAGAAGAAAAGAAAACCATTCAATCAAGGGAGGGCGTGTCGACTGCGAAAGAACAGCACAGCACTTGAAGCTAGCTGCACAGGCTCCAAACTCAGGCCAGCTCACAAGTGTACATTTTGCTCCACTTTAAGGAAACAAAAACCGAAAATCACTAACTGCCACAGGTAGAGATGACGCAGAAAAGACTAGAAGAATGCAGGGCGTAGCCCCTGGCCCCACATCACAATCCCAGGAGAATCGTAGCAAGGAACATCCTGGCTTAGAGGCTGCGGGAAAACCCCAGATACCCATGTTCTAGGCACCAGTAGGGAGAGATTGTCCATGGGTCAGACTCCTACTCAAAAGCTATTCGTTTAAATGTAATATATTTAGGGGTGCTTGCGTGGCTCAGTTGGTTAAATGTGTGACTTCAGCTCAGGTCATGATCTCACAGTTTGGGAGTTCGAGACCTGTGTCAGGCTCCGTGCTGACAGCTCAGAGACTGGAGCTGCTTCGGATTCTGTGTCTCCCTCTGTCTCTGCCCCTTCCCTGCTCACACTCTGTCTCTCTCCCTCCCTCCCTCAAAAATAAATTTAGAAAAGACATTAAAAAAATAAAAATGTTGGGGCGCCTGGGTGGCGCAGTCGGTTAAGCGTCCGACTTCAGCCAGGTCACGATCTCACGGTCCGTGAGTTCGAGCCCCGCGTCAGGCTCTGGGCTGATGGCTCGGAGCCTGGAGCCTGTTTCCGATTCTGTGTCTCCCTCTCTCTCTGCCCCTCCCCCGTTCATGCTCTGTCTCTCTCTGTCCCAAAAATAAAAATAAAAAACGTTGAAAAAAAAAAAAATTATAAAAAAAAAAAAAATAAAAAATAAAAATGTTTATTATGAGAGAGAGAGAGAGAGAGAGAGGGCACGAGCAACAGCAGGGGAGGGGCAGAGAGAGGTGGGGAGAGAATCCCAAGCAGGCTCCATGCTGTCAGCACAGAACCCAAGGTGAGGTGGATCGCACAAACCATGAGAACATGACCTGAGCTGAAACCAAGAGTCAGACGCTCAACCGACTGAGACCCCAGGCGCCCCGACCAACATTGTTGATTACCCCGCTACCACCAATAGGAGGGCTCCTCGTGCACCTTAGACCAGGACAGTCTGCAGCACTGCAGCCAAAGGCAGGGACAGAGCATAGGCCTGGCACGGCGAGAAACAGGAGCGAAAGAGAGAGAGAGAGAGCACAAACGAGTGAATGAATAGCAAACTCCATCTGAGAAAAAACCCAGGGGAACGGGTTGACTATTTGGTGGCCAAAATGGTAGAAAATGCTGGCTATTCAATGAGCAGGCTTTGTCTGCAATTGAAACCGAAAGCGGCAATCTGTCTGGTCTGGACCAGGTCTTCTCAGGTCTCAGACTGAGACACGGGTCTCAGTCCGGACCAGGTATGTGGCACTTTACGTGGCAGCCGAAGAGTCCACGACATTCACAGAAGCGTCCCCACTCTCCGATCTGAACAGCAGCGATGAAAGAAGCCACAGTGTAGGGAGGGCCCCGGGCTCAGACCAGGAAAGCACACGTGAGCCGGAAGATAAGACCCAGAAAGGAATGAACCGCTGACCTCCATCCTGTTCTGCCTCTTTCACACAAACGACGTGTATGAGGACAAACACTTCTGGCCTACGGTTCCGCGTTACATCTAAAAACAAATGACAAGTCAGTTTCTACAACAAACGGGATGAGTTTTAAGAAGGAAACGAATAATTAAAAAGAAATTTATAAAGAGGGAGAAACACATCATGTTAAAATGATAAAACACGGTGCATAAAAATCATATATTCAATACACTCTCGACCGCAAGAAGGCTAAGTGTGTAAAACGACAAGTAGGCAAGCTACACACGAGAGCCCCACGTGTAAAGTAAACTTTCCTGGTGGCCGCGGAAATTGATCAAGTTGACTTTATTGCTATAACCCCGTGCACACGAGCCCCTTACAGCAGATCGGGATTCGGACCTGAGGCCTGTGGCCCCCCCGCCCGGACGGCAAGGGTGGAGGAAGAAGGCGCCTCTCCCAGGAAGAAGGAAAAGTGGGTGACTTTTATTTACTTCTGGGGCTTTCCCCCCAGTTCTCTTCTGTGATCTTGTTGAAAACGCAGCACCGAAGGCCCCATGCGGACCTAGTGGATGAGAAAGTTCGTTTTCACAGGATCCCCGGGGATTCGGGGCCGTGAAAGTCTGGGAAGTACAGCTCTCTCCAGGAGCGGCAGGCCCTTGCGTGGGGCTTGGCACCTGCCAGGCACCTTCTCTAAGCACCGGAGACCTACCGTCTCGGGACGAGCTCACGGTTACCCTTCAGGCTTCCGGTTCCGGACACCACATTCTCTGCTCCGGGAGCCATGCCTGCCTGGGCTGTGCGGCCACACCCCAAAACGGTAGCGTTGAGAAAAGACTGGATTTGAATCCGAAGAACCTGCTACAATTTTTGCCTTTCCTGACTCTCGTGTGGTGTTGAACCAACCACGTATATTCACTGACCTAAATTTCCTGGTCTGGAAATGGGTGTGCGTCCTAGTCACATGGTCAGGTGCTGTAGGGGTTCTCTAAGGTCAAGCCGTGAGGATTACATGAAATTTTAAGTGGAAAAATACCGAGTGAGGTGTGTGATACGCAGGAGGGAGCCGACGGGTGCTAACGTCCTCTGTCCCCTCTGAAATGCTAACGGATGGGCGTCTAGTGGACACGGGCCACGACGCGGGGACCCAGGCGGAGACAGGCCCTGCTCTCCCACAGCCCTTGTCCTGAGGGTGAGATGGTGACGTGTCCCTGCTGAAAGCAAACATTAAAAAGAAAACCGTCGAGTAACCAAGTTTGCTCTGGTCCTGACAGCATGTCCAACGTTCCTACGTGAGCACACGAGAACGCAGCAAGGCAGGAAGAGCTAAGTGGCCCGTGAGAAGGTGCATGTGAGAGCACCCCAAAACGGCCAACGTGGCAAAAGACTTCCAAAACAAATTCTGGATGCATCCAATCCAATCCAACACACATTCCTGGGATGTGGATGTATTTTTTTGCCCCAGAAGAAGCATGACAATGAATATTAAAGTGTCAGACTAAGGTATTCAACTCCAGAACTCACCCAGACGGTCAGGTCCCTAGACTCTGCTGCCACTGTTGTGCCTGCTAAAGCCTCTGATTTTAATTAAAAAAAAAAAAAAAAAAAAATCTGACCTAAGAACAGATTTCCACGGACCTGGAGCTCCAGCCCTTGTTAAAGGAAACACCAGCCTCCCAAGGGAAGCTACGTGAACAGCCTCCCGCTCGCAGCCCTACAAACCACTCGAAGGAGAGCCTCTAGCAAGACGAGGCCTCCCTTCCCCCAGACCCGAGCCGTTATCACCTGCCCGGAGCCCTGAGTAGCCCGGGGCCCGGGGGCTCTGCTGCTGCCCCGGGGGGACCCTTCACTCACCAGCCACGGCTGAGGGATCTCCGGCAAAGGCATCTGGGGAGGAGCCGGCAGGCTGTTGGGGGTCTCTTGCTTCTGAACATGGTCTTTCACTTCGAAACCTGTGAGCATCAACCAAAACCACAGAACTGAGTGGCGGGACGGGGGGGGGGGGGGGCGCTAGCCGTTCTCACTCCCTCGGCCCCATCGTGAATGCTTTGCAAATATTTGTTTTCTCTAATCGTGTACAGCAACTTTGTCATTCTCTACTTCACAGGTGAGGAATCTACGGCTGGAAAAAAAGGGTTACGGAACTCACGGAGACACTAGCAGGTGCAAATGAGGGAGCGGCCACCAAAGCCACGTTCTTCCCAAAGCCACCGGCCTCGCCAAGGTGAGGTGCTTTGCCTGAACTTCCCCTCAGGTCAGCGATTACCTGCGGACTCCGGGGGCGGGCGCTTTCCTGGGAATCAGCACGTGTGTATTAGGTGCCCTCTTTTGTTCTCATTTTTTAACTTTTTTTTTATTTTGGAGAGAGAGAGGGAGAGAGACACAGCATGAGTGGAAGACAGGGGCAGAGAGAGAGAGAGAGAGAGAGAGAGAGAGGGAGAATCCCAAGCAGGTTCCATGCTCAGTGCAGAGCCTGACACGGGGCTGGATCCCACGACGCTGGGATCATGAGCTGGGCCAAAATTAAGAGTCGGACGCTCAGCCGACTGAGCCACCCCAGCACCCCTGTATTACGTGCCCTCTTAAAGTCAGACACTGGGACAGACGAGCATGGTGAGTGCCATGGCTGGTGTGAGCTCATGCTCTCAGTGGGTTCGTATTCAAGTTGGGAAGACAAGTTTACACACAAGTAACTCTTAGAAACAACAGTGAGCACCAGGTCAGCGAAGGCAGGAAAGTGGAAGGAATCGGGTTTCATATGGGCACGGGACTATCTATAGGCCAGGACCCACCTGGAAAGACCCACAAGCACAGCCACTCGACAAGGTTCGCCTGCACTGGGCCGCATGTGCTACGCAGGCAGGAAAATGGGCTGTGAAAAGCCAGAGCCCTGAGCGCCAGAAGCTGCGGTGGAGAATTCTGGCACGGAACTGGCAACAGTGAAAAGACAGAAAAAGAACGAATGGGAATTCTACCACTGAAAATAATCAGCGGACAGGTTCAAGGCTAATTAAAGAGTGGAGGGGAGAACAAGACAGGTGGAAAGCCTCGGAAGCACGTACAGAGCACAGCATGAGAGACAGAGGGTCGGAACCCACCGGGCAGAAGGAGACAGGAAGGGGCATCGGGGAAAGCCAACAGCAGCTCCCAAGGCTGGAGGCCCACATGCGGTGGTGCGTCCAGACCGCCTGTCAGGAACAGCCGGGCAAAGGGAACACGCAGAGGGCGTGGGGTTGGAAAGCGGGGCCCCTTCCACCCATAAAAGCCACAGGAAAGGGACCCCTGGGTGGCTCGGTCGGTTGAGCGTCCAACTCTTGACTTCGGCTCAGGTCACGATCTCACGGTTCGGGAGTTCGAGCCCCGCATGGGGCTCTGTGCTGACAGTGTGGAACCTGCTTGGGATTCTCATTCTCTCTCTCTCTCTCTCTCTCTCTCTCTCTCTCTCTCTCTCTGCCCCTCCCCAACTCACTCTCTCTCAAAACTGAATAAATATTAAAGGGAAAAAAAAGCAACAGGAGGAAATCACAGCCAGTGATCGTGGGTTTACCACATGTCAGACACTGTCTGGAGGTATTTTATGTCATCGCCTCTGACTCCCACGACGTTCGTCCGAGGCGGATGCTCCCGATGAGGAGAGGAGTGTACAGAGAGGAAGTAAGTAGAGCGTGGTCACCGTCAGCTCCTCAAAGGCTTTGCCCTCCCACGCGGGGAGCCCGCCAGCACCGGGCACACGGGGAGGCCCTCGGGGACAGCGTGGTGAATCGATAGGTTCATAGGTTAATGAACAAACGATCGTGTTTACATGGTGGTATTGAAGAAGGTTCAGAGGCAAAACAGACCCTGGAGGAAGAAAGAGCAGACGCACCTTTGGATGACTGTATCCTCAGCAGGATGTCGGTAATCACCGCCTTTTTCTCCCTGACGGTTGACGTTAGGTACTCGTGGTCCAGGAGTTCAAGAAAGAGACGGAGTTCAACTATTAACTCTTCCATTGCTGCGAACAAAGGAGAGAGGAAGGACACTGTCAGACCCACCGGTGTGCACACGCCACAGGATAAATGCGTTTCATTTCAGCTGGACTGGGTACAGCATTCCCACGTGCAAAGCAAGTTTGCCGAAGCCAGGCGGACGAAGATCCAGGCAGCACCTTCTAGACAAACACACTGCTTTGCTCGGCTCTGACGCGGCGAGTTTCGTCTCGGACAAGCTCCAGAGCCGTGCTGCCAACTGATGGAGCCGTGACCCAAAAGCCCGATATCATGGGGTCAATCGCATATTAAATTTCAATGTTGAGAAGGAGCTGGCAGTTTGAAACGCCAAAGAGTTTTCAAATAACCACTAGGACGTGGTTGCAGAAACTCAACACTCAACTCTGCCTTTGTAGGGCTGCTTCCATCCCCAAGAAGGCCGTGAGCATGTCTGTGCAGTTACGAGAAAGATGCCGATGCCAAGAAGGACTTGGGTGCGGACTCCTCACCGTGTCTGTCCCTTATAGGATCAAGGCAGACTCAAGACCAGGTTACGTGGCTGAAGTCAGCAATTGACGTCTCATGGCGTGAACCTTTCAGGGACCCCAAAGCCCTTGTAGGGTGTGCAGGGGCTCCAACTATTTTTATAGTACTGAAGCTTTATTCTTCTTGTCCGGCATTAATGGTGCAAAGGCGAAGAGGCTTAAACTGCCACCCTCTTAGCACAAAGCAAAGCAGGGACGGCAAACTAAACTTGTGGCCACTGTATACCTCACCACACACTGACAGTAAAAATCAAAATGTTACTTTAAGAGTGTTTTGGGGGGCAGCTGGGTGGCTCAGCTGGTGGAGTGTCTGACTCTGGATTTCTGCTCAGGTCACGATCTCAGTTTGTGACTTTGAGCCCCATGTCAGGCTCTGTGCTCCGTCTCTCTCCGCCCCTCCCCTGCTCACGCCCTCTCTCAAAATAAAATAAACTTTAAAAGAAAAAGAGCTTTGACGGAGTGGTACGAAGCGTCCGCCCCAGGGGATGCACCTTTTTGGCATCCTGTACGATAAAATGGGAAGCAGGCAAGCAAGCAGCCCCTCCGCGCAGACTGACAGACAACGGGGGTCGGAGGGCAAGCAGGCGTGCACTGTTCGAGGTCACACTAAGCCGCTTTGTCACGGGGCCCCAGGAAGAAATGATACACGAACTGCAAGGACACAGACTGAGTGTACGACTGACATCTTCCCAACAGGGAACAAAATGACCTAATCGGGCCAAGGTAAACAACGGCAGCGTCGGTTGCCAAGGGTAAAATTTGAGCTTCCAAATGGAAGAGTGAGAATTTCGAGCACTTGTAGCCACCACCGTGAGCACGACAGCTTCTCAGCAGAGACTTTCCCGACCAGAACGGGAGTGACACTGACCAACAGGCCTTTCTGATACGGTACAGAGCAGCAGGTCAGCCTTTGGAAGAGCCACACAACCCAGTGAACCGTGACGTCACAAAATCACACACAGGCCAAGATCCATCTAACGTACAAAATAAGCTGAAATGTTCTAATGTAACGGAGGATGAAGTGTTTCTTGTCTGATTCAGCTCCAGATTCCACATTGCAACTAACACACTAAGAAACTACCACTTGACGATTTTTGGTGTAGTATCAAAGAAGAATATTGACAGTTTCTTGAAAAGGCCCTGAGGTACTCTGACCGTGGGTCTGTGTGAGCCAGATCCTCTTTATGTGCTCCCTCTAAAACAATGCTTCACAGCAATCTGAGTGCAGAAATAGATACAAGAATCCAGTCATCTTTATCAAACCGGATATGGGAAATACTTGCAGGAATCTGAAACACAGCACTATCTCACAAATTAGCTTGTTTTGGTCAATGTGGTTACTTTTCATAGACATATATTATTTTTAAATGAATTAAGAAATTCCTTAAAAATCTGCCAGTTTTAATTATAATGTGTACAGATAAGCCACACATCTTCAGTATTTATTTTGAAACCAAAAAGTCCTAAGCAAAAAGGTTTGAGAACCACTGGTCTATGGGATTCTTTCCAAGTCTACAACACTCTTCAGGACTAAAGATCCTAACTGAGGCCATGCTGTTGAAACTACAGAAGCTCTCATAATTTTAGGTACGTGGATGAAGAAATGGCAAATGAGTCCAAAGTAGGCAAGGTGTATCCCTGGGCTGTTCACTTTTCCTAACTGAACGAGTTTCCCTCTATGAAATGAAGAGGATGGATTGAGTAAGTATTTACTTAGTCAAACACTGACTAAAGGTTTCATTAGTCAAACAATGTCTTGATGATTCTAAGTGGAAAACAATCTCATCTATACTTTAAAAGTGGTGGGCTCCTAGTGTTGTTCATAGTTCAAAAGGTGGAAACAACCCACACGTCCACTGATGGCTGGACATGGCCTATACACGACGGAATATTCTTCAGCCTTGAGAAGGAGGGACATTATGACGCCTGTTACAATATGGATGAACCCGGAGGACCTCGTGCTCAGTGAAATACACCAGTTACAAAAGGACACATACTGTGTGATTCCACGTATGCGAGGTACTTACAGTCATAGAAATCACGGCGAGAGAACGTAGACTGGTGTCTTCCGGGGCCCGGGAGGGAGAACAGGAAGTTAGGGTTCAATGGGTGGTTTCAGCCCGGGATGATAAGTTACCGTTTGGGAAGATGAAAAAGTTCTGGGGATGGAGAGTGGCGACAGCTGCCTGACAAAGGGAATGTGCTGAATGACACTAAATGTGCATTCAGAAAGAGTCAAAATGGCAAATTTTATGATATGTATATTTTACCACAATAAAAAAAAAATCCACCTTGTCCAAAAATTGATGGGCTGCTATCAGCAAAAATGTTAAAAATGCCTATGGGTCTATGTTAAACTCACGATAGCCCCTTCTCGGCCTTCATTCATACCTACTTTTTTAATCAAAAATGCCTCTCTTGCATGTAACCAAATTATATTCATCCTATAAGATTTCACGTCGGTCCCAGCATGAGTCATGAAAATGTATAAAGGGGGCCTCAGACTGCATCTGTCCTAAAGGGCCTGAGCTCTGTTACGGAGTTCCCACGCAGGACTCACACAGACCTCTCCGGGCTGTGAGTTTCCTGTGACCACGGGGGGGCACCTCCTGGCTCACACTCCCCTCCTCAAGAGACCAGCGCCCTCTGGGCAGCCGTATCCATATCCCTGTCACCCTACGCAGCCTACAGCCACCTTCCACTCCCAGGATAACTTGCTGGGCCACCCTCAACCAAGCCGCACAGTCCGATTCTCCCTCCTTCCTGTGGAGTTTGCCTGGGACTAGGGACTCGTGGGCAGTTGGATCTCTGCAGTTGAAGAAGACACACAGACACAGGAGCCATGTTTAAGCACATACGTGCCGGAGGGCGAAGCCAGTACCAGAGGAGGAAAGAATTCAGTTATCAGCACACCCTGGAATACAGGCAGACACGCTCAGAGGCCAGAGACAGACAGACAGACACCGATGGGCTTCCCGAGAGCTTCCCGGCCCCTCCTCCGTCATCCGTGGAGCTGCATGGCACACCTACGCCCGAGCCTGCTCACAAACGTTCGTTTCGTTGTTTTTTACGAAAAGCTGCCTCGTATGGTTTTCTGTTCACCTGAAATTGCAAACCAAGATCCGCGGAGCACGGCTCTCCCCACCGCAGGGTGCGGCACATCTCACATCAGAGAGCGTGACTGTTGGGAAACCTTCACAGACTCCACAAACCACACCACGCCCCTGGCAGCCCCTGCAAACACTTAAAGCCCCCCGCGTCCTCCTCCTCCCAGCCCCCTCTGACCAATCCTCCCCAATCGGCCCCTCCCCACGGGGCTCCTCCTTCGTTCCCAAGACTCACTCCTCTGGCGGCGGCCCCACCCATAACCGATAACGGATACTTAGTGATCTAGGCTTTGTTTTGGTGTTGTTCTTCTCCCAACAGCTGGTCGGCTGGTTGAGAGCAGGTTTTGCGCTCGGCTCATCTCTGGACGCCCGGCCCCGCGGTACCGTGTGCGCGGAAAGCACCGGAGTACTGAGTGACGGGTGACTCTCCAGTAAGGAAGAGACACTTTCTGAGGACCCACGACGTGAAAGGCACCTACACAAGACCCCTCCTCCGCCTCCTCCCGGGTGAGACTCCATCATCCCCATCTGCGGGGAACGAGAAGCCGGCCCCGGTCTGCTCGCTTGTATTCGAGCAAATGCTCACACAGCAGCCTCAAGTGTCCACCCTGTGCTCGTCCCTGGAGAGCAGCCCCGGTGGGCTTAGCTGCTGTTGTCATCCCAGCTTACGGCTGACGAAAACGGAGGCTCAGGGAGGTCGCCGAAGGCTACCAGGCAAGTAGGTGGCTAAGCTTCTCCAGCTCATAATCTGCTCACGGCCACACGGCGAGAGCGCAGCAGTGAGAACCTGAATGCAGATCTGATTCCAAGGGCCCTGCTTCGGCCCCTTCACCATGATCATCGCATGGTTGCTTCCTGACACGACCCGGCCTGGTGAGACGCTACAGCCATCTTCTTATGAGCAAGAACATGGTACAGCAAGAACCAGAAGATATTAGGGGGGTGATAAATTTCGCCGGGGCCTACGTGGTGCCCTGTAGGGCATCAGAATTACGTACTGAGCCATCTACCTCCCCCACTGGACTGCCCGTCCTGGCCTACAGGGACAGCATCCGGTGCGTCGCCGGGTTCCCTCTGGTGCCCAGCAGCGTCCAGCATTAACCATGCACTCAGCACATGCACGTTGAAGGAAGGGGCGTGACTTCCCAGAGCTAACAGACATGCCGCCAAGGCTAGGGAGGAACGAGAAGTTCCCGCACCCAATCTTCAGCCTAAAACTCTGGATATGGACCCGCCTTTCCCTGGAAGTCTAAGGGCAGTGTCCACAGGAGCTCTAGAAATGAGGCTCTAATGGACACGTGCCCCTACGCAGGGGTGGCATCGTATGACTCAAACTGCACCAGGTTGCCCCGTGCCCTCTGGCGCGGCCACTCCTTCTTCCAGCTCTGAGCCCGCTCTCGTAGGACAGGCAAAGCAATCCGGGGTCCAGGGATTCGGCTTGGGTTTCCACAGATGGATCTCGAGTGCCCCTCTCCGCGAGCCTCCGAGGACTTCCCTCCCCGGGACCCGACTTCTCCACTGCCCGACACTCGCCCTCTCCTTCGCTCGGGAGCCGGGCTGCTTCTCTGGGGCCAGGAAACACACGTGCACCTGACCTCCTGCAGCACTCCTGGCCCGAGTCCTCGTCATGACCCAGGTTTTTCTGTTCTCCCCCGCAGAAGTATCGTCCCTCCTTAGAGACGTTTGCTGGGGAATTAGAGCTCCCGCCAAGTGCCGACCCCGTGCCAGACTCATCGGCACATGAGCCCTTCGAGACAGAGAAAGGTTATGTTGCGGCCCGAGGTCACAGTGCTCGACATGAGAGGCAGGATGGGAGTCAGAACCAAGTCTGCTCAGTTTTGATGCCTGCGCTTTTCGTACCGTCGCGCTGACTGTACCTTTCACTCTCGGCGGAAGAGGACACTCACTCCTCTGTGTCCACGCTCAAGTAACCTCCTTCCCACGATGGCAACAGGCTCCCCTCACAACCACAGCCTTCTGGCTCATCGCTCAAACGGTGCCTTGCCTAGCTCTCTTACTAACACTGCTTATAGTAAAAACCAGAATCTTATAACCGTGGCCAATTCGTTCTCAACTTGCTGACGGAACAAGGAAGGCTCACAGGGTCGGAGACTCACCAAGGGCACGGTCTGCTCCTCTTCCCCAGTTTGTGGGCCCGGAACACAGGCCAAAGGGCGCTGCACTCAGAATAACAACCAGTGACACCCTCCTCTACAAAATGCTTCCAGTGCCTGTCGTCCCGTGACCCTCACGATCACGTTGTCTTGGAAATATCACAGGTGGCAGAGATCAAAGGAAAACGGTGAAGAGCCTGATCCAGGCCAGGAAGCAGAGCAAGGCCACGTCCACGCTCGAACCACCGTGTGGCCCTCTGGGGCTCCCGCCTCCTCTGTTCGACCTCCCAACCCTCACACCCGCTACCCTCCTCTCGGCAGAATGGGAATCACTGAACGATGACTGGGACCGGGACACAGGTGTAGTCACTAGCTTCCAGGAAAAAAAAAAACCACAAAATTCCCAAATGCCTACACCACACAAAAGATCTGGCTACAGAATTTATGATTCCCAAGGCAACGAGGAAATCACCTGGAGGCATTTCTGGGTACATTCTATGCATCCGAACAGCAAAACTCCCTTCTCCCAAGCAAAAGGCTGTTTGCACTAAATCAAGTGACTCTGCACTTGTGGTGTCTTCCACGGTCCTACAGAAAGAGGGAGAGAATGAGCAAGGCCGGGCAGCACAGCAGACGAAGAGTTCGGTACAGCAACTGGCTTCCTCTGTAGTCCGCCCCTCTACTGTTGCAAAAACCTCTAACTCAGGTTTGGTGGTGGCTGGATTTATTTCAACAACAGAAAAGAAATGGGCTGTCGTTTGCGCGACCCAAAAACCACTTTAAAGGAATTTTATCCACCTTAATGCCTACGTCACAGAATGTGAACGCCAGACGGATGGGAGGAACCCGGGGCCTAGAGAAGGAAAGTGACTTACCTGCTGAGGTCACAAAGTATTTGGTTAAAAGGCCCCAACCGGGAGCCGGGCGGCCTGACGGCCAGGCCGGAGCGCCCGGGTCTGCACGGAACTGTCTTCTCCACACACCTCCTCCAGGGGCGAGGACAGAGCTCCCGGGGTCCCCCTGCAGTTTCCCAGGACACCGAGCCACTCGCCGAGGACAAATCCTGCAAGCAACGAGAAATAACGTCTACTACTGTCTATCTAGGAAGACACGATTAGCCGCCCAAACCTCCCTCCTCTTTGTCAGGAAGGGCAAGGAACGGTTCACAGATTCCCGGCACGCAATTTGTCACGGCGGCAGACTGCACACGCTGCCACGTGCACATTCTCCTCGGTCCGCAAGCTTCGCTGGCGTGTACGAGACCCGTGCTGTTTGCACCCTCAGTGATGGTCAGTGTCTCCGGGCAACCACGATGGCGGCTGGGGGTCTTTTTTTTTTTTTAATATTTTTATTTATTTTTGAGAGAGAGAGAGAGAGAGAGAGAGAGAGTGTGTGTGTCTGAAGGGGGAAGGGACAGAGAGAGAGGGAGACACAGAATCCGAAGCAGGCTCCGGACTCCGAGCTGTCAGCACGGAGCCCGACGTGGGGCTCAAACTCACAAACTGCAAGATCAT
The DNA here is from genome assembly GCF_018350215.1 of Panthera leo. NCBI lineage: Eukaryota > Metazoa > Chordata > Mammalia > Carnivora > Felidae > Panthera > Panthera leo. The sequence goes on from NC_056682.1 coordinate 201,315,705, forward strand.
GACCTGAGCCAAAGTCGGACGCTCAACCGACTGAGTCACCCAGGCGCCCCAAAGGGGGTCTTTTCAGTGTTAAGTTTTCGCCCCAGACCCCTCTCATGTGGCTCCTCCCTCCCAAGTTCTAACCCACTGCATGGAAACTAGACGTGGGTAACTCCCCTTATCTAGGGTCACTTGCAAACAGGTACGGGCTTCTCCCTACTTCCCCAGTGCCCCTGGCTCTCCCCTTCCCAGCCCCAGCGCGCAGCCCCAGCTGGCACCCGGACCTGCCAGGCTCCACGTGTCCTTCTCACCGGGTGGAGCTACGGTCACCGCCTGCTGCCCGCCAGCCCACCCACGATCACCTTGCTGCCATCTCCCCCTCCCTCCCCAAACTGCCAGTCCTCTAGAGCGGAACACACGTCCGGCCTCCTCGGCGAAGACACCCTGGTCATTCCATCCATCCTGACCCCCCTTCCCAGAATCTCTCCATCCATGTCTCTGCTTGGCCCTCCTCACTGCCGATGCTTACAAGGAGCCCAGCGTTGGTGGCCACACAAATCAGATCCACACCCCCCGTTCCGAGCCTTCCTAGCCGTGTGACCTTAGGTCAGTGAGTAAGTCCCCCAAACGATCTCATCCTTCACATGAGATGCCGATCATGTATCTCAGTGTTGTTGTAACGAGCGTTAAAGGAGGGGCTCTACGCACAGAGCCAAGTACCTCACAACTGGCGGCTGTCGGCATTACGACTGGCATATGCTCATCTTCCTGGTTCACTGTGCGACCTGGGATCGATGGGATCGATGAGTAGGTAAACACCACGCACATACTTCTTACCTTCCGAAACTAAGTCCTTAAATATCTGCCTCCCCTTAAGAGAAGTCATGAAACACTATCCTATACGACTCTATGCAAATACATTTAAAAGTAGGTGAAATACATAAGTTCACAGAAAGGAGTACAATTTACCAGATTGTCTTAGAAAGCATACACAGACCAATTTTCCATAGAAGCAGCAGAGAAACGTGTCAAAGAATGAGCCCCACAAATGCAAGCCCCAGGCCCAGATGGTTTTACAGGGGAATTCTACCAAACCTTATACACCAAACCTTACTACACAAATTGTTTCGGAGGGTAAATACAGAAATTTGTCAAATACTTTCTTTTTTAGAAGTTGGTACAAAACCGATGCCTAAACCCGACAGAGATAGCACAAAAAGAGAAAACCGAAAGACTAACGTTACTTACAAATACCAATGCAAAAATCCTAATTAAAATATTAACAAACAGAAATCAACACAATACATTAATAGCACACCATGACCAAATGGGGTTCATTGCAGCAATGCCAGGATGACTCGGTGTTAGAAAACATGCTCATATAATTTATCATATTAATACCTTCTCTAATGAGATCATGTGATTCTCTCCATAGATCAGGAAAATGCATTCAACAAAATTCAATACTCACTCCTAATTTAAAAAAAAAAAAAAAATCAACGAATGGGAATTGATATATATACTTCCTTAGCTTGATAAAATACATGTAGTAACTCCTATAGGCTGAACGTCTGTGTTCCCCCCAAATTCATGTTGAAACCTGATGCCCAGTGTGACAGTACCAGAAGTGGGGCCATTGGGAGGTGATGAGTCATGAGGAGCCTTCTCAAAGGGGAATGGTGCCCGGTACAAAATGGTACACAAGAGGCCCTACAGATCGCTCTTGCCCCTTTCCCCTGTGAGGATGAAAAGCAGGCAGTCTACAGCCCAGAGGAGGATCCTCACCAGAACCCATCCATGCTGGAACCCCGATCGCAGACACCCAGCCTCCAGGGCTGGGAGACATTAATGTCGGTTATTTACAAGCCTCCCAGTCTATGCTACTCTGGTATAGCAGCCCGAGCGGCCTAAGACGCTAACAGACAAACCAAAGCAAGAAGAGGAACCTACTTAGTGAGAAAGACTTCAGGCGTTCCCGGAAAGGTTGGAAACAAGTCAAGGAGGCCCGTTCCCTCCACCACGTTTAACACTCTATTGGAAGCACCAGCCAAAGCAATTAGAGAAGAGAGACAACTAGAGACTTACGAATGGAAATGAAACAACAAAATTATCTCTGTCCGAGCTGATGTGAAATCGTTCATGGAAAACCCGAGATAACCAATGATAAAGCTACCACAAATAATAACAAACTTCGATAAAGTTTTCAGTGAAGTTTTGCATATTAATTCCGTACCAAACAAGCATTTAGAAGCAATCAGAAAGTAGAACACTTGAAGTAACTTAAAAAGAAACGTGCACAAGCTCCATGAGGAAAACTGAAAGCACTCCTGAAAGACAAAGAAGTAAATCTGAACAAACAGAAAAGTGCCCCCTTGCCTTTGGAGAGGACAACTTACCATCAGAAAGATGTTAATTCTGTCCACGGTCACAAACCCATTTAATGTACCAGCGAGGATGCGGGGATGTCTCAGAACAATGACGAAGGGCGGACCCTACCCCCTATTAAAGGTTGCTGCCATTAAAAAGGTGTGATGCAGGCACATATGTTCCCAGGTGGATCAACACAACAGAACAGAAAGTCAACAAACGGACCTGTATGCGTTCGGATATGTGGCACCTGACACGGGTAGCATCGCAAACAAAGGGGGAAAAGATGGCCCTCCCCCAAACTGGAGTCAGGACAACTGGCAGCCATTTGGAGGAAGAGAAAAGATAAATTTAAGTACTTACATCACACAACAGAAGAAACTCCAAAGATACCTGAGAATCCAAATAGCAAAGACGAAGCCATTCGAGTCCTCAAAGAAGCAGAAGGTGAATTCTTTTATAACCCGGCCTGGGAGAAGATCTTCTAACTAGGACTCAAAATCGGGTGCCACAAGAGAACGGGGGTCAGGGAGGCTCCGGAAAGAACAGCACAGATGAGGCAGGGCTCACACCTGCCTCCCGCGGCGCACCGGGGCCTTGTGGGAAAGCGCACATCTCTCCGAGCTGACGGTCTCCAGAGGCTGGGTCGCTGCAGAGCTGGGGAGCCTGTTGCACGAAACCTCCACGGCTCCCCCTCCCCCGGGACCAGGGCACTGGATTTGAGGCTCCAGTTAGGAAGCAGTTTCTAAACCATGGCTGGTCCCGAGACCAACCTCCTTTTCAGAAAATGGCCCTTGTCCCCGACCTCCTTAAGAAGTGACTTTTCCTGACACTGTATCAGATCTCAACCAGCCCCTGCCGATGTTTCCAGGGTCATCCTCTCCACTCCCCCACTCTGCCTCACACTGCGGCAAACGGTACGGTTTCCTACACCCGTCGGGCCTGCTCTTGCCCGCGGACGGTGGCCTCCACCCTGCCCATCCGTGTCGTGCTACACCTCTCGCGGCCACGCCTCCCTTACCTGGCCGCCCTGCGAGACAGCGCCGTCCCCACCGGGCAGGCCTGCCCTCGGCAGAGTCCACACCTGACGCAGGAGCGGGGCTGGACCCGTGTGTCTGCCCCGGCGGGCAGCGGGCGGCCTCACGTCGGGGACCGCCGCGTGACTCCACGGACGTGCAGTGTGCTTGGCGAATTCACACGCCCGTTTGTTTCTACATCTCCATGCCGGACAAAACTCCTGAGATTCGTGTGGAAGAGAAAGTTGCAGAGAAAAATACCACGGACCGTCCTCTCCTGGTAGCCATGTCTTCTGTGCTATTCTTAGGACACGCGATCAGAAGTGGCGAAGGAATGATTCTGACAGCTTCACGGTCTCCGCCAGGTCGATGCCCGTCTCCGTCAGCAGAGACACTGACAGGAGGACTTGGGAGCGTGCTCAGGAGGGACGGGGCTTGTGTGGCACTGGAGCAGAGGAGCCGACGCTCGAGCACAGCACAGCATATTTTCCCTTATAGGGTTACGGTCAGGACTCTTCGTGCAGACTCTGGCAAATCTTTCCACAGGCCCCCGCAGATAATCTCAATGGGCTGCCGAAAGGTCGATCTGAGAAACCTCAGGAAAAGCAGCATAGCCTCAGACGCGGTCGGCCTGGCGAGTTTGCCTCAGCTAGACCACGTCCAAAATTCCTCACGACTCAGACGACCACGATCCGAATGACCGGATGCGGGATCCGACCAAACGTCTTGGGCTCCCGGTGCCCTGCCCTACAGCGCGGGGGTAACAACAGTTATGTGCCTCGCGAGACGGCTGGAGATCCAAAGAAGGCTATAAATAAAAGCCCGGGACTTCAGGGGAATTCCATTCAGGCTCGTTTAATTTGATTCTGAAAAGTCCAAGTAAATAAAGTTGCTACTTGTCACTCTCTCGGGTCTGCAGCCCTGGCGGTCACGGCCCAGTTTCAGCATCAACCGAGAACTGATCCTTGTAAGATCTGTCAACATCCCAGAGGAAAGCTTGCATTTCTACGAGAGTAAGTGCATGCATATATATTCTGAGTCCTGAGACGCTTCCTTTCTGGTCAGAGTGAGCCAGCAAAAAGCCCCCCAAGGGATTGATGTAAAAATCCACAGGGCACATTCTTGCAATCATCATAAAAGTCGGATTAACACATGGAGAAAAAATAAAGCGCTAAAGGAAATATCCTCCTATGACTTTGTGGAAAGCAACAGAGGAGCAAAACCTAGATCTGGAGCTGTCTTCCATAATCAAAATGATCATGTCATCTGACCCCCTGAAGCCCTATTCCTAGGCTGGCAGGAGAGACCACAGATAAAAGCAAGCTGGTTGCTAACAAAGGTTCCAGTATGATACTGAGAGCACGGTGTTTGCATTCTACGGAATAGAAACTGATTTCAGTAGTGAGTTGCGAAACACCGACCACGTGCAAGACATCGGACTCAGAAGTCACAGCAAGCCCCGACTTCCAACGGTTCACGGCGGAGAGCAGCAGACAAACATTTGGACCCGCGATCCTTTATTCTATGAAAGGGAGAGTCGCAGGTTTTCACAAAAGGTGGCGCTGCAAGATCCCCACGTCCGCAAAGGTAGCTCTGACAGCAGCATCCAGGAGGAGTGAGACTACTGCACGAACAGGCCCGCGGGGCAGGGGATCTGAACGACAGCCCTGGGAGGATGGAGAAGGAAATGTGCTCTATTCACTGCACTATATTTCACATAGTTACTAGAAAAAAACCTCATGGCACAGATACTTGGGTAACCTAAGTGTGGGGTGTACAATAATAAGCAACACAAACATGGTCTCTTACACTCAAGTTAGGGAAAAAGAGCCAGAAATGAGGACAGACGCTGTGAACGAAGCACCCGGCCAACAATTTTATGTCACATTTTCTAGCTCCAGATCCCTGCTTCATCTCTGAGGTCCTCTGCCCTTAGGAATGGTTCTCTATTCACAGTGGCCCAAAGGTGAAGCCACCCAAGTGTCCATCGACGGAGGAACGGATAAACCGAGTGTGGGCCATCAGACAACAGAATTTTATTCAGCCTTAAAAAGGAAGGAAATCCAATCCGGACACCTGCCACCACACGGACGACACCGTGCTAAGTGAAACAAACCAGTGACCGAAGGGCAAATGCCGTAGAAGTCCACTCGATGAGGTCCTTAGGTATTCAGATCCACAGACACAGAGTGCGGGTGGGGGGCGCCAGGGGCCGGGGGAGGGGAGGGGAGGTAGTGTTTAATGCGGGCAGGGCGTCAGTGTGGGAAGGTGGGAAAGTTCTGGAGACGGAGGGCGGTGATCACAACAGTGCGGGTGTGTTTAATGCCACTGATTTCTATTCTTGGAAAGGGTTAAAATGGTCAATTTTATCACAATTTTTTTTTATTTATTGAGGTATAACTACATAATACTATATTAGTTTCAGGTATATCACACAATCTGTGAATGAATGAATGAATGAATGAATGGCTCCATGTCACCCACTCACAAACACCCTAGCGCCCCCTGAGCGAAGCTGAGCCTTGTCCAGCAGCCAACCCTTTGCCAGTGTGGCCCCAGCGTCCTCACAGATGGATCACCTTCCACACTCTGCCTGTGTGTGCTTCCGTGCGGCCAGATCCAGCTACTGCTCATTCTTTCCAGAACATTCTTGTGTTCCTTCCTCTAACCTTGGCTCATGTGTTCTGCAATACACCTGCCCCAGCACTCAACTTCTCTCCCAAGCAAGATTTCTGTGGGTGAAACCAAGCACCACCTCGCTCTGCAGACCCTTCCCAGATCATCCCAGGGGACGGCGACCACTCCGGCCTGTGCTTAGGCCCCTCATCCGTCTACTCTCCTGCCAGTTTCTCTGAAAAATAATCAGATACTCCCTAGCAAGGAACAACTGAAAAGTGAAAGAAAGAGAAAAAAAAAAAAAACACCTCATTCCATTTATAATGGCCTTAAAATATAAGAAATACCTGAGTTGAACAAAGTGTTGTGGAAGACGTATAAACTGCCCACTATGAGACGCTGCTCAGAAAACTGAACGCAAATCTAAATAAAAGGAGAAACACTGTATCGCAGAGTGCAAGACTCTGTAGTTAATTCAGCAATTCTCCCCCAAGATATTCCAGAGACTCAACACAATCCCAAACAAGGTCCCAGCAGCTTTTGCAAAGAGGAGAAAAAAAAAAAAAAGATGCTGAATCTAAAGTACATGAAAATGAAACAAACAAGAATAGACAAACACTGCGGGGAGAAAAACCATGTTGGGGGACTTCACCGAGCTTCGAGACTTAACTGCCAGCCCACAACAACCAAGCCCATGCGGTACTGCTGTTAGGAGGGACAGTGAAACAGAGCAAAGTCCCACACGATGGCCAACTGGTCTCAGACAAAGATGCCAAGTCACTTCAATGGGGAAAGAACGGTCTTCGGAACAAATGGTTCTGAAGTGGGCGTCCCATGGAAGAGTGCCTTTCATCCCCTGCATCAAACCGTCTACGAAAATGAACATTCAAATGGATCAGAGGCCTGCAGATAAAAAGGAAAACCATAAACTATCTAGAAATAGAAAAGAAAACGTGCCAGTAATTATTTAGGACTTTGGAGTAGCCCAGGAGCTCTCGGGAGAACACAAAGTACTAACGTTAACATTTAGAACTCGGTAAGTTGGGCTTTTGAAAGACATCACTTAGAAAATACTCGCAGTGCACATTTGACAAAGCACAACAGACTGACTCCTCAGAACGTCCAGAGAACCTAACAACAAACAACAGAGGGGTCCGACAGCCCCACACGCACAAAAGACACAAACGGCCGTGAGACGTGGGCACCACCAGTCACCGGGCTGAAGCTAGTTAAAATCACGACGGGACACGCCTCCACGTGCAGCACGATGACCAGAGCTCGCGAGACTGGCGGCATCAGGTACAGACAAAACCGCGAGCGTGCGGCGCACTGGCACTTTCCTGGAAGGAGCCTCCGTGGTGCAGCCACTCCAGAGAACATTCTGGCAGCTTCTCCTAAAGTGAAACGTGCATCTCCCGTGGGGTCCGATAATTCCACCGCGCGTGTCTGCACACAAACGTTAGCGGCTTCGCTCAGAACAGCCAGACGCTGCCCTTGGCCCAGAGATCGTTAGCGAATACCCAGATAAACCACGACGGAGTATTTGGTCGCAATAAAAAGAAACCAACTATCCATTTGCGCCACTTGTGAAGGAAGCACAAAGAGGCACACTACACGATCCCATTTTCATGCAATTCTAGGATCAGCAAAGCAAAGCAAAGAAAGCAGATTGTGGAGGGGGGAGGGGGACAGGTTGCCCTGGTCTGAGTGGGCGAGGGACCGTCCTGCTGGATTCTGGATTCGTGGGGCTCCTACCAGGGCGGGGCGAGCTGATCACGTGACAGGCACAGAGTTCAAGGTCAGAGAAAAAGACCCCACCTAGTCAAGGCGGAGCCACACGAAACAGGAGACCTCTGCACACTGAATCTGATAATGCCAGACAAACGGGATTCTGAGAAAACCGAGGTAAATGGGATGTGAAGAGAAGATTCTGCCGCACGGCAGAGAGGGAACAGGAGCACGGACTGGCTCGGCACAGCAAGGGCTAATTCCAGTTTCCTAAGGAGGGAAGCAGGGCTCCTAACCACAGGTGCAGAGACTCAGAAAGTTCCAGGGAACGGAGTTGTGTCTTCATCACCATACAGCTGCTCGGAACTTCACTCACGAATGCGTTCTCCTTCTAGTCAACGGAAGGAACAAAAACAAACAAAAGGGGAAACAAAGGCAGACTGAACTCGTAAGCCGGGTCCGACTCAAACAACCGAAGGCTTTATTCTCTCCCAGGCCGCTGCTGAGGCCGACCAGGTTCGGAGGGGTCACGGCCCACACGGCTGCAGGGGACAGGGGGCAACCCGCACCCTCGCCAGCTCTGCCTTCTCCCAGGGCCGAGAGGTTCCTGCTCAAGTACGAAGCCCTCCAGCAGGAGGTCAAGGCTCCGCGAAAAGCGGCGCACAGCCGCCCCTGTCCAGCAAGCATGGAGGGGCCGCGTGAGGCCCGGGTCCCCGCGCACCTGCGGGGAGGCAGGGCCGGGCCAGGTGCAGGGGCGCGGGCGCCCGCCTCCGCCGCCAGCCGCTGCCTCCTCACGGAGTTCCAGGGGCAGGCAGCGAGGTGTGGAGCCCACCCACCCTCTCTGGGCACATCTGTCTCCCCGCTGACTCGGCTCCCTCTTCAGGCAGAGGCTCCTAAAGCTGAAGAGATCTTGGGCAGTATCCCACCTAATACTATGCGGGGTGTTTTTTTTTAAGTTTTATTTATTTTGAGAGAGACAGAGAGAGAACATGAGCAGAGGGAGGGGAAGAAGGAGAGTGAGAGAGACAGAGACAGAGAGAGAGAGGGACAGAGAATCCCAAGCAGGCTCCATACTTAGCATGGAGCCCAAAGTAGGGCTCGATCCCACGACCCTGGGATCATGACCTGAGCTGAATCAGAGTCAGATGCTTCATCACCCTAGCCACCCAGGCGCCCTTAATACTACGGTTTTACGAACACAGACGCTGAAGCTAGGGGAGGAGCAGGGACTTTCGGGCCAAGGGCACAGAAAGGACCGACAGAAGAGTCTAGTTGCCCAGAAGGTTCTCTTTCTCTGAAACAACCCTACCTCCACAACCCGCAGGGACGGTGCTAACTCAGGGCACAGAAGAGGCCGGGCACCACCTCCGAATGCAGAAGCGTCGCTTTAAAAGAACCCGAGGCCGCTCCACACAGAATGAAAGATGAGCCTCTGGCCCACGAGGCAGGCACCAGCTGCCGGCTCAGAGAGCCCAAGGCCCTGCAGATGTCCCCAGTGACTGCCGGGACAGAGGGTTCGTGGGGGAGGGGCGGCTAGGAGGTTCCAGAGTGGGGAAGCTGCTCGCAGACCTCGCTCTCCCCCGGCGGTGGGAGAAGGGCAGGCGGAGGGAGAGGGAGGCCCACGCCAGCTGCAAGAGCCCACGTTTCCAGGAACGGAGACAAGGGATGTTTCCTCCTAAGCTCCACCTTTTTCGCTTCCATCTAGATGGTACAAGCCCTGCAGCCACACTTACCTGAGTCATCTGAGACGCGGCTTTGGACGACCCGCGGACACTGGGAGGCAGGGCCCCAGGACACCGAGGACAGTGCCCCCAGACTCCAGACGTGCCCACCGGGCGAAGCCAGCTCACCTCCCACAAACTCGAAGCGGTCCTCCCCGAATTCCAGCTCTTCCCTGCACCGCTTCTGCAGCTCTACGGTGACCATGCATTTCAGATTGCTCCCCTGGCCCCGCCAGCTGTGCCCGAACTGCAGCCCTCGGTCAAGAGCGGGAAGGGAGGAGAGGGCACGTGTGAGGACGGGGAATGGACGGCAGGGGCAGGGGGCAGGATCAAAGCACACGCCAGAAAAAGACCAAATAGAATTCTCACAACCAGGGGGAGCTTTAGTCAAACGCTGGCTGCCATCGACGGCTCGTATTATACAGGAGAGACTGAGGCACGAGAGAGCAAGGCAGTGTGCCCAGTGACGCCCCGGGGGGGGAGGGGGGGCAGTAACTTCTGCCTCATATTGTTTCGCTAGTCTAGAACTTTCTACGCCACTCTGCATTAGCGGGCCGGACAGCCCCTCTCTGTCAGGAAGATAACAGTCCGTGACGACTCTCGTGTCTGTAAAGACACAGAGCTGCCTTCACAGGTCTCACGTTGCAGAATTATATTTTAATATTAAAAAACCAGAGACAAAAGTATTTTTTTCAACGTTTTTTTTTTTTTTTTTTTTTAATTTATTTTTGGGACAGAGAGAGACAGAGCATGAACGGGGGAGGGGCAGAGAGAGAGGGAGACACAGAATCGGAAACAGGCTCCAGGCTCCGAGCCATCAGCCCAGAGCCTGACGCGGGGCTCAAACTCACGGACCGCGAGATCGTGACCCGGCTGAAGTCGGACGCTCAACCGACTGCGCCACCCAGGCGCCCCATAGAGACAAAAGTATTTTTAAAATGCTTCCTCCCTGTCCTCCAGACTGGAACTCTCACACTGCCATGGGAATACAGCCGGCGCGGGGGGGGGGGGGGGGGGGGGGGGGGGGGGGGTTCCTGTGGAAATGCAGATTCTGATTCCGCAGGTAAGGGGGCCCCCGCGGGGCTACATTCCTAAGGAACTCCCAGGTGACGCGATCCTGCTGGGTCCGGTCCCGCCGGGCCCTCACCCGGCCCTCACTGAGTCTGCAGACCCAGTGGACCGACCGGCCGGCCGGCAGCAGGGCTCCTGGAAGAAATCGGGACGGCGTTGCTGCCGTGAAGCCTCCTCCCACCCACAAGCGGGGCGGGACGCTCACCGCAAACCGGATTCAAGCCTCCAGCAAAGTCATCAGGAGAGGGGACGGTTAGCCCAGAAGCGGGGCGGGACGCTCACCGCAAACCGGATTCAAGCCTCCAGCAAAGTCATCAGGAGAGGGGACGGTTAGCCCAGGAACGAAGCCCCCAAACACACGTTTGGCCTCTGGCTAAGCTCCGAACGGCCAGGTCCAACCGGACTGAAAAGACTTGGTAGCACGGCTCGACCTGCAGCCTCCTGCCTCTCAGTGGGGACAAACCCGCCGCGGGCCCAATCTGGCCCAAAGCCTCTGTTTGCACACAGTTTGGTTGGCACCCAGCCACGCCCACTCACCCCTGGTCCACGGGGGCGGCTACGGGAGCCTAAAGCCTAAAATCTTCGCCACGCGGGAAGGGGGTTCAGGGAAACGAGGTCCAGAAAAGCGAGCCTGAAAGCCAAGGGCCGGCATACGATCCCAACACTGCAGAGGCGGTCGCGACAGGGCAAGGGTTTGGTTCGGATTTGGTTTTGTTTTAATGTTTATTTTTAAGAGAAAGAGAGAGAAAGAGTGCAACCAGGGGAGGGGCAGAGAGAGAAGGAGACACAGACTCTGAAGGAGGCTCCGGGCTCCGAGGTGTCAGCACAGAGCCTGACGCGGGGCTCGAACTCATGAGCTGTGAGATCGTGACCTGAGCTGAAGTCAGAAGCTCAACCGACAGAGCCCCCCAGGCGCCCCCAGGGCAAGGACTTGTGAGGCATGTCGGCTAAGAGCTGAAACACAATCGGCTAAGAGCTGAAACACAATCTGCTAAGAGCTGAAACACAATCGGAAATGGAAAACGGAATCCGCTTCTGAGGCTCACGTCTTCCTGCTGCGAGTGTGGAGCCGGCCTCACAGGGACACCGGCTGAACGTGACGTGCACCCGAGTCACCTGCCCCCACAACTGCTCTTGCCCCGCATGGAAACCTGACTCACAGTGAGGGAGCAGCCCAGCAGCGGAGAAGCTGGCGTTAGGGCTTCGGGTGAATTTGGTCCTATCGTCTGGTCATCGCGAAGGGCCAAGGCTGCGGGCTCTACCTCCATCCGGGTCCCTCTGTGCTCCTCTGGGGCTCCTGACAGCAGGAACAGAACCGAGGCTCAGACCGCACGGGGAGCGCGGGGCCGACGGGTCTGTCTGCAGGGAAAGCAGACTGAAAGGCCATCTGTTGCCCTGCCCCTACCCCCTGGCAGATGGGGCCCCCACCGCGCCCGTGTGGATGGGGAGGGCCGGTGGGCACCAAAGGCTGGGTAACATATGTCTGTGTGTCAATGGAAGTCAATTAAAGGAGACGGTTGGCCTCACAATAGCTTCTCAGGGTCTGGAGCTGCCAGCTCCCAGGACAGATGAGATTCGGGTTCTGACAAAATGCAATGACGAAATTGTGGTCACACACAGAACCAGCGGACTCCGGAGTTGAAGCAACTGGCTTGAAATTCCTCTCCCCCACCTCCTAGCTGTGGCCTCAAGAACACAGCGACATCACCGCTCCTCCCTCTGCAGAATGGGAAGGAAGGACGGGGCCTCGCCACCAGGGCTCTGCTGAGATGTGCCTGGTGAAACATTTAGCACCGGATAAGCCGTGAGCAAACCGTGACTGCTACCATCACCATCATCAGTATAATTATCTGTAAAAGAGCATTTTGTAAAGTTTAATCTCTGCTTTAAAGAGCAGGTACAAGGATTAAACGAGACGATAGCAACTTGCCTAGAACGGAGCAGCGGCTACGCTGTCCGGCCTCAGTAAACTGTAGTCTGCCCGGAGGCACCAAGCCTCACCTCCCCTGTAGATGTCACGAGAGCCCCCCCCAACCTAGCGAGAACCCCTCTTCCAAACACGTCACAACGCTGCTTTAAATAACGGTAGAATCTGCGGAGACGTTATTTCACAGATGAGGAAAGGACTTCCTGGAAGGGTAAGTCGCTCGAAGACACAAGGCTCGCAAGTGACAGAGTAACCACAGCAACCTCATAAAAGTACCAGCAACTTCGGGAACCCCCAGCTCAGTAATCCTGGCTTCAGTAAAGCAGAAAACTATGCCATCATGTTATCATTTCCGCGTGCAAGTGTGTGTCTCTCTTCGAAGTAGTTCTTTTCAAAGTCGATGCAAAGAGCCCTATTCCTGCAGGAAAACATGTCCCTCACAGTGTCCAAAATACAGCATAAGCCACAATTCAGAGATTTCTAACACACATTTAGTTTTCCGGGTATAGGACGTTAACCTGCCCCCCAGGATGAGGATCCAGAGGATACAGAATGAACTAAGTCCTGCTCACGCCATCGTGACAAACCATCTAGAGTAAACCTTACTTAATCCACCAGCTCCCTCCAAAGAGGGGTCTACACCGCCCCCAACTCCCTTCCTCCCCACTGTGCTGGGCTCCCACGCCCCGCCGCCCCCCCCCCCCCCGGACCGGCTCCCATGGAGTCACAGTGACATCTGTCCTCACTTCATCGACAGGACGGCATCTGACCACACCCCCATCGCCCACCCTCTGGACACGGTTTCTCCTGTGTTTCCCGAGATACCTCTTCCTTCCCTTCGGTTGACGGGCCTCCTCCGCTACTGCCATGCATCTTCCCGGACCCGGGGCTTTTTCCCTCATCATCACACTCATCCGGGTGATTTCCTCCGACTCCATGAATCTAACTACCATTTGTCATGGCCCCTAAATTCCCATCTTGAGCTGAGACCCCGTCCACACTTCCAGCTGCCTTCTGTGGGGAAACAGAGCTGAATCCAGCCTTCCTGAGGAATGCCAGAGAGATGGGATCGCATGCACGAGACACTCGGGCGCAGGGGACAGGGTGGTGACAAACAGCTGTGAAAGCGAAGGCCAGGGGACACGGATGGCGCATTAGGAGAACCGGGACATGAGAGGGAGCCCAGTGTACCTGCCGATGTGAGGCAGCTGCTGTCCACAGTGGTGGACACCGTGTGACGCGGGCAGGCCCCCGTCCCGCAGGAGTGAGCGGGAGACGCCCTACACCTTTGTGGCCTCTTTGCTTGTGAATCAAATCAGCTAATCCTATGTGAATTGCTCATGTTCTTTGCGGTCTTGCTTTCTGCTCCTCCCCGCCTCTCCCCCGGCCCCCCGCACTCCAGGGCCTCGGGCTTGGACCTCAGTCTTAGCCCTGCCACCAGCCACCGACCCCCTGGCCCGAGGGCTCCTGCTGGCCCTTCCCCATCTTGGTAATGGCGTCGCGGGCCTGCCAGTCACTCAGGCCAAAACCCGAGAAGTCTCTCACCCAACCGGTCAGCACATCTTACGGGGTCTCCTTTGAAAACACAGCAGACTACCCGCTTCTCATCTCCCTTGTCATTTCCCACCAGGCCCAACCTCTGCGTTCGCCAGCCCAGGTTGTTGAGAGAGCTCCCAACCCACCTCCTCTCCACTTCACCTCACCCCTGCAACCTAGCCTCACTAGAAACAGTTGGGAACGAATGAATGAACGAACGAATGAATGAACGAATGAATATACACACACACACAAACAAGACAAAGAAAGAGAGGGAGGGAGGGAGGGCGGAAGCACAAATCTAAGATGTCTGGGGAATCCTCTGAAGAGCATACAGGAATTCTTTGTGTGATTTTTGCAACTTTTCCCTAAGTCTGAGTTGTTTCAAATGAAAGAGTGAAAAACAAAACCAAACGAAACTCACTCCCTCCTTCTGAGTCCATCCTGTCTCCCTGCAGCCCCCCAACTGGGGGGACCCCTCTGCTCAGCCCCACTGGTTTTCAGAAGACGGTAAAGAGCCCTTGTCTTTCTTTGGTCTGACCGAGCTTGGCAAGGGGGGTGTAAAAATAGCGGACGCAGGACCCACAGACTGTCCTGCGAGAGCTCTCCGTTTAACGGGAAGGACAGATACACAAGCAGAGCATTTCAGAATAACGTGACGCGTTCTTTGGCGGGGACGCAGGGCTACAGGGACACGCAGCTCGGAGAGGCGGCCCAGAACCTCGGTCCTGTGTCTTGCAGGCACCCCGTGACCACACTTTCAAGGCTCTGTGCACATGTGTGCGCCCAGGCCATCCACTCCCTCAGGGCCAGTCCCAGGGGCAGCAGGAATATGGGCCCAGCTCAATAAACCGTGGACGAGTGAGCAGGTCAAGAACAGCTCGTCCAGCAATACTCAGTAACACAACAAGACGGTGTGCAAACCATGCTTTTCTGGTTGGAAGCAAGGCTCGGTTCACAAACCATCTCTCCCCAGAAGGGCAGAAGTCAAGGCATTCTTTACCACCATGCACTCCGAAGGCTCCCTGTGCAGGAGAAAGTCCCATCGTTATCCAACAGCGTGCACGGCTGATAAGCCTCAGCCTCTCTCCCATCCCCGGGGCCTGATAAAACGAGCTCTGGAAAACCCTGATCATTGTGAGGGTGGCTCCCAGCCCCAAGAGCCTCCAACACCAGAAGCCGAGGCCAGCAGGCCGACTGGGGGCAACAGATAACTGGGAGGTAAGAACAAGAGGGGCAGCGGGCTGGGAAAGTGCTGGAAGCAGGTAAGGCAAATAGAGACCTGACAGTGGCCGCCCAGGGCCCAGGGAGTTAAGAGGGAAGTTGTGTGTGTGCATGTGGGGTGGTGGGGTCAGTGTGGGGGCTGTGGGGGTGAGTGTGGGGTGTGTGTACGTGTGAGCGTGGGTATGAGTGTGGACTGTGTGTGCGTGGGTGTGGGGTGTGTGCATGTGAGGGGGTGTGAACGTGGGGGCGAGTGGGGGGCTGTGCGTGGAGGGGACATCGTCCGGAGTCTGACTGGCAGGTGGAACAGCGATGGGTGAACGATTGGGCTGAGAGCACCTGGCTGGGTCTCGCTCGCTCGCGGTCCACACCGATCCAAGTGCACGTACCCCCTCAAGCGTGAGCCAAGCAAACGCCTCCGGCGGCCCTGCCAGGAGAACGTCTAATTCACATACGTGGCCAGGAACAACACCGCCGCTATCACGTTAACACCGAATAAATCCTGACTGCCTACAGCCCGCAAGAACGACACCCTTGGCGACTCCGGTTATCACAGAATCCTCCAGAAATCTGTAACGCTGCAAGGAGAGTCCGTAAAGAACACGCCACACACCAGAGCGCCTCCCATGCTGCCCGTGCATAAATGTCTCCACCGCAGGGGAGCCCGGGGGGGCTCAGGCGGTTAAGCGCCCGACTTCCACTCAGGTCATGATCTCACAGTTCGTGGGTTCAAGCCCCGCATCGGGCTCTGTGCTGACAGCTCGAAGCCTGGAGCTGCTTCGGATTCTGTGTCTCCCTCTCTCTCTGGCCCACCCTGCTCACACTCTGTCTCTGTCTCTTTCAAAAATGAATAAACATTCAAAAAATTTAAAAAATAAAACATAAAAATAAATTTCTCCAGTGCAGTCAATTTAGCAAACTGTCCTTCTAGTATCTCTGTGCCAATGGCCACTCTTCCACAGCTGCAAACTTAATGCTAACTCCAGAGACACCCCCCACGAGGTCAGAAAAGTGGCCCAGCCAAACAAGCTGGAGAATGAACTGGCAGCAGGCAGACCACTGCCCCCGTCCCCGCCTGCCCTGCTCCCCCTACGCAGGCTCTGACCAGAGTAGCCTTGACAAGTAAACCCCCGTGAACGCGGCACCCAGTGTGTGATTCTGAAAGCCTGTCGTACAGCCCACGAGAAACTGTAAGCGGGACCTTGAAGACCACGAAATGCATCCACGTTGCCGTGCGTGGACTCGGGAGTCTGGCCACACAGCCACGACGCGGTTAACCCGGCGAAACTCAACAACGAATGACGGACTAAATATGTGCAGGACGCAGAGGAACAGGACTTCCAGGCTCGAGAAGCAGGTCCAAAGGCGGCCTGGCTGCGAGGCTGCAGTGAAACGGTGGCACGGCCCGGTCCAGGACCCCGGTGGCAGGACTCACCTCCCCGAGGAGCGCCACGGCGTCTTCCACGGGGCTGAACGCAGCTGCAGGCCTGCCGCACGAGGAGGGACCTGACCGTGGCACTTGAAACGGGACTGCAAGGCCAGATTCCAAGTCACACGTGGGATGTGGGCGCGTGTCCGCCTGCACCCAGCAGGGACACGGAGGAAGCACTCAGTCACTAGATGCCAGCGCGCCTGTTACCCCTCCACTCCCTTCCTCCGCTGTCGTTCCACGTCAAGTCCCTGACTTCCCTCTGACACCGCATTTCAGGAATCACGTATTTTCCCAAGACTTTCCCCCACGATTAAAATGCCCAGAGCATCCTGACGAAGCCATCTCTCCTGCCACCGTTGTGGCCTCCAGTTTTATAGAACGACGTGCATTCGGTGCCACTCGGTGACCAGACCGCAGCAGCTGGCAAGGCTGGCTCCCGCAGGACGGCAGGCGGGCAGTGGGGCCACTTTTCAGGCCACAGTCCTACGCAGCTCAGGGAAGCCGTGGCCAGACCGCCCCCTTTGAGGAGAGCCCAGAGGAGCGGGAACAGGTAGGGAAGGTAAGCAGGAGAGCAGGTGCACAGCCTGTGGTGAGAAAGGCAGGGAGCACGCAGGCCCGGAGAGCACCCGTGGATTTTTACACAAGGCGGTGGGGGTGCTGGGCCAATTCTGCTGCTGCCTTTTAAACACTGCTGTAAAATCCGAACTTGCACAAAATAAAGGGATATCGTTTTAATAAGTGTTCCTCTCGGTGCTCGGCGTCACTCCTGGGTAATCATTCAGAAACTCCAGCTTACGTTCTAAGGCTCACACCCTTGTGCAAACAACGTGCCAGGGACCATGCAGCGGAGTACGGACACCTCTTTGCGCATCGATCAATAATATGCTCAATTACCCATTAAAGAAGGCCTTAATTAGCTTACGTACACTTGAAATGCGGATTTGAAATACATACAGAAGACAGCCATCTGACAGCTTTGCCTCAGAATTTTGGATGGCATAAATAACCCGTCGTGATTCCAAAACAATCAGCAACCTATCTTCACTGACTGCAGGAGAGCAACCCTTCTGGACCCAGCGTGAAAAAGAGCCCAGCTGGCGAGGCGACAGATCACGATCAGTTCTCTGTGAGCTCAGCCAGCCTCCGGGTCCAACATAATGCGCGGAAGTAAAGAGCTGTCAATGACCAAACATCTAAATACGTAGCCCGCCTCGCCATCTGCTTCCCCTGCCATTTGAATTTAAAATTAATAAGGCCACCATTAGAGGGCAGAGTTGGTGTTTGCACCTGCTGTTCTGAAATTACGCGTAATGACTGGCCACACAATGGTTCAAGCTGTACCTTACACAGGAGTCCAAAGTGCTTCAATTCTAGGCTGAGAATAAAATAAAAATGGCAATTGTCTATCTGACATTTCCCCTTTATCTCAAGTCGCTGTTCCCCAAACGCCTTCTTTTGTATTGTTTTATAAAACTTAGGAGAAAAGATAAGGTATTGGGAAATTTAAAGGCCTGGTTAAAAAAAAAAAAAAAAAAAATCACTAGTTTCTCTAGGTACAAGACTTGTGAACATGATTCTAGGTTGCTGGGTTTTTTTCTCTGCCCCCGTGACATCGGGGTACGTTTCTCCCCCATTACTGCATATTCAGAGTCAGGGAGGATGGTCCGAGCTAGAAGGCGGGCGGTGAGGTGAGCAGTTGAAAGGCTCCGGCCCCCGTGCAACCAGGCGACGCTGGCCTAGCCACTTCCTGGTGCCTCACGCCGCATTTTCCACCTGCACCGGGATGAAAGGGCTGTGGTGCCGAGCCCCAGCAGCGCTGCACACGCACACACGTGGCAGCCGTGACCGTCAGCTAATTTCCCGAAGACGTGGTCTACACGTTTCCGCTCCCGCACCCCGCCCTCCTGCAGCGTCGGTATGTGGGCTGATGACACATCCCGCAGCCACCCCTGCGGCCCCAGCGGCTCGCGGCCTCCACGCCCTCTTCTCGCAGCTTCTAAAAGCCTGTTTCAGGACACGGCCCAAGAGCAGCCGTTTCGGCCAGCACGTTCACGCAACAGACACTCGTCGTCGGTGCGCCAGGACGGCCGACAGAGCAGCGGCCTTGAGACAATAACCCAGGTCTTCGAGCCCACGTTTTTGTAGGTGCGAACAGACAAAGGGAGGGATCAAAGCCGGAGGGGACAAGGCAACCGGAAAGAGGAGAAAAGGGTCTCCGCCCCACCCGCACAGATGCTGACGTTATCACAGGTCAACGGGGAATAGGACAGACTGACAAAAGCCTTTGTAAAGTGACACGGTGCTCCCTCGATTCCTCTCTTAATGGAAACAGGGGCGGGGGGGGGGGGGGCATAAAACTGTTTTAAGACGGTTACGGTTTCGGATTTCAGATGTCTGACCATCAAACTCACGCATTTCAAGGAAAACCCGTAAGCCATATGGCAGATGGCGGAACGCCTTTTTTTAAGAGAAGCTCTGAAATACGGGCCGATGTGTCTGTTTATGTGACTGCGTTGAGCCCGTGCTCAAGCAAACCGTGCCAACGGAACCGTCCGCGTTTTGCTGGATCTGCCAGCTTGCCACACACGGCCTTCCACGCCTTTTCTGACTGTTTATAAAGAGCGCAAACACCCAGACCCACAAATCGAGGCAAGCTGGCCCTTCCACGGCTGCCGCTGTGATCCGGCAAACGGCAAGGGGCCAAATCGACACGCCGCACAGCACACGGGGGCTGCTGGGTGGGTGGCTCCGGACCGGCTGGTTCTCCTTTAAGGTGGAAAGGAACAGGGGAGGAACCTTCTCTCCGCACAGGGCAGGCGGCGCTGCGTTCTCTGGAAACTTCTGCTTCCCGTGTCCACCTGCTCCTCCTCGTAATGCCACGGCTGGCGTGTTTGCTGCATGTCCTGGGGCCCTCCCAGCAGCCCCGCCACGGGGACCCCAGCCACACGAACGAGCCTCCGCTCCCATCACACACGGGGTCACTCGCGAGGAGAGAGCCCCGTCCACGGCCAGAGTCTCCTGATAGCCAAAGCGATTCTTTTCCATCACATTTCTACATGGGGCTGAATTCAGACCCTTTCTACTACCACCACAGCCCAGAGACAATGATACAGCGGAAGCCACGATGACCCATTCACGTTCTCTTTCTTCTGGAATGTTGAATTTATTTTTTTTAATTTTTCTGATGTGTATTCATTTTTGAGAGAGAGAGACAGAGAGCAAGTGGGGTAGGAACAGACAGAATGGAGACACAGAATCCGAAGCAGCTCCAGGCTCAGAGCTGTCAGCACAGAGCCCGACGTGGGGCTCGAACTCGTGAATTATGAGATCTTGACCTGATCCAAAGTCGGACGCTTAACCGACTGAGCCCCCCAGGCGCCCCTCGAATGTTGACGTAATTTATTACGCACTCAGGAGGTGTCAGGCTTTGAGTTTTATCTCACGGAACTCTCATTACAACCCTATAAAATCAGTACCATTTCATTCCCCAATTTGCAGATGAGGAAACTGAAGCACAGAAAGATTAAATAATTTGTCCGTGGTCACAGATCATTTCGTGCTTTTTTCCCCAATTTTCAAAAGGGCATACTGCTTTCATTACAAGTGTTAAAATTTAAATGTAACTAAGACTCATGAAATAATCACATAGCAAATATTCGGATTCGGATCCATACAAAACAGTGAAATTCTCCCTCCGCTATAATCTCCAATCCCAACCCCTTCCTCCGAGACAGCCGGTGCTGACCACGTTACACATCCCCCCAGAGCCGCCTCCATGGGTGTAGAAATAAGCAGGCTGCACACACACGAGTGAGAGACCACCCGTCACTGCTGTATCGCCCGAGGGGCTTGGGGGGCTTTAGCGACTGCACCCACCACAATCCATGGCACGCCTTCCCTACCACCTCACATAAACCATCAAAGTAAAGACTCGGCTTGTCCCACAAACACAGCTTCGAAACGCACATCCCGGCCACCAGCTCCGCGTCCCCCCATCACTGCCCACACGTGGTCAGCTGCCTCTTCGAGCAGAGACGTGCTGCAGGGAGCGTGGTCCAGCTCTCTGGGGTTGGCCCCGCCCTTCCCCCCGGCAGCCCGAACCCCGAAAGGGGGGGAAGAGGCCTGACGACGCTAGTCCGAAAGGGGACGCTCAGTCGGGCAGTCCTGCTCCCGAACACCACTCAGGCCGGCCGAGGCTCCGAACGCCCGCATCGCGGTCCGCTGCCTCCTCGGCTTCCCCCCTGCCCCTCGCCCTGCTGATGCTGACATCCTCCCCCCACATCCGCCTCCGCACAGCCACCGCAGCCAGCACGGTCCCCCTCCGTGCCTTCCTGTCCGCACTACCGTCTCGAGTTGCTTTTGTAATCACCGGGGATTAGTTCGCTTGGTACGGCTTTCACACTCTGAGCCGTAGATTTCATGAGGAATACACACGCCTGCATCCTGGTGGAGATGTGTGTACCGCTACAGCAAGCGATCGATGTACAGAGGGCCCCTCACTGCCACTCCCCCCACAGAAACCGCCACCGCTGGGTCTGTCTTCCGCAGGACTCCGCTGGCTGTCTCCCGTGGTGAGTACCAACCCCAGTGCGCACATCGGGGCTTCGGTTAAGGATGCGCCTCATTAGCGGGCATCAGAAGTCACGCCTCCCACCGGAAGCCAAGCCCGCTTCTGAAGCACGCACCACGCCAGAGGCCCCGGCAGGTCCAGTGGAGTGGGGATACAGGCTTTTCCCTGGGAGGTCACTACCCCGGCCCAGAATAGTCACAAGATACCTGAGCACGGGATGAGAAACTCTCTAGGCAAAAGACACCAACAGGCAAGTCAGAAAGGAAAATCAATCACTGGAACCTCACTCATAGTCGAAAACGCAAATCAAAAGGACACCGTCCAGTATTCATCCAACTGACAAACTGCTTTCACTGCTAAGACTCAGCACCGGAGAGGAGCTGGTGGGACGGCTACTCTCGAGCGCGGCTGACACCTGGGCCGGTGGAAGCCGCCTTTCTCAGGAACCCTTACCGGTGTCTGCCAAGATCACACACACCCCCGCGCCCTCTCTCACCCCGCCCCAGGAACAACCTTCGCTGGGATGCACACGGACCACAAACAAGGGCTCTCGCTACCCGCAGCAGCACATGAACTGCAAGACTCCAGCATCCCACGTCCCACAGACGCTGAAGGTACGATTTAAGTGCAGATCATGTTTTGAAAGAACATTTAACGACATGTGACAAGATGCTCACTCGTGTTTGTGGGAAAAAAGAGAGATCTCAAAAAGAAATAAAACCCGTCTTATGAAAAAATATACCATATTGTTATGCTTGGGAACAGACAAGAAATAGGCCTTGGTCAAGGGTCCCCAAGACCACCCCAGGCTCGAGGACGGGCAGCAGGACCCGAGGGGACTCCGCACACAGGCGTACGCGGAGCTAAGATCTGTCAGGGCGAGAAGACACAAGGTACCCTCAGCAAAGGGAAAGGCGCCGGGCGCAAAGGATGGCAGGTGCGAGCCTCCAGTCTCCCTCGCAGCAGAGTCACATGGGACACAGGACACAGGACACACGTGGGCAGTGCCGTCACGAGGAAGCTCACGAGAGACCCAGCGTCAGGGGTTTCGTCGGGGGCTGGGCACAGGGCCCCCTCTGCCTGGCACCTACCGGTTCCAGACTCCCGGGAGGAAAGCGGGCGTGTAGGCGCGCACGGTGCTGTCTGCGCAAAACCGCTCAGGCACAGTGAGCCGCCCTATCCAGTCCCGGTGGCGGGCGCCGTCCTGACGAGGAAGTCCCAGACGTCAGCTGTCCTGCACGAGGCCGAAACGTCCGTAGTGGTGATTTCTGCCTCTGAGACCTATTTTCTTCTGTATCCTCTCGTTTCCAAACATTCCACTAAGAACATGTATTTCCTTTACGATCCAGAAGGTGCCTTACACTCTTTTAAAAGCTCTGTTTCGCTTATTTCGCCTACGTATCAATTTTCAGATTACGTACAGGGGAATTCTGATATTCACACAGGCCGTAAGAAGACACACGCCAGGGCACTGGCATTAGCTAGAGGGAGAGAGCAGAGCAGGGTGGGAGAGGCCCCAGAAGAACCACGGTGGGACGGGCGTCCTGGGGGGGGGAAGTGCCGGGACAAAAACTCACCTGTGTCCTCGAGCTTTCCAGCTCTGCCCCCAATCGAACAAGCCAGATAGTGAGAGTTCACGGTTCTGGGCAGGCACCGCTTTGTTTGTAACGCAAAGATCTCTGTTCCAAGCACCCCCAGCAGATAGCGTGACAGTGCTTGTCAAGACAGTTTCTTATTTTAATGCCACTGAATTTTGAAGATCATGAAATCTTCTTACCTGTGCTTCCTTCTGATGACCCTCACCAAAGGAAGAATTTCAGAAGAATCTGAAAGTTAAAAAAAAAAAAAACAAAAAAAAAAAACCAGGTATGGAGTTGGGGGCGGCGGGGGAGATATGTAACCAGGAACTCAACCGGTGACTCGACCAGATGCCACAGGGTGACACTCTCTTGTGTAAAAGGGGAGGGAAAATACTGCCTACCGCACAGCTGTAAGGGTCAGGTGAGAAAACGGAGGTACAAGAGTTTTGTTTAGTGTTAAGATATTAATATCAGAAACCACTCTGAAATCACAAAATCATTCCACAAGTGCCTCGTATGTGTCGGCTATTACACATATGTGTCCGGCCCAGGGAGTACGGCGGTAAATAAAACACATGTGGCTCGGCAGAGCTCAGAGGGTGTACTGATCACTCAAGGAAGAAATCGTGCGGAAGGTGTGGTCATGGCAGGTGCAGCTTCCCAGTGGGGGCTCAGAGAAAAGACTCTGGGACTGAGGCCCGGGCTGCAATCCCAGGACTATCACACGAGAGCCTCGTGACCTCGGGCAAGTTCTTCCGTTCCCTGTGCCTCAGTTTCCTTAGCTGTAAGATAAGGACCAAAACAGCAGGATTACAATCCTCTTGGGGCTGTAATGAGAATTTAATGAGCCAATGTCTGTGACTTTCTCAGAACCATGCCCAGCCACAGAAAATATTTTGAATTGTGGAGATCGCTTTTGTAAAATAATTCATATGAATCTTAGGGCCTTTGAGAAGATGTAAATGAGACTCTAATCTGCACGTGGGTAAGCTGAGCAAGATTCTCCCTGACCAGACACTCCTCTCTCCTCCTCGGCAAGCCTAGTGAATTTTATTCCAGCAGCATTCCCAAGAAACTTTCAGACGCCACATTCTGGCGGCATTAAAACAGTGCCAAGTGCTCAGTGCGTGACTAAGTTAAACATGCTTCCAAAATAATTACATATGTTTCCATATTACGTTACTGGCTGTTGCAAAAACCCTTCAAAAGAAGCATAACGGAGAAGGAGGGTCATTCGGTGACCCTGTGTGGCTTGCCCAAATTCCGAGAAGCCGGTCAGCGGGGAGGAACAGACCCAAGCAGAGCCCATTAACGCCGTAATGTGCACATCCCTGCTCGGCTCCCAAAGCTTCACGGAAATCCCAACACAGACACCTGAGACAGCATCTGAGAACGGCCACGATGCAGACGAGTGAGTGTCTTGTCGTCTGGCCTTGAGGATGCTTTGCTGCCCTTCGCTCATGGAGGCAGAAACCGGATTCTGCTCCTTGAGCCGAAAGCAGAGCGTATGCTTCTCGGCACGTCATCTCTGGGTTTAAACCAACAGGAGACCCTTGCCCAGCACTCCTGGGACACGTCTCCAACAGGAAGGGTGACTTTCATAGAAAAAGCTGCTCCATTTGGGAGAAAGGTCTACTGAAGCCACAGAAGGACAACATGTTCACACAACAATTAACGTCACCTGTCACACAGCGAAACCCCAAAGCCTTCTGGGCACACAGCTGCTCTCTGGGCCGAAACTAAATTCCCACTAAGAAACAGGTCAACCTTCTAAAACATTCTTTTGTGAACATCTTAGGTAAAAATTCCTTTGGCTTTGTCATTTTCCAGATGTCACACCTCTGCTGGCCTTACTTGAATTTAGGCACTTGAATCTGACCATGCCCCAGACACCCACCCAGCTGCCCGGTGACAACACAGAGGGACGCGGTGTGGCCACACCCTTGAGGAGCTCACACTGGGGGAGGGAAGGCTACACAATCACAGTTTTAAAGCAGCGTGTTGATTGCTTAGCTTTGGCTCTAACTAACTTGAATTTAAAAAAAAAAAAAAAAAAAAAAGAACCCAGTGCACACAGAGCACCCCTTATTCTATAAGAAGTGATCAGAGGTGCACAAGAGGTCAAGCTGAAAGTGTGGGGGCAGGCACAGGGGAGGCGCCTGTAGTCAAGGGCTCGTCCAGAGGGGTTAGCACACACACGCCACGTGCAGGCGAGGAAGGCCCCCAAGCACAGGGACAACCCGGGAGCTTCAGGAACATCCAGGCATCCGGAGGAAGGGACAGAGAACGGGAAACCGAAAGGCTCCAAACGGAACAGAAACACCCCAAGAACTCCCCAAATGGGCGAGGGGTTTTTAGGAGACTATGTAGCCCAGAGCCCTGGTAGCACAGCAAGGAAGACACAGGGACCCCAGGGCCCCTAGCTCGGTCCATGACCTTGGTTAAGACTCTTCTTTATTTATTTTATTTTTTTAATTGAGGTGCTACTGACATATTACATTATGTTAGTTTCAGGGGTACAACGTAATGATGTGATATTTGTGCCACAGTAGATCTAGTTAACATCTCTTAGCGCACACAGTTACAAAATTTCCTTTTCTCGGGATGAGAACTTTCAAGATCTACTCTCTCAGCACCTTTCAAATATGCAAAACGGTATTGTTAGCTAAGGTTACCATGCCGTGCAGGACAGTCCTTGGTTAGGTCTCTGATCTTCTGGGAGCACCAATAAAACCACTGGGAAAACAAGAGATGTAAAAACTGACCTGCCTTTTTCACAGAACTGCAGAGAGGATGAAATGAGACAATGGATTGTAAACTTGTTTGTGAACCATGAAGCGAAACACAAATGTAAGAAGCCATTATCACCATTAACAACAACCACGTAAAGCTGAGCTTTGCCAGGCTCCTGGGTGGCTCAGTCGGTTGAGCAACTGACTTCGGCTCAGCTCACGATCTCTCAGTTGGGGAGTTCGAGCCCCACGTCGGGCTTGCTGCTGTCAGCCCGTCAGCACAGAGCCCGCTTCGGATCCTCTGTCCCCCTCTCTCTGCACCGCCCCTGCTCGCACTCTCCCAAAAGTAAATAAATATAAAAAATCCCCTGAGTTTTGCAACACACGTTCCTCCCACATTCTCCCAACCCTGGAGTACAGGCAGTGTCATTGGGCAACCTCAGCGTCCAGGGCTGGAGGGCCTCAGACAGCTCAGGACCTGTGTTGTGTCACTCCGCTGAGGGATGACAAAGCTCTCTGACTGAGAGAGCCCAACTGACGCTGCAAGACCACATTTTGTCTTTCCCGGACGGGCCTGAAGTCATCCAAACTCGCAGCACGGCGAAGCAATCAAGGCGCTGTCTACGGCTCGACTGAGGAGCCGGCATCTGTACATTTCCACGGCAGAGCGCAAAGGGCACTCAAGGGTCCTGTGACGATACGAGACGTTCGCGGCCTAAACCACAGAAACCGTCTGATGTCAGAGTCCCTGAGAAACGAATTCACGGAAGAGCCAGAGAACCCCGCTGCCAGCACACTCACTGTCACCCGTGGCACCTTGTCCTCTGCCTCTCTCCAGCTGACTCCAGTGGCGCTCTGACCTTTCCGAAGCTTGTACTCACACCACGGAAAATTAACACGCCTGCGTGCCCCCCTCAGCCGGGCGCCAGAGGGGCAACCAACACTTCTCCCGGGGCTTTCCCCCCAAATCAGGCTGCGAGGTCCCAGTGAATGTAGGTAAACAACTCCCCAGCTGCCATACTCCTTCTCCACTCCCAAGGAAGACGGCCGGAGACGATGAGTCTGGGGTCAGAACTAAAAGAGGCCACACGCATCAAACGGCCCAACCCTCCCGCTACAGCACAGCAAGCTGACTGCAGGACAGCCTGGCCTAGTGACAGAGCCGAAGCCAGAACCCCCTGGCCCGGCCCCGCTCCAGAGCCCCTGCAGCAGCACTGCTCTGCCTTTCTCTTTTCCTGAGGAAGAAAGGTAAAGCAAGGGCCACGCGAAAGCCACTCCATCCACACGAAGGCCACTCAAGAGTTTATTTAGCACCTTTCATGTATTTATGTATTTATTTATTCATTCATTCAAAGACAGGCACTTCCCATCAACTGTACGAGCATGAACGTGTAATTTCAGCTGCATTTTCACTTGCTGCCTGTGTTCATGAAGCACAAACCCGCCCTGTGGTCCAAGCGCACACAGCGCGCCCTTCATCGTACTACTTACCGTACATATAGCACAGCCACGCGTCCACCTGCCTCCCTAGACCGCACATCCGCGAGGGCAGGCATCAGCTGCTATCACCTTTCTATCCCCAATGCCCAGCCTATGCGACACTCGGTAATAATAAACTCAGCTACTCAAACATTTTAAACCCGCATTAACAAAATCGATTCACTACGTTTTGTTGACGAGGTTTCATACCACACGGCTCAAATCTTATCGTGCGGATTTATCCTGTGTTCTCCTAGATTTCATTTGCTAAGTATTTCGTGAGCACCTACTATGTGCTAGACACGGCCAAGTGCAGATGACCTGGCAGTGACAGGAGCCAGAGTCCCTGTTCGGGTGGAGCTTGGGGTCTAACGGGGAACAGATGAAACGAGATTAGGTTTGGTGAGAAAGCAGAGAAAAACCAGCCCTGGCCGCCGAGGGATGCACCTAACCAGGCGGTCCGCGGATAACACATGCGTCCTACGGTGCGTGACCACGTCCCTTCGGCCGCTGATGAGGTGCTGTATGGGGATTTCCGTGCCAGAAGTCACCGCAGAGCAGTGTGCAGGAGAAGAGACCAAAGAAAGAGGTAAAGCTCCAGGATTGCTCATGAATACAGATTAAAACCAGCATTTAGGGGCAATGTTCCAATTAGGAACTCCCGTGGCTACACTCATTTGAAATTCAAGGTACTCTAGAGGCCGACATTTAAGTGGTGAATTAACCCTACCAGTTAGAGCTGCAAGGGCTAGGGATGAATTCTCTTTTGACAAATTTATTAGCTCTGAATATTTCCGTTACAAGATCATGGAAATTACTGAGCACTTACCATGGGCTAGGAAGATGTACCAAGCTATACACTTTTCAGACATGTTTGTATTGATTTGTCTTTTTTAATGTTTGCTTATTTTTGAGAGAGAGAGTGACAGAGCACAAGTGGGGGAGGGGCAGAGAGAGGGAGACACAGAATCGGAAGCAGGCTCCGGGCTCCGAGCTGTCAGCACAGAGCCCGACGCGGGGCTCGAACTCACAGACCGTGAGATCATGACCTGAGCCGAAGTCAGATGCTCCACCCGACTGAGCCGCCCAGGTGTCCCGAGACATGTTTGCATTTAAACATCAGAACAATCCTGTGAGATGATAAGGGCTCCTGTCATCCCATTTCATAGATGAAGAAAGTGAGGTTTACACAAGTTTTAAAACTTGCCCCAAATTACACAGTTAGCAAAACCCAGGCAGCCTGCCTCCTCGCCCCCGCATGAATGGTGGTGTTTATAAGCTGTGTGGCACGGAGCGGGAACAGACGAGGACAATCCGTACCATAGCGCACTTCACACTCGAGATCATTTTGTGCCAATCAAACCAGTAGTCTGGTGTAATTCTGTACAACTACCTCCAATTATTCTGTGAAGGAAAGTGGGATGGGTAGACACCGGAATGAACACAATCGCTGGCAGATGTTCACAGAACGTGGCATCTGTTTGCACAATATTCTCTAATCGGCCCACGGCACCCAAAGCCAGTCTGAGCTGGTGAAAGCAGGGGGCACTCGTGCCACCTGGAACGCCCACTCAGCCTTGACACTGGTTCTCAACCTTCACTGTCCATCGGGATTACCGGGGGGAGCGTTCCAGACCTACAGCCGCCCAGGCTCCGTGCCTGAAGAGCCTATTTCAGCCGGTGTGCAGGGAGCACACAGCTCTTCCCAGGGCCCCGGCCCCGGACGCAGCCAGGGTGGGGAACCACTGCCCCAGATTCTCGCACGCTTCGGCTCAGCTCCCCAAACACTCGCTGGAACTCTTAAGGCTGAGGGACCCAGGCTGAGTAAGAGTGCTCACCACCCACCCCACCCCCCAAAAAAAGGGTTTACAGTTTTCTCTGCCTTTAGGATAAAGACTCTAATGTCAGAGATGTATTCCAGTCCGAACCAAATAAACTGCCAGCGGAAAAAATGCTCTTGTGTGAGTTTCCATACAAACAACTTCCTTTAGCCTCCCTGTCAGTGGCCAGGGGACTCACTCTGGGCCGTGAGAGGCTGCAGAAATGAGAACTTCAGGGCGTGGCCGGCTGTCACACTCCACGTGCGCCCTCCCCCAGAAAGAGTGCCCGGCTGCCCTGCGGGTTCACCATTGGATCAAGAGTGGAAACAAGAGAGGCAGAGCTCAGCCGGGGGGCAGGGGGCCGGGGACTCCTGTCCTGGTACCACTGCCGAACAACGAGCAGTGTCCCGGCAGGTAAGTCTCTTCTCCCCGGTCACGGTCGGGCCAGCAGCTGATGAGAGGGTAAAGCATCAATGCAGGAGTTACTTCAGGCTCCAGGCTCTAAAAAAAAAGGGCTTTCTGCCGTCCACCAGTGAAGTACCCGAGGCACCTTTTCCCTCTCCCGAGGATCAAAAGTACAAGCGGAGAACGCAGCAATCAGCCGGCCAGGTGACCAGGGCGCGCACACGACAGCCAAGGGGACACCATCAGAAAGAAGGGGTACCGCCAGCGATCGCTCATCCGTTCCGCAGGCACCCGGGGCACCTTCTTCGCTGCACACCCCACCGACTCCCAGCTGCCGTTTACCGCGAGCCCCCTCGGCTGCCACACGCGTCCTGTCTAACCATCACCGACCCCTTGGCTGTCGGTCGCCACGCCACAGACGAGGCCAACACTATCACAGGGAGGCTGGGAACCTTCCCCCTGGGCGATGGCTCCCTTTCTTCCTCTGGCTGCTTCCCGCCCTCGGCTGGCCCAGCGGTCCCCAGATAGCTATCCAGTGTCGCGGGCCGTTCCGAGGCCAGGAGGGCCACAGATGCACGGGGCTAATGCATCCATCTGTCTCTAGCAGATCTCCTGCTTGTCCCACTGCTCACTTCTGTGGGCAGATGGGTTAGGAAAGGCTCTGGCCACTACCACGGAGCGACTCCCCACAGGTCCTTCCCAGGAGTGCGGACTGGGTAGCCAGCAGGGAAGACAGCTTTCCTCTCCAGAATTCGCTGCGCATTCCCGTCCCTAAAGCATTCGGGCAATGCCACCAAATACAGACAGGAAAGAGCCTTCTCTCTCTAGGTCAGTGTGGGGGAGGGGGGGTGTCCTGTGGGGCATCTCTAACTCGGCATAAAACAGAACACGTTCCCCCCGCCCATGACACAGCATGTGCAACACAGGTGCTCACTGGGGTCACCAGGCAGACATGCTTTAAAGGGTTTCACACAAGAATTCCAGAAATGCTGCTCCCCCAGCGCCAGTCCCCGCGTCCGTGAGGTTTGGACGGCAAAGCATCTCCACCGTGCAACCACGCAGGTGCCTCCCGGCAACCTCGTGTGACACGCTGAGTGCCCACTTTTCATTGTGCCCTCTTTTTAGATGAGGTCACCAAACGTCACAGACCCTCAGGGACTTTCCCAAGGATGCCCAGCTAGTATTGGAACCGGGGCACGAGGTCTCTTGATTCCAGAACCAATCCTGTTGCCGGCATCCCCCCGCGGTCCCGGCAGGGACCCTCACCTCCTCTCGGGAGTGCAGAAAGCAGGTCTGTCCTCCAGAGCCCTCGCCACGCCGGGGACAAGTCCAGCATCTCCATCAGAAAGCATGTGCTTACCCGAGCAGGCTACGCAGGGCAGCACGGTCTGCGTGGGTTCTGACAGCAACGTGCAGAATGGGTGCAGAGAGCTCTCTGACGAGGCAGAGAGACAGTGAACTTGGCTACGGCGGCAGCGCAGCCGCGGCCGGGCGAGGTGCCAAGCCAGGGCTGAAACGGGGGGACCACACAGACGAGCAGTGCGCGTGGAGTCCAGTGAGACGTCGGGCCGGGGGAAGGGGAGCGAGCGAGAAGGGGGAGGCTTCCAGTGGAAAGGGCTGACGAGGACGGACGTCGCTAACCAAGTAAAACCCGGGCAGGAGAAGCAGCTTGGAGGAGAAATGAGGGAATATTTGACTTGAGAAGCACGAGGACCAAGTGAGGAACCCACTTTGATTCCAGAGTCCAGCACAGGCTACACACTTCGGGGATGTCCGCGGAAGAGACAACAGGAGGAAGGAAGGAAATGGACCGGGGTGGAAACGGCCATTAGGTAGCGGGTCTCTGGGTCCCGGAGGCAGGGACAGAAACCGGGCCACCATCAACAACCGTGTTCAGTTCACAGACTCACCTACCTCGTCCACAAGCGTCCAAGCGTCTGGATGTGCCGGGTGCCACGTCAGCCCCCGCAGGGCGCTGCTAAACACGAGCTCAAAGCCAACAAGGGAGGCGAACTGCACAAATGGCCAGTCCGTGAATCACGACAGAAGCGAGGACTAGGCGGGAACCGCAGAAGCAGCGGCTGAGGTCGCTCGCATCTCCCAGTGTTCAGGCCCCCCCCCCGCCCACCGTTCCGACGTCGTCCAGAAGGCACGGCACCTTCAGTCCTCCAGGGCATCGCAAGGGCCACGCAGGGGGTCACCTGAGCAAAAGTCCCGAGTCCAAAGGTGAGGGCCACGACAGTTTGATTTCCAACAAGCCCCCGAGTGACGGTGGTATGTACGTGGACCAAAGGGCCACGGTGAGGGACAAGGGAGAAGACAGAGGCAGGGCAGGCCCCAGGTGAGGCACTATTAACGCCCGGGGGGCTGGTTCTGCTTCTGGACACTATCTCAGTACCCAACGCTGATCGAGTCCCCCAAACTCTCCAAGCTTTGGATTCCTGATGCCAGAATGAGGGCGAGCACTGCCCTGATAATGTCCAGAAGGAAAGAACAAATTAAATGTGTGGGGACGGAAATAGTGTATTTAAGAACTTTACGTTTACGGTAATTTGTGAAGGGCGAGTTTTGGGTAATTTTTTAAAAAACATTTATCTGTATGTATTTCTGCATTATTTGATTTCTTTGCAAGGTGCATATAACATTTTTTAGAAGAACATGAATAATTTTTTAAAGGGCCAAGAAAGTCCATACATGCATTCTCTAGAAGAGTTTTCCCATGGATGATGAAATCAAATGCTTAGCAAGCAGTATCTTTCCAATAATTCAGCTTTTTATTTTGGAATAATGGTAGGTTTACATGCCATTGTAACAGCAAATGCGGAGAGAGCTCATGTACTCTTCACCCAATCTGTCCCGGGGTGACGTCCCACAAAACCACAGTGACCATCACGCCAGGATCCTGACACTGACATGGGCAAGATGCAGAACATTTCTCCACCACGGGGACCCTTCCTGTGGCCCCCTTACAGCCACACCTCCCTCCCTCCCGTCTCCTCCCTGCCTCCTAAGCCCTGACCCTCCTCTGGTCACCATCTCTGTAATTTTGTCACTTCATGAATGTCATATAAATGGAATCTTACAGTATGAAATCTTTGCAAAGTGCTTTTTCTCAGTGTAATTCTCTGGAGACCCACCCAGGTGGTGACGCGTGTCAGTGACCTGCTCCCTGTCACCGGGGAGTCGTGTTCCACGCCGTGGCCGCACCACTGTTCGACCAGACGCCCCCTGGAGGACACCTGGGCGTTTCCGGTTTCCGGCTCCCGTGCGGTCAGGCCGCCGGGACTCCCGTGGGCGGGCTCTGCGTGAACACGAGTCTGCGCGTCCCGGGGACAGACGCCCGGGGGGGGGGGGGGCACTTCCTGAGTCACGCGGTGGCGGCTTGTTCTGCTCCGTCAGAAACTGCCAGACCGCTGTCCGCGGCTCTGGTCCCATCACCGCCCCCTTCCGCCGAGGCCACGTGTGAGGGGTCCCGTTTCCCCGCGTCCCCGCCAGCCCTGACGCTGCCACTCTCGCAGGTGCGTCGTGACACCTCGCTGGGGTCGAGTTCGCGTTTCCCTGACGGTCGGTGAAGTTCAAGTACCTTTCGAGTGCGCGCTGGCCACCGGCACGTGCTCCGTGACGAAAGGGCTCTTCGTGTCCTCCGCCTGTTTTCTAACCGCATTGCTTGTTTGCTGAACTTGGAGAGAGTTTTACGCATTCTGGATAAGGGTCCTTTACCATATACACGGTCTGTAATATCTCCTCCCGGTCTGCGGCTCCTCTCCGGGAGAGCAAAAGCTTTGAACGCAGATGAAGCCGTCCACCAGCTCTCCCTTCCGCGGCCCGCGCGTCACTGCGCGGCGGGAGGGAGGGAGGGCTCCCTGCCAAGCCCCACATCTCCGAGATGTCTGGTTTTCTTCCTCAAGTTTTATAGTTTTGCATCTTCTACTTAAGTGTGCAATCCACCTGGAGTTCATTCTCGTTTACGGTTGAGACTTAGGCCAGGGCTCGTTCTGTGGCCCGTGGATGGCCAGGCGCTCCGGGCCACCAGCTCCACTTTGCGACGCAGCGAGAGCGATGCCAGGACCTCACCCCAAGACAGCTGAGTCTTCTTTGGGAAACTTTAACTCCAGCTCTATTCGGGGCGATGTGAAGTGTCCAGTTTGAAAGTTTGAAAAAGCATAGTTCTGAGTATTCTTACCTTAAAATTCTGATTTCCACCTATGGTGTCAGATACTATTGACATGAATATCACAAATGAAGCCTAAACAACCAGCTAAAACATGCAGCAAGGAAAAGAACAGGCATGTGTGTGTCCTGATTAGGGTTTGTTTCCCACTTATTGGGGGAAGAGGTCCTCACCGTAAACCCCGTGAGCGGATAGTTAACATCTGTGCTAACGCAAACCTGAAGTGTGCTCTCTCTTGTGAAACGTTAGGGCTGACGTCTACACGCTCAACATGCGAACACTTTGCACTCAGTGACCGCAGGGCAATTTGGTCAAACGTGTAGGGTCAATGGCAAAGCTATGAAAAGGCGACCACCTCGTGGCCATTCCGACCCACGTTCAGCTCTTGGACCCTCCAGGAGTCAGGAGCCCGTGGGGTCACATCCTCTGACTCAGACGATCTGTGCTGGCTTCTGCACCGCCACTTTCGGCTCTGTGACTCTGGGAGGCTCCCTCAACCCCTTGGAGCTAACCGCCCTCATCAGCAGTCGGGGATAAACCCCACCTCTCTCGGCCAGTTAACAGTGCGAACTGAAAGGGAATGTGGGCCTCGCGGCCTCACAGTGCCCGGCGCGTAATAAGCCCCTCCGGACCTAGCATCACGGTCATCGAAGGGAAGTGAAAACCTTCTTTTTCGCTTTCCCAGGCTCACCCCACATGCGGTTAGCGGTTAGCAAAGGACAGCAACAACAACAACAAAAAACTTGCTCAACTTTTAAGAAGAAACGTTTAAAGCAAAACACAAGGGAGGAGGAGGAAGAGAGGGAGACAGCGGAGGGAGATGCGCTGACGGCACTCACTGCCGACCTCCTTCGCTCAGGCGATCATCGGGCCCCACCAGTCGGAGCGGGCAGGTGCCTCCCCCTCCCCCCGCCCCGACTCAGGACAGCCTCTCCCCAGGTGTTCAGAAATGGGTTCAAGGCTGACACCTTGAAATGGGCGGGCGGGGTGTGCTTTTGGGTAAGAGAGCTACAATTTCCTTCAAGAAACCACAGCAGAGAAAGTGACCCACATAGGAGGTACCAACTGCTATAAATACTTGGTGGCAGAGGCTGAGGTCATGCCTTCTGCACAGGAGACACCCAAATAAAACTGGCCAAAATAGCAGAGAAAGTGCCTAGCGGAAAGCCAACAGCGTGGGCACAAATCAGATGCTGCCCGGTCACAGAAACATTTACACCCCAGTCACGGGGACCCCTAGCCCGTGTCCCCTGCTCTGTCCTGTCTCTTTCCACATTCCATGATGCTTTCTCGCTGCGCTGGCAAAACATGTGTATCAACCCACAAACGTCAGAGCCCTGCTAGCCGAACCCCCACGGCCCCTCAGCAAAACCCACAGACGAGTGAAATGTCTTCCAAGTGCTAGAGAGCAGGAAAGTCTAATCCACCGTAACAGGCATCAAACCCACTTAGCCACTTGTAGGCAAACAGTCTAGTCCCGCGTGACTCCCACAGGGTTGGGGTAACAGTTCCCCCACCAGAGGGGCATTAGCACTGACCTTGACTCAGGCGGTTTGAAATCACAGCCACTCGGTGTCGGGTGAGCTATCGTAAGGACCCACACCAAATCTCTGAAAATCGTACAAGACCTGGACAGAATGTGGCAGAATTGGCCGTCCCGAGGACCACCCAGAGACCTCCCCTCTGCACCCCTTCTCCCTGACAGGGCCCGTCCCTCCCTGCACCTGTGGGGCCCCGTGCCCCCGGCGGGCTCTCCCCTCCCCCCCGTCCCAAACACGCTTTCAGGAGCCGCTCCTCGGAAGGCACCCCGCACAGGATGCAGTCAGCGAATGTTCCCTGAAATGAGTAAACGGCAACCGCTTTAACTTAACAGGAGCCTTTTCAAAAGCGTTCCCTCTTGGAAATGAGGCCACGAGCTGGGGCAGGCAGCTATGCCTGTCTCTACTCTGGTTTTCTCGTCTGTAAAATGACAAAGGCTGACGATAGCCACGCGCACCCACAGGGCTGTCGTGAAAAACCACGTGACCCAACTCGTGAAACAAGCTCGGCGTCCAGGGCCAGGCACCCGACAGACGCCCAGGAAAGGTCGTTATCATTAGTGGTTACCGGCCAGCGCTCCAAGGGCAAGAGAGTCTATCCGATCTGCAGGCATCATCACAGAAGGACGGCCCCGTGACCACTGGGGTGGAGGTGTGAACAGCGTGTGTCAGGTGCTCGCTATTTCTTTTTACAAACACCTCCAAGAGGCACGCTTGTATTTGCACGTACGCTGGAGAAGGTCCGGGAGGAAATACCCCAAATGCTACTCGTGGTTATTACCCCAAAGGCCGTGAGGAAGAAGCATCCACCTTTCACTCTCCTTCTCACGGAACTATCGGGATTGTCCTCAGTGAGCATCTATGCCCCCTGTAAAGTTGGTCAAAGGGATTGCCCGCCACCCTTCGAAGGAGCGGGCTGCATCAGGAGGGCGCAGTGAAGCCGAGCGAACCCGGGTGTCGGGCCCAGGCGTGACGAGCGCCCGAGAGCCACAGCACAACTTCCTGTGAACACAGAGCACCGTCCCTCCACCTTCTCTCTCGGGCGATAATCCAAGACTCGGACGTTGCGAATTGTCTACGCGAGCTCAGCTTTTTGCACGCGTCTCCCCCGGCGTGGTCGGGGCGGGGGGGTTGGGGTCCCGTCAACCACCCTGCGGGATCTGGAACCGCCCTTCCAAACTCCACCAGCGTGCGCCCGTGCCCAGCGCGGGTGGCCCGTCCCTTGGCGTCTGAAATTGGACCACAACGCCTCGTGGTCACAAAGGCGCCTCACGCGCGCTCATTTCCACCGCGCTTGGCACAGTGCAGACAGCGGGTCAGGGAGTCACCACGCCGGGAGGCAGCTCGGCAAACACCATCCTCACTCTCCCGGGAGCGGACACGGCGCGTCTCTGGTGACTCGGCGGGTCACCGCCTGCGGCAGGACAAGGCCAGGTCTCCCGACCCCCAGACGGGTGCTGGCACCCAGTCCCACAAAAACTACTCCTAGGTTTGGCTCGCCCCGAAAGCGCTGAACGTCCAGAGGGTAAGTACGCTCCCTCTGGGACTGCGCGGCCCAGAGTCCCGAACACCGGCTGCTGGAGAAGCAGGACATTCGGAGGCGACTTCCTGCCGATCCATCGGACAGAGAAGGCAGCTGAGAGGGAAGGGAATTCACAGACTACGATGAGTCCATCATCAGAACACACAAAAAGCAAGACAAAACGAAACAATCCCCCTGAGGGGAAGCATGAAGTCTGATGAGCAAATTCGGAACAGATCCGCAACACCGGAAACAGGGTCGTCGAGGCGCAGGGCCAGCAGACAGGCTGCGTCCACGTTACCCGTGGACCTACAACCTCCGAACTTGTGGGGCGAGAGGGCTCTCTGGAATTTGTCGGAAAGGCCATTTTAAATGGTACCATTTGATTCCCACCACAAAAATGAATGTACGTTTCTACACACACACATACACACCATACCTATGGGAATTACACACACACACACACACACACACTCAGTTCACATATCTGGGAAGTGTGACGATACCACGATTATTATGCAAAATCGTTCTGGTATGAAGAAACTCAGAGTGTGGTATGCGGTGGTCCATGTTTGGGGGTGGGGGGAGTCACCCTTCTCTGGATGTCAGCAAAACCCAGTGGCTTTGGCTTTATACACAGATTTCATGCTGTCACTACACTGGATAAAGGAAAGAAGAAAAACGAATTTAATTATCAAGGAAGCAGATTTGATTGTTCAACGTACCTGCTTCCCAAAACAATCTTGTAAGTCACATGGCAAATACAATTAACACAGACAACGTCTACAAATTGAGAGGGTTCCTAGCAAGGTTTCCTTTCTCTTATCAAGAAAGCCACAATCCCTAAAAGAAAAAGGGCCTAGACTTCTCCCTTAGAACAAATCTGTATCAAATGGTTTGAAGAGTCAAGACAATTTAGATATGCTTTGAGATTTAAAAGCAGAAAAACCTACATTATTTTCCCACCTGCACTGCCTTTCGACTAGACTCAACGAAAAAATTCTCTCACTCTGAAAATTCCCTTCTGCGTGCATGCACACACATGGCTTATAATCCAGGAGGAGGACTAAACAGTGGCACATAATTATTAACTTGTGAAAGGCGATATATATTTTATGCCAGCCTGCCGCAAAAGCAAACAAATTTGGAAATTTAGAAGGCTTAAGTTCAGGTCACGGCTTACCCACCTATATGAGACCAGACAAATTACCTACCCAATCTCTCTTGGCTTCGGTTCCCTACTCTTTAAAATAGGCCCGATTTTTTTTTTTTTTTTAACCTAGCTATGAGATTGGCAAGGAACAGACATTTGAGAACATACCGCATTGTCAAGGGTGTGGAAGGCAGGCACTCTCAAACACCGACAGGGCGAGGGTAACACGGCCCAACCCTGATGAAAAGGAACACAGCACCACCAGTCACGACCCCAGGTGTGCACGCCCCTCAATCCAGCAGTAAGAAGACCCACTGCTTCTTCTTCCAAGAGACTGGGAAGCACCTAAACGTCCAGCAGTAGGGAACTGGCAGGAAATAGTGTTTAGGTTACACCTACATCCGTGGTTTTAAAAGAAGACACAATTCTCCATCAATGCTTGGCTGTGCTCAGACCAC
The DNA here is from genome assembly GCF_018350215.1 of Panthera leo. Taxonomy (NCBI): domain Eukaryota; kingdom Metazoa; phylum Chordata; class Mammalia; order Carnivora; family Felidae; genus Panthera; species Panthera leo. The sequence goes on from NC_056682.1 coordinate 201,353,747, forward strand.
CTCGCGAGGGTGCAAACGTAGCAGGTCACGCGGTTACAGGAGGCGGATGGGGGACTGGAGCGGGGCCCCTTCTGAACGCCGCCCCGCTGCCTGTACAACACATTCAAAATCCAGGACTAAAGCAAGCATTTTTGACTTGACTACAAGAGCAATTAAGGTGACTACGAATAGTGACCCCACGGGATCGTCGTGTTGATTAAATAAGGAACAAAATGACGGCGCAATTTTAATCGGGGTGTCAGAGAAGCGGTCAAGGAAAGGGAGCCGTTCACAGCTCAAAGGATGACAAGGCAGGAAGAGGCAGCAGAACACAGAGGAGGCGGGAAAGCACGAACCGTAAGCGGAGCTCTCACGCGGGGCTTCGGGAAAGGGCTTACGCAACGAGCTGGAGTGTAAGGTCGGTGACAGTGAGAGAGAGACAAGCCCACATTGGTAGACTGCACCTAGATCATGAAGGCCTTGAATGCCAAGCCAAGGAATCTGCACGTCTTAACGACGGAAGACCACAAAGGGGGTTTGTACAGACATGGAACGCTAAGAGCAGGATACCGTATGTGATTTAATCCAGACATATGATAGGCTGGAGAGGGGTTAGGAAGCTATCCTAATACAGACAAGACACAACTGGGAGACTGACCGAGGGTACTGGCCCTGGAATCACAGTGCTCTCTGCGTACAAGCACCAGGCATTTATTTCTATAGCACTGACTGCCAACTTAAATACAGGCCGCAGCATTCGAGAACCATGTCTGTGTTAACCATCTTGGCCCACGGTAACAAAATACCGCAGACTGGGGGCATGACCGACAGGAACGTATTTCTCACAGTTCAGGGGGCTGGAAGTCCAAGATCAAGGTGCCTGTCGATGCAGATCCTGGCAAGTCTCCTCGCTGTGGGTTCATCGTGGGGACAGCACGCGAGCTCCCCGCTGTCTCTTCTTACAAGGACCCTCATCTCATCGGACCGGGCCCTGTCCTCACGACCTCGTCTAACCCTATCTACCTCTGAAAGACTCACTTCTACTCCCACCACATTGGCAGTCATGTGGCTTCACCACGTGAATCTGGGGGGCCCGTAACAACGTCCTTTCGATCATGTGGAAACAGCAAATGAATAGGAAAAAAGGTAAATTATGTGTAAATAAGTTAATATCGTTTACATTGATGATAACCATAAAGGCCAATTTAAAATTTCTGTGATAAGGGGCACCTGGGTGGCTCAGCCGGTTGAGCGACCGACTTCAGCTCAGTGTCATGATCTCGCGGTTTGTGGGTTTGAGCCCCACGTCGGGCTCTCTGCCGACAGCTCAGAGCCTGGAACCCACTTCGGATTCTGTGTCTCCCTCTCTCTCTGCCCCACCCCTCCCCCCACCCCGCTCATGCTCTGTGTCTCTCTCTCAATAATAAACATTAAAAAAAATTATAAAATTTCTGTTATAAAAAGAACGAGAAGCAGAGATAAATGAAAATCAGTTATAAAACGATTTCATTTTGGCAGGGGGTAGGGGGCGGTGCCTGGGTGGCTCAGTTGGTTAAGCATCCAACTCTTGACCTCAGCTCAGGTCATAATCTCTCAGCTGTGAGATCAAGCCCTGTCCTGTACCAAGCTCTGTGCTAAACGTGGAGCCTGCTTGGGATTCCCTCTCTCGCTCTCTCTCTGCCCCTCCCCTGCTCGCACTCTCACCGTCTCTCAAAATGAATGAAGAAGGGGCGCCTGGGTGGCTCAGTCGGTTGAGCGCCCGACTTCGGCTCAGGTCATGATCTCGCGGTCCGTGAGTTCAAGCCCCGTGTCGGGCTCTGTGCTGACAGTGCAGAGCCTGGGGCCTGTTTCAGATTCTGTGTCTCCCTCTCTCTCTCTGACCCTCCCCCGTTCATGCTCTGTCTCTCTCTGTCTCAAAAAAATAAACGTTAAAAAAATTTTTTTAAAAAAATGAATGAAGAAACATTTAAAGGAAAACTATTTCACCGCAGATTGCACATTTAGCCTTCCCTCAGTCACACCGTGGCAGGTACACAGACTTTTACTCCTGACTTTACCACCAAAAACCACGATAGCTTCTCCCCGCTTCCCAGTTTGCCAGTGCAGTCAGTGAGCTGACCCACAGTTCCCTACTTTAGTACCAACAAAGGTTAGAAAACTAAACTTCACTGGCCAGGCGGACAAGCTAAGACCAACGGTGAAGGGCACAAAAGATGACATCCGCAGGGATGTGGGTCCACCACAAAATGGACAGTCAAGAGCCAGCTGTGGACAAAGGCAGACTTTCATAACAATGAATGAAAAGCATAGTGATACCAAGGGAATATTACTGAAGCCTTTTAAATCTCCGAGGTGATGGCCCCAGAGTGCACAGTCGCTCTGATTTAAATGTCTGTGTGAAAAACTTCCAGAGACCATACGATTGTTACAGAATTCCCAACACATCTGTCATTTCATATTGTTACCCTCAAGAGAAAGATGAGAGACTGAATCTACAAAAAGACAAGGGGCCAGACCACGTATACACTCAACTCTGACCCACAGTCCAATGCAACCCGCCCAGGGAGCCGGCCCCTCACCCACAACAACCTACCCCCTGACCCACAGAGACCCACCCAGGAAACTAGTCCCTTACCCACAGTGACCCGCCCAGGGAGCTGTAAGTCAGATCTGCAGGAAGTCAGATTGCTGTCTCTAATCACAGTCCAGGAACCCAAACAATGACCCCTGTGACCTTCGGCCAGGACTTGGTCGATAACGGACAGCTTCCCTAATTTCTGTCCTGCTTCAGACTCAGGACCGACCCGAGAAAGCCACACCCGCTCCCCTGACCAGCCGCATGGACGCCCCCTTCCAGTGGGCCTCCCCAGCCTCCTGAGCAACCCCAGCCCCCCTGGCCTCCCCTCCCCGGCCTCCCCAGCCTCTCTGGCCTCCCCAGTCCCCGTCAGGCCCACCCGAGCGCCCTTTCCTCCTCTGGGAAGCTCCCCCACTGCTCTGCCCGCCTCCAAACACAAGTGTGGGTGGCTGACCCCCTGCTCCAGCCAGCGCTGAATCAACAGCTTTTGCCTTTCTCATGTTTGGTCTTCATCTGTTTCCACACAAAAAGGTCTAAAAGCAGGGGTTTCTCTCCCGGTGGACACTCTGTAACTTAGAAGCCCGCTGCGGCATATCCCAGGTCTGCAGACATCGTCATATCCCCCCGGTCCTTGCCTCAAAGCCCCACGTGTTGGAGTTCTCAGTCGCTGCCGCACGGCCAGGGAACGACCAAGTGTTAAGGAAAGTTCAAGGGCTTTGGGGGGAAACCCCACAGTTCGCGAGCCTTTCATTTCTCCACTCACAACCGTGTGACCTTGAAAACCTCCCGATACCTCTACGCCTGTGTCTTCGCGTGTCATACAACTCGTATTTACCGCTAGGCTCGTATCAAAGGCGACGCTGCATTCACAGTAGCTCACACTTGGTCCCAGCTGTGGGCACCGTCGCCCCGGCCGCCTCTCCCCCAGACAGAGCAGCAGACGCCTCGGGACGAGGCTGGTGACCCCGCGCCCCGGCGCCTTTCATTCAGCGACGTGCAGTGGCGTCCAGACTCACGGAGGGTCACCAAAGGACAACATTTGTTTCCACTCTTCAGCTTAGGCGTAGGTCCTTCCAACTCACACTCCCCGGCCCGTCACCGGGAGGTGATTTTCCCACGTCGGCCCTTACTTCCACTTCAGCAACTCGGACGCGGCCCTAGTAACGCCTTCTCAACTCCTCTTCGGCACCAACAACAAAACTTGCATCGGCCACACCGTTCCGAGTGCCTTCCGTGCGGAGCTAGGACCCGGGCACTCGGCCGCACAGCCCCTCCTCCCGCAGCACCCACGCGCCGGCCCCGGTGGCCCCGGGCAGCCTCGGCCGCACGGCAACTCCCCCCGGTCCCCGCCGCACCGGCCCAGGCGGCCCTGAGGGGGCCGGCACGTGGCTGCACAGCAGCGCTCCAAATCTCGCTGCCGACGGCAACACGCCCCAGGTGGCAGGCTCCCAGCCCTCACCGCTGCCACAAGGACCCAGGCTGGGTGACGCTCCTCACCCCTTCCCACCGGAGGCGAGCCGTGACGACAGCCGGTAACGCCGATCGGTCCCATCCCGCTCGGCGCTCGCCGCACGCCTGGCCCACACCAAGCTCCCGGTGGCCGTCGGCCCGCGCCCCCGCTCCCCTTTCCAAGCAGGGGTGTTTCCACGTGGTCCGGGAGGCTCACAGAAGTCCCCGACGAGCCCCAGATTCCACACGGCCAGTACCTGAGCGGCAGAGCCAGAAAGCCAGCCCGGGTCTGGGGGCCTGGGTCTCTGCCATCACCCCCACGGCTCTCCCCGAGCTCGGCGGGCAGCGGACAGACTGCCAGCGTTCGGAGGCTTCAGAAGTGCCCTCCGCGGCGGGACAATGGGGGGTTCGGCGTCGAGGAGGCAGGGTGTGGATCAGCAAGAACCCTTTGGATCCGTGAGGCTGTCTCACCCAGAGGACGGACTAAGTGCCACGTGCGATGTTCTCCACGCGCTGAACAGCAGCTCCCTTCGTACTCCCCAAATACAGGCGCGGCTGGCATCGGGGGCACAGGCGTGGTGACACCCGACTGGGCCTCGCCGGACAGGTGTCCAACGAGGAGGGAGGCACAGGCTCTTTTCTCCCGGCCCAGGCCGGCCCAACGGGCTGAACATCGAAAACTCTAAATGCGGTCACGGCGTCCGGAGGACTCCTTTGCCGTGATAACTTCCTCCCTGCACTAAGCACGCAGAGAACTCAGGGAAAGCCACCCAAGTGGGCCCGGCCGGCTGGAATCTTCGCAGAGCTGAGAGCCTCGGCTGCTCGGTGCCACTGTGGGAGTCCCACTCCTGCTCCGCGGCCCACCTCAGAACCGCATCTTGTGCCCTCCCATCCGCCCCCCTGCAGCCCGAAGCATCTGGTTCCTGCCTCTGCCAGCATCTGCCGCGCGCCCCGTGCCGCCGTAAGGGCCACCGGGGCTGGGATCCTCCCCACAGACAGGTGCCCTACCTGCCACACGGCTGAGGGAGGGACTGCAGGGGGCACGGACACGGACGACCTGCAGCACCACGAGGGGCGGGCGTCCTGCAGGTCAAAGGCGACAAGAGCCACTGGGCCTCCGGGCAGGAGTCGCCGTGAGCGATTGAGCTGCGCCCTGGACAGCTCCATCGTGACAGTCCCTGGGCACACCAGTCAACTCGGTGCCGAGACACCAGAAAGTCCCAGCACATACAGAGGCCGTGCGGTGTGGCGGCCAAGAGCCCAGGCTTGGGCGTTAGCATCCGAATCCCACCTCCCCTGTGATCTTGAGCGAGTTATTCAACGTCTCCTCACCTCTTGTTTTTAAACTGAGATACAACTGGGGCCCCAGGGTGGCTCAGTCAGTTGAGCACCCGACTTCGGCTCAGGTCATGGTTTCACAGCTCATGAGTTTGAGCCCCGCATCGGGCTCTGTGCTGACAGCTCAGAGTCTGGAGCCTGCTTCGGATTCTGTGTCTCCCTCTCTCTCCGCCCCACCCTTGCTTGTGCTCTCTCTCTTTCAAAAATGAATAAACATAAAAAAAAAATTTAAACTGAGATACAACTGACACATAACAGCGTACCGGTTGTAGGTATACAACGTGAGGATTTGACGCACTGTGACGTGACCCCCATAAGCCGAGTTCACGTGAATCACCACTTGGAAAGCATTGCCAGCTTTTCTTCTCGTCACGAGAACTGAAAAAGAGGCGACACAGTGCTGACAACTGTAGTCCCCAGGAGTCTCATCTCATGTCACCTGCAAGATTTGGACATGCCGACCCCGCGGAGTGGCCGCAGAGATGAAGCGAGAGGCAGGTGCGTGGGACCCGGAAAGCACTCAACCAACCGAGGCGGTCGTGAGGGTGGAGGGGACACAGAACTCCAGAATCCGGAAGTTCTAACATGAATACTACAGTCTCCTTTTCCACCCCTGTCGTCTGCCTCATCATAAAGATACGGCACATCTGAGCTTCTCAGTGGGTCCCGCAGACTGAATGTTGGGGTTCCCTCAAAATTCCCACGTTGAAACTGAACCCCCAAATGAATGGTCTTAGGAGGCAGGGCTTTTGGGAGGCAATCGGGTCATGAGGGTGGACCCCCGAGTGGGATCAGTGCCCTTATAGAGGGGACCCCAGAGAGCCCCAGTGCCCTTCCACCACAGGAACACACAGCAAGACGACACCCTCTGGAAGCCAGGAAGCGGGCCCACGCTGGACACCGAATCTGCCAGCACACTGATCTTGGACTTCTAGCCTGCACAGCGATTTCCGTTGTTTGCCAGCCACCCGGTCTCCAGTATTCTGCTACAGCAGCCTGAGCAGACTGACACAGAGGGCCACTCTTCAAGAACCGGAAAATCCAAATAACCCATCTGGAGAAAAACATCAAGTGACATATGACCTCCTAACACACAAATCTGAGTTAATCGGGAAGAGGGGATTTTAACGAGAAAATACCAAGCCACGTGTCCTCAAGATTCATCCTGGTTGTCCCCGTCACATTCGTTTCCACAGACCGGAACTGAGAACTGCTTGCTGTAAATGTTCCAGAAATCCTTTACTGTTCAAGAGTCATTCAAAATACAGGATTCCAGAACAATTTTCGAATGCACTCCCCTTTTCTCTTTGGATATCTGTTACACGTGTCTTCATCAAACACCCACGAGGAGGCCTGTGTCCTGCTCCCAAGAAGCCATTTCTGTACACAGCTCCTGCTAGAACGTTCCACACGGGCTGACAGCCCCAAACCTAACTCCACCCACCGTGGCTAAAAATACCCTAGTTTTTGTGGCACCATTACCTAGTGTCCAGCACAAGAACCCATCACTACTACTCCGTCTTTTTGCCTTTTCTTAATATTTTTTATGATTAAAAACTGACCCCCCAAAGGAGCTTTCCTCGGAGCTATCTGCCTCCAGCGGTACCGCATGCCACACGCACGGGCGCGATCGACTAGCATGCACCTGTTCAAGCAAAAGGAGACAAGGATTTCCAAACTCTGAACTCACTGACGCAGCAGCACACAGACCTGAGCGGACAACGTGAGGTTTACAAAGCGAGGGCACAACTTAGCTATGACATGGGCAGGGAAGAAACACGTTGGAAGAGGGTGTTTGAAAACATACAAAAGCTGTGTTCTAACACCTCCAAGGATTGAAAGGTCACTTCTTTTCCATATTGGAAAACGGATAATGGGCGGAAAGGTAATTCTTGAAACTACTATCCAATATTTCAGGCTGTGTTAGATAATCCAACTGAGAAGCCATTTTTTTTCTTAACATTTATTTATTTTTGAGACAGAGCGAGACAGAGCATGAACAGGGGAGGGTCAGAGAAAGAGGGAGACACAGAATCCGAAACAGGCTCCAGGCTCCGAGCTGTCAGCACAGAGCCCGACGTGGGGCTCAAACCCACGGACCGCAAGATCATGACCTGAGCCGAAGTCGGACGCTTAACCGACTGAGCCACCCAGGCACCCCGAGAAGCCATTTAAAAATAAACCTTTTCGGGGCGCCTTGGTGGGTCAGTCGGTTGAGCGTCCGACTTGGGCTCAGGTTCATTGAGTTCAAGCCCCGCGTCGGGCTCTGCGCTGACAGCTCAGAGCCTGGAGCCTGCTTCGGATTCTCTCTCTCTCTCTGCCCTTATCCCACTAATGCTCTGACTCTCTCTCTCAAAAATAAATAAACATTAAAAAACAGGTTTTTTAAAATAAACCTTTCCTCCAGGATGAGGAGCACAATAAAACCACATCTGACCACATCCTTGAAACAAGAAAGGATGGGACTTTAAAAAATATATATAGGGGCACCTGACAGCTCAGTCAGTTAAGTGTCTAACCCCTGATTTCAGCTCAGGTCATCAACTCACGGTTTCATGGGCTCAAGCCCTGGGTTGGGGTTTTCACCGACAGCATAGACCCTGCTCAGGATTCTCTCTCCTCTCTCTTTCTGACCCTCCTCTCTAAATAAATAAATAAATAAATAAATAAATAAATAAATAAAATATTTTTTTCAGGAATTACAAAGGAGTTCTTAAAATTTTTTTAAATAGTAACGATGAAAAATTCATAGAAGAATTTAGAGAAAATGTTTGAGAAATCTTCCAAAAAAGGAAAACAAAAGACAAAGAAGTGAAGAAACAGAAGAACGCAGACCTATAGAGGAGTTCAATGCTCAGAATAAAGGACAGGCATCCACGGATGGGACAGACTCACCAAGTGTCCGACACAAGGAACAAAAACAAGACCCACATCATGGCATTACCGTCACAAAATTTCTAAACACCTGGAAGAACAGAGGCCTAAAAGATCATGCAGAAGAAAACGCGAGTCACATGCAAAGGAAAGGCTTTGGACACACTGACCATCACATTGGAGGCTGGATCTGAGCACTATCTTCAAAATTCTGCAGGAAAATGCTTTCTAGCCCAGAACTCTATACTCAAATGACCAATAACATGGAAAGGAAAATATAACAAGGAGAGGAAAATATTCCAACATTATGTAAGATCTCAACTCTGTATGTACGTATGTATGTATGTATGTATGTATGTATGTATATTTTTTGACAGCTACTGGTGGATATGCGAAACCAAAGTAAGAGACAAAACTTAAAAAGGAGGGATCCTGACCCCAGAGAGTGAAAGGAGCTCTCTCTCAGGGTGACAGGGAAGGTCTAAGAGGACAGTGGCAGCAGGCCTAGCAAGCAACCACTGGAGAGGAAAGGCAGCAGGATGGGAGGTTCAGAAGAGTTATCCTAAGAAAAGGATAAAATGGATGATTCCCCGGTGCCTGTGGATGTACTGAGAGGAGATTTACACTGCCGGGGTGAGGGGTGAATAAAGCACAGATACAAAAAAAACTAAGCAAAACAAACTCTAGGAAAAAGAAAGGAAATGCAATCAAAACAGACTAAACATCTCAGCTGTGAGTAACGTTTCCACAGTTGTAATAAGTGCTGCTGAATACTTCAGCAGAACCTTTGACATAATCGCACAGGGAGCACAGGGCGGAAAGAGGTGGCAGTGGGAGGAAGGGGTGGGATAAGTGACCCAAATTGGCTTCTAAGTAGTAGGATGTTCCACACACGCACAATCTGGAAGAAAGAGCTGAAGCATTAAAATGATGGCCTCTGAGGAACAGGAATCAGGGTGGAGAAGGGTGGAGTAGGTGACGGCTGTGTTTTTGTTCTAAGTCTCGCAGAACTTTTGACTCTTAAAACTATGAGCCTGTATAACTTTGCTCGAAATGAGTATTAAATTTTTAAACAAAATCTGATACTCAATATCACATTGAGCGATACGTTCTTCAACGGTCTGGAACCCAACCCCTTCGAATGGCAAACTGGAACTCCTCTCCCCGCTAAACACGCACGGGAAGCACAGACACACAAAATGTTTGCCCAGGATTACAGGCCGTTCCTGAGTTCCTGAAGGCCAGCCTAAAAGCCTTAGAATTCTAGATTCTTCTTTCTTACAGGCAGCTTATTTCAAATCAGAGCTTGTCACTTACCGTAAAAGAAAAAAACATCCTTATGAAACAACCATTAAAAACACCTCCGCGATCAAATGCGGTCATGCTCATTTGAGTACGCGCTGGTGATTGTCACCAGTTGTTTCCCTGACCACAAAAGGCACCTCATTCCCAACTATCAATCCAAGTGCAAACCTTGTTTATTGGGTTTTGCCTCAGCCGTGAAACAGACTCTTAAACTCAGGAATGTGACTCCCTGTTGGGTTGACTCAGCTGTTTCCATTCTAGAAATGGATGTGGATTCATGCACTCTACCCCATGGGGTCAGTCCTTCCTGTAAACCTTGAAAAGACAAGGTCCCAAATGCCCCACATGAGTGGCTTTTCTTTTCTTTTTTCTTTTTTTATTATTTGAATCCAAGATAGTTAAAACAGAGCGTAATACTGATTGCAAGAATAGAATTTAGGGATTCATCATTTACATATAACACCCAGTGCTCATCCCAACGAGTACCTTTTTTTTTTTTTTAAGTTTATTTATTTACTGTGAGAGAGAGAGACAGCCCAAGTGGGGCAGGGGCAGAGAGACAGAGAGAGAGAGAGAGAGAGAGAAAGAGAGAATCCCAAGCAGGCTCCGCACTGTCACCGCAGAGACCTACAAAGGACTCAAACCCATGAAACCATGAAATCATGACTTGAGCTGAAACCAAGAGTCGGATGCTTAATCAACTGAGCCATAGAGGCACCCCATGGGTGGTTTTTCTAATAGAGGAATTACTCTAATGACTTCTTGGCAAAACTTCTCTAATTAGAGCGGACCACTTCAATACTCCAAAGCAAAAAAGTTTCTTGGCTTTTGACTGACCTGTCTCTCATGCAAAAAAACCCACCCCCAGCACAACAGCGAGTCAGAAGAATTGTCCTGTCATATACTAGGAATCTTAACAGCCCTGCCAATTTGCTTAAAATTCTGGTGCCTTAGTTAACTTATATATTAACTAGGATAACAACAACTTGATCAGATGTTGTCATAATTAGATCAGCTACTTGTGGGAGGCAGAGTAATGGCCCCCAAAGACGCCCATGACCCAATCTCTGGAACGTGACTAGATCGCATTACATGGCAAAGGGACTTTGCTACAGGCCTTAGATGGGGAGGTTATCCTGGGTTACCTAGGTGGGCCCCATCTAATCACATGGAGAAGAGATATGGCAGAGTTGCGGCAGGCTTCAGTGGTCCTTACTGGTTCTGGGCTAAGGGGTTTGTGTGCAAGGACCAAAAAGAAGAGGCCTCTAGGAGTCGTGGGCGGCCCTCCGGCCGACAGCCAGAAAGGAAACGGGGGCCTCAGTCCAACAGGAACTACATTCGGCCGATAATCTGAATGAGTTTGGAAGCGATTCTCCCCCAGATTCTCCAGGAAGGAACACAGTCCTGCCAATGCCTTGTTTTTTGTCCGGTGAAGCCAGAGGCAGACTTTCAACCTACAGAACAATGACAAACAAATTTGTGTAGTTTGAAGCCACTAACATTGTGGCAATTTGTTACAGCAGCCGCAGGAGACCCATACGGTGGTCGATGCGAGAATACCCAGCAGAGTGTTGGTCACGCTGTTGACATATTCAGCAAGAGGACACGGACTTGAATCAACAGGCGAATCAACAGGCAAATCAACAGGCAAGGATGGCCATCCAACACAACACATTACGGACCTGTCCTGATACACGCAGATTTGGGGAATTACAAACTGCCCGGAACATTCTGCAGATTTCAGGTTTGGGGTAATTCACTGCCCTTCAACTTAGAAACATCCCAATGCCTGCCTTGCCCGATAAACTCTAAGCGCCACGCAGGAGAATAAATGCTGGACTGCGTGCACCAACCCGGCCCCCAAACTCTCCTGCATACCTGTGGCGGCACTTAACTGCACCGCACTGAAATGACACCCAGGTCTGCTTCTCCCACTGGACTGTGGAGCCCCAGCTCTTCCCAGAGAGGTCACCGCGCCCCAGCTTGTATCTGCACGTTGACCGCAGTACTCGGGCATGCCACAGATAATCTGTACAAACGTCTGCTGAGCTATGTGACCGGTACACCGTCATATAAAGTGGGTTCCTTGAGGACCGGTGCTGTGCTTTATTAGCCTCCGTATTCCTCCCACTGCCATGCCTGGGAGCTCAGAGGCACAGAGTGGTTGGTAGAGAGGAAGAAAAGGCAGGGGGAGAACAAGAGAAACTGGGAGGTACTGCAGTTTCCAGGGCAGCCTGGCCGATGGAGAGGGAGGCCCGAGAAAAACTGGGTGCTGAAATCAGGCTTGCACTGATGCCCGCTGCTCACTCATGTGAACGGCAGGAATGCCTGGCTGCCCTTGACCTCAGACTGCCTATCGCCTTTTCCCACGTCGACAGGTGGCTCAGGTACTGAAACCTCAAGAAAGTAGGCTTCGTTAAAGGAGCACCCATGGGATGGCACAAAACTGAAGACACTGTTAAGGGCTCGGTTCCACGCCTCCAGGGGCCTTGCTTACGGAAAACGGGGGCAACTGCTCGCGGTGCTTCCCCGCAATGCTGAAGTGTCCAACAACAATGCCAATTACAGACTAAAAACAATCCTAGATGAAGTTGCCCGATACACTCACGTAAGGGCTCATATGTACGTCTGAAAAACTTGGATTCGTTACATTCGTAATCAAGCCTTTTTTTTTTTTTTAAATCTTTGGCAACAAAATATCTTACAACTTACAAATTCTGCCACATTCCTGATTTCGTTTCATCCTCAGAACAATCTCTTGAGCGACATGGAAGAAGCACCCTAACAGCTAACTCCATTTCACAGCTGAGGGAGCTGAAGTCCCCGGGAAGCACTCGAACGTCACGAAAGCCTCACCGGGAGCACGTCCGTCCCTCGTTGACGTATCCCGTCCAAAAGATCCCAAGTGAGTGACCTTCGATGCGTCACCTGAATTTACATCTTGCCAACATCCAAAAGGATCTCGAGGAGGCTTAATCACAGGCACGTGTACGGTAAGGACTTTAAAGTGGAAAAGAGAGAAGAAAATCCATTTGGTGGGTGACACGGGGCGTGGGGTGGAGGGTAGACCTGAAGACCAAAGGCTGACTTTGAGCCAAGTGATACGCAAAAGAAAAAGGTGATTTACAGAACATCATAATCATAAAAAAAGGAAGCACCATCAGGGCTCTAAAGCAGGATGAATGAGGCCTTGGGTGGGGGCCCCTGGGGGAAGGGGAGGGGTCCTCTCTTCCCTCAGTAAAGAGCAAGAGAGGGCAGCTTTGAAATGCAGAGTCCAAACTCTATCCCCGGGCATTCCATTCCCGAGAGGCTCCTTTCCATTGGGTCCATATACGAACCCAGCCAGCTACACACGAAATAAATGGTCTTCTCGAAGCAAAACGAGCATTAACCAGTTAGCTTTCAGTGAGGACATGACTGCATCCTAAGAAGACCGCAGAGAAGATCCCGTGGAGTTTCTGAAGGCCCCTCCTAAAATAAAATCGCTAACAAAACAAACCACATGCCGCATGTAACAAAGTACATTTTTTTTTAATTAAGACTGCAAACCGAAAAAAGGAACCAAACTCCTACTGCGTGAAGTGAAAAAGCTTAATTCAGCGGCACCGCAACCACACAGCTATCCCCTATTTTTAAGCCCTGAATCACCCACACAAGAATATCAGAGAAAACTGTGTATCCTTCCTTTCTACAGCCAGACAAGTGGCTTTCAGTGAATCAAGCACAGCAAATTCCCATTTTACCGAACAGATACACTGGAGAGGAGATTAACAGCTGAAAGGGTTAATTACCATATTCCTTAGAACTGGAGTTGCCTCACAGGCCATTTAACGTAGGCTGTGATTTCTTGCAAGTAACCATTTTACACTGTGCTTGGCGCCTTTTCCTAAAGTCACATCCACCTACTCAAGGCACTCCCAAATTCCACTCATTTCCGACTCCCCAAATTAAAATGTCTGCTAGAGACGGGACGCATGGAAGCCTTCACATGGCTTGGGCTCAGGTTCATTGAGTTCGAGCCCCGCGTCGGGCTCTGTGCTGACGGCTCGGAGCCTGGAACCCACTTCGGAGTCTGTGTCTCCCTCTCCCTCTGCCCCGCCCCCACTCATGCGCTCGCTCTCTCTCTCAAACGATCGACTGAATGCTGCAGACACGAGTTCTGCACCCAACTTCATAGAGGAAAACATCAGATCAATCTGATAAGGTGAAGATGTTGCAAGTACAGCAGAGTTACGAGGAAAGATCAAAACGTTGCTTAAGCTTCCATCACACGCTCTGGTCCTCAAATCTGAGATAAAGTATACAGCCATGAGACTAAACCCTCCGAAGAAAAAAGAAAATAAAAGAACTTCCTTCCACTTTGGATCCTACGCCTTCAAAGATCTCCACTTTTTATACACTCCTGCTAAGAGAACGTTCCTCTGCTCTATTCTGTTGAAATAATTTAAAAAATTAGGGCTGAGAAGTTTCTTCCCTCGATTAAGACTCTCAGAGGGGAATAACGTGATGCCCAGAGGGGTGGCTTTGCAGGAACAAACAGCATCCATTCTGGAGCCAGAATTAGAAGGCATAAATGCCAAGCCAGTACCCTGTAGGCACGGTGCGACAAACACCAGGAAGAAACCGCGACCCCTTTGGAGAGCTGACATGTGGAACCACGGTATAGAAACGAAGCTCCCTCGTTTAAAGGACACCTCTTCTCAGCTCCGCGCACACACGGCGCCCACCTGTACCGGAGCATCCGGCGGGCCCTACCACGGCTCACCACTCTGTCCCTGAAGACCACAGAGGGCAGGACAGAGATTTCAGGGAAGGTTTCGGACAGGAGATGCTGCTGAAAGCGGCAGGTAAGAAGGGGTAGGAGCCTGTTTCCCATTCTGTGTCTCCCTCTCTCTGCCCCTCCCCCATTCATGCTCTGTCTCTATCTCAAAAATAAATAAACGTTAAAAAAAAAAAATTTAAAAAAAGGGGCGCCTGGGTGGCTCGGTCGGTCGGGCGTCCGACTTCAGCTCAGGTCACGATCTCGCGGTCCGTGAGTTCGAGCCCCGCGTCGGGCTCTGGGCTGATGGCCCAGAGCCTGGAGCCTGCTTCCGATTCTGTGTCTCCCTCTCTCTCTGCCCCTCCCCTGTTCATGCTCTGTCTCTCTCTGTCTCAAAAATAAATAAACGTTAAAAAAAAAAAAAAAGAAGGGGTAGGAGGAGTCAGAACTACAGCAGCTACAGGTGGGTGGGGGGGTGGGAAGAGTGGAACGCAGAGAAGGGTCTGCACCTTCTGGGTTTTACAAAAGCAACAGCTGCATTTTCAGCACAATTTCGTCCAGTACTGCTATTTACACGCTATCTTGCCCACAAAGCATTTCAGTTTGGCCACCAGAACTACTTCTGCCTACACCTCAGTCTTCGGTCTTGGGCCAGAACACCACACTCTTAAAGAAAAGAAGAGGCTGTCTTGTTCAGCTGTGCATCCCCCAGGGAAGAGACTCATCCCGGGGACACTGTCGGCGTTTCCGCTTTATTTAGGTGGCGGGGCATCGAGTCTTGAAATCTGAGTTTCTCCATCCACAGCCTCACCCTGGCTATCCCTTTGTCGACTTGACCTCTAACTGTAACTGCCTTGGCCTCATTCCGTGGGTGTGGATGCTCCTCCTTCAAATGCGTTTTCCAGCCCGCCAAATTCTTGTGAGAGTTCCCTCGACTCTCCAGGCGCTGAGAGCTGCAAAGTTAAATCTGGCTTTCCAGATTTTTTTTTTTTTTTACTTCCCAATCCTAACGGAAGAAATCAAGAAGCACCGGGCAGAGGGGCTCGGCTCCCTCCAATCAGAGCCTGCTCTTGCACCGGGGCAGGAAACGCGGCGGCCTGACTTGCGCGGTCCCTGGGCGGGCCAGTGACAGCCTCGCGGTCCCCAGGGACCCGCCAGGGAGAGGCGTGGGTTCCAGAAGTGCAGCCCGGCGATGCCGCTCCCCATTTCTGCTCATTTGGCGGCAGAAAAACGAAGGCGATGAAAAAGGGAGTCAGCTGTCCTACCCAGGCCAGCTGCGCCCCGTGCACCCCGCTACACCCTGCCGGGAGCCACCACCCACACAAGGACGCCCTCACCGCACAGGCCACCACACACACACTCACAGGGCTGGGATCACACCCCTGCAAGCCCCCAGGTGGGGCGGGGGGCAGGGGCCGTCTCCCAACTCACAGGGTGGCCAGGACACCGGCGGCAGGGGTCCACGCAGGGCCACCGTGGGTAACACACATTCACTTGACCAGTCATGCAGGGGGGCAGAAAGACAGCGCCGCTCACACTCACGGGGACCAGGACCCGCACGCTCAGAGTCCCTGCCGTCACCCTCAGTGAGACACAGTAGGCCGGCCACACCATGGGCGGAGGGAGGACACAGCACGCAGGACGTCCCGGATTCCCCACGCGCAAGGGCCGACGCAGAGCCACCTTCACCGACACAGTGCACCAGCCACACCATAGGGGGAGCCAGGACGGAGCCGGAACCCCCCGCTCTCGGCGATCAGAACCCCCGCGGGCGTTCACGCCGGGGGGCCACGCGGGGTCGCAGCAGGCGCAGAGCCCCCTGGGTGCCACCCAAGGCGGAGACAACGCCCGGGCGCCCCGGATGCGCGGCCGCGGGGTCAGTCCCGATCTTGGTCCTGCGAGGCTCAGGGTGGCGGCTGCCACCTCGGGCCGCGACCCCGCGGTGCCCCGCTTGGACCTGCCACACCCGGCGCGGGGACCCCCGCCGCCCGGGACTCCGTCCGACCCCTGGGCCTGCGCGCGGCCCCGAAACCCCGGTCCGGTCGGCGGAGCCCCCGCCTGTCCCCCACCGAGGAAGAACCTCGCCCAATTCCGGACCCCCCGCCGGGCCCGGGACCCTTGCCACCCGGGACCTCCGTCAGGCCAGCCCCGCCGCTCGGCCCCCGTCCCCCCACCGGCCCGGGACCCTCGCCGGCCCCCGAGACTCCCGGTCCAGTCCCTGGGCCCCCACCGGCTCCGGACCCTCACCCAGCTCCGGGACTCCTGCCTGCCCCGGACCCCATCCGGCCCCGAGACCCTCGCCCAGCCCCCGCCCCCCACCGACCCTGGACCCTCGCCCGGGCCCGGAACCCCTACCTATCCCGGGCTCGGTCCCCGAGACCCCCGTCCAGCCCCCGTCCCCCCACCAGCCCCGGACTCGGGCCGGGCCGGCCCCGCCGCCGCCGCCGCCGCCTCACCTCAGGTCACCGCCTCAGCGGCGCTCGCTCCGGGCCGAGCGGAACAGAGCCGGGCAGCCCGCAGAGCCGCGGCCGCCGCAACAATGGAGCCCCGGGGCGGGGCCGCCTAAGCCGCCGCCTCAGCCCGTCTCCGACTCGGGCTCGGGCTCGGGCTCCGCGCGGAGCAGCAGCCGGCGCCAGGCTGCGGCCGGCCTCGGGCACCGCGCAGGCGCACTCGCCCCACCCGCGCCCCTTCGCCCCGCCCCCGGCGGCGCCCGGCGTTCGGGGCCCACCCCCCGACCAATGGGGAGGAAGCCACGCGCAGGGGGCGGGGCCGAAGGAAACAAAGGAGGAGGCGGGGCCGTGCCGGGGCGGGGCTGCGGGGGTCTCGCCGGGGCCGGCCCGGTGAGTCCGCGGCCCAGTCCGTTCAGAATCTGCTCGGCAGGCTGTGTGCTCAGCCGGAACCCGAAGCTCATTCTTCTCGTTCTCGGTAAATGGCCTCTCCATCCACCCAGTCGCTCAGGCTAAAATCTGAAATCACCGTGGAGTGTCTTATTTCCCTCACTCCCTCGTGCGGTGTCTGTCTGCATTGCCACTCTGTCACAGCACCAGCTGGACTTGCCTGAGTGGGTACCCCACCCCCCCCCCACCCTCAGTGAAGCGTGATCTCTCTCTAGGACAAGCCAAGAGTCGGACTCTGATTCATTTCTGCGCACACAACAGAGCCCGGTGCCCTAAGGCGCTCAGCGAATGCTAATAGGACAGATGGATGAATGGATAAAGTCCCATCTCCTTGTGATGAGGTTTGCGGGTGATGGTGGGGGGGCCGGCGCCGACGACCAAGAAAGAGTTCTCGAAGACCTCTTTGGTGCAAAAAGGGGATTTTATTAAAGCACGGGGACGGGACCCAAGGGCTGGAAGAGCTGCGCTGGGGTTGTGAAGAATGGCTGGGTTTACACTATGGAGTTGGGGAAGTACAGTCAAAGGGAGGCCTCCAGCGGGACTTTGATGTGCTAACGAGGAGTCCTAAGCTGGGAGGCCCAGCTATAGTCAAGCTAAGGTTGTTTTCCCTCTACTGAGGCATTAACATTATGACAGCAGGGGGTTCTACTCGGTATTTGCCTTAAGTATTTGTCAACGGGCTGCAGGCTATAAATTAAATTCTACCTGCCATTTCCTTCGGCCTTTGTTCCCCGTATCACTATGGAAGGGTGATGTTGGGGCTCCAGGAAACTGAGTCCATGGGTTTCTGGAGATGAGGCTGTTGATAAGATTGCCTTTTTCTTGTAATTTACTAAGGTGTTTCTAAACTAAGAGCTTAGTAAACCCATGTCCTGCAGGACTGCGATCTCTATCAGCTGCCCATTCGTTTTCTCCTTTTCTTTGTCCTTGAGCAGCCGGGAGTGCCTGAGGAATGACACACACATCCCACCTGGGGGGGGGGGGGGTCGGGGGTACGCTAGCTTGCACTTTGTCCTCAGTCCTCCTCAACTCACTCATCACTTGAATATGCAGAAACACACACACACACACACTCGCACACACGGACAACACTGAAAGCCTGACTTCCAAGCTGATTTGCCAGACAAATTCCTCCATGAATATAAGAAGCTTCCCTACTCCTCTCCAGCCAGAGTCCCCCTGTGGTCTGGGGATGTCCTCAGAGAACAGGAAAATAAAATCCCAGGGAGTACAGTAGTTTCAACAAAGGATGGTCACCCAGGCTTCAGACCCTCGCACACGCTGCCCTCTGCCTGACACACTTTTCTCCCTGTATTAGCCACCTCCTACTGACCCTTCCAGTCTCTCCCGAAGTGTCACTTTCCCCAGGAAGGAGGTCACACTTACAGGCTTTGAAGATGTCACCTGCCATTCTAGATGAGATGGCCTTGGGGAAGCCCACCTCGGCCGATAGTCCGAAGACCTGAGGACACTCTCCAGCCGATAGTCAGCAAAAAGCTAACCCCCATGTCATGCAGGCCCGCAGAAATAAATTCAGGCAGCAACCTGCATGAGCCTGGAAATGGGTTTTCCCCTAGTGAAGTCTCCACGTGAGAATGCAGCCCAGCCAAAATGTTGAATGTAGCCTGGTGAATGAACCCTGAGCAGAGGACCCATCTACATCGTGCCAAACTCTAACTCAGAAACTAGTTACGAAATGTGTGCATCATGGGGGTGCCTGGGTGGTTCAATGGGTTAAGCGTCCACCTCCTGACCTCGGCTCAGGTCGTGATCTCACGGTTCAGGGGATCGAACCCTGCGTCAGAATGTGCACTGACAGCACGGAGCCTGCTTGGGATTCTCTCTCTCTCTCTCTCTCTCTCTCTCTCTCTCTTGCTCCCTCCGTCCCTCCCCTGCTCGCTTGCTCTCTCAAAAAAGGAAATAAATTTTTAAAAATAGTTTAAAAAAAAAGAAATGTGTGCATTGTGTTACGCTTCTACATTTGTGATTATTTCTTATGAAATTGAAAGCCCCACGAGAACAGGAATGGACTTTGTCTCGCTCCCCACTGTGCTCCAAATGCCCAGCACAGTCCTGTTCTAGGGCAGTCGGTTGGAGGAGACCAAGCAGTCAGCTGGCTGGCTGGCCCCACTGTCCTCTCTGACCCCTTTTCCTTGGCCCTATTCCATCATATAGGCCTGAATAGTGTCTTGTCTTCCGAGCCTCCCTCGCAGCCTGAGGGGACCATGTGACATTGTCCTGGCCAGTGAGACCTGGTGGAAGTTGGCTGAAAGGTTTCCAGCATTTGGTGCCCTGGGGCCAATTTGGAGCAGGCCTTGAGAGCTGATTGTTCACCCTTTGGGAATTGTGCAAAGTCACTTATTAAACAAAATGGCTACCTAAAAATTAAATTACATGCACTTACAATGAAAGTTATATCAAAAACAAAAGTTATATCAAAATCAAAAGTTGGGGCGCCTGGGTGGCTCCGTCGGTTAAGCGTCCGGCTTCGGCTCAGGTTGTGATCTCACCGTCCGTGAGTTCGAGCCCCGCATCGGGCTCTGTGCTGATGGCTCGGAGCCTGGAGCCTGCTTCCGATTCTGTGTCTCCCTCTCTCTCTGCCTCTCCCCTGCTCACGCTCTGTCTCTCTCTTTCAAAAATAAATATTAAAAAAAAATCAAAAATAAATATCCAGAATTGGCTCCTACTCATTTTACTGTGGTTTGTGACTATCTATGCTACTGAAGATTTTAGATCTACTGTATGATAGAAATTCTATATCATGTGGTGCTACTGACATCTGTTCTCACGGCTGCCGCCAGCAACAGCATGTTGGTAGCTTGAAATTAGATGTGGTGGGAGGACTTATGCCGCAGAAATTGGTAACGACTATAGATCAGGACTATCTTCCTCCTTCCCAGCCCCCAGAAAGCCGAGGAGTGAAGATCTACCGGCACACCATTGGCTTCCAGAGAAGGTGTTCCTCTTCGAGAACAGGGGTAGACCCCGCTGATGCTGCTTTTTCTCGGCAGTGGAGCTCATTCGTTTACCTTCGGACACACATGTGACCCCTGGACCCGTAGCAGCCACTTGACAACAAGCAAAGTCAGAAGCAGATCCTGACCCTTCCATCCTGGAGCCACTGGATCAAGACACGGAATCGCCTGCCTCCAGATTCCCTGTGGAGCAGGAAAAGCAAACCCCCTTGGCTGTGTAAGCCAGTGCTGGTCAATTCTTCTGTTACTTACGGAACTCCTGACCGACATATATAGGCATTCAACACGTGTCTGTCACATGGAGAAACCCAGCCTGACTCTCTCCTTCCTCATCAGTGGCCATCCTATTTGGGCCCCACGATCACTGACACGAAATTCACCACGCAGTGAACCAGTCCGGGCAGGTTTCATAGCTCTGACTCGTAGAAAGGTTTTTCCTATATGAAAATAAAATGTCGGGACCTCCCGGAACCTCAGAAAATAAGCCCAATCCCTGTCTGCCACCACAGTCCTAATAGAAAGAGAGCATTCATTCAATAGGAAAATAAATCAGGGCTCAATGACCCCAAAGTTGCACCAACGCTCTTTATGGAAGCTCCTGACCTAGTCTGATACTGTGAAGGGCTACCTGGTGGGGTTCGTGACCTGAGACCTCTTCCCAGACTTTTCCAGTAACAAGTCTCTTGAGGAAAAAACATGATTATGAAATATTTCTATGCCAAGGTAAGCAACATGATGCCTTTGACACAGTCTTCCTAGATTCTGGGACTAGAGGGAGCAGGGACCAGCCTGGAAGGACGGATTCGCCTCCCCTGGATCGACTCAGTTGCCGCCTTCTCTGACCACCCTGCATCAATCAGGACCCAGACCTTCATCCACGCGAACGAGCCCTCCGTCTCCTCTTTCGCCCTCCTGACTGCTGCCCAGAGTCCCTCCCGCATTCAGACCCGGGCACATACGGCCAGCATGTGCTTTTCTGTCTCCCAGCCTTGGTGCCCGTCTGCCTCTTCCACCCCCACACGGTTCCATCCCACGTCTCATCTGTCAGTCTGCATCTCACCTTGCCATCTGCCCTCTTGTTAACCCTCTCTCCCCTCGGCCTCAGCTGTGCCACACCCGCCTGCCTCCCTCCCTGTCCTGCTGCCCTCTTCAGTCACCTCTGTACTCCATTCTTCCTGCAACAGACGTAGGAAGTCCAAGTGCACAAAAAGCCAGTGTTCCGCTGGGTCCCCTCTTCTCACTCTGCACCGTCCCGTGCAGATGGCTCGTGAGGGCCTGTGACTCTGGCCATCCCTCACAAACCTCCCGCCCTGCCACCTCCATCCACCGAGTCTCAAGCCTGTCAGCCCAGCGGTGCCTGGGGCACCTCCATGGGGCAGCCCCTGGGCACCTCACCCGGGACACGCCGTGGCCCGCACCTGTCTTCCACATCCCGGACCTGCTGTTCCTCTCAGGTTTCTCACTCACCAGTGACTCCAGCATCTCCCCATTGCCCTGCCAGTGAGTGGGGTCCCCACCCTCTCCCCCGTCCCCACACCCAACCTCCAGGTCCTGCTGGCTGTCTTTCCGGAATCCACAGCCCCCCTCAGCCTTTGCAGCTCTCCCCAGAATTGTGGCGAAAGCATCCATATCATTCTCCTTCTCCCAGGCCTGGCCCCCCCAACTTCTTCTCCCGGGGACAGCTCGTGGCAAAGGAAGAGGGGCAGAGATAGTGCTCTAAGAGCAAACCTCAGAATTCCTTTCCCAGAGAAAAGCACAAGTATTGGTCTGGGAAGCCACTGGAAAGGAAGGTTAGAGGCGACTATAGGCCATAGGTGGCTGGGCTGAGGCAGAGACTGCACTGCTCTGGACGAAAATGGATCAGCAGGCGCGTTTGGGAGCACCCAGAGGAGGGGGTGAGCCACTGCCCCAGAAGCTGACCTCTCGAATGACCTCTTGATTGTAAGGCAGTTGCCCCTCCTCGGCAGAGCCGGGGGTCTGGGGGAAGCCACAGCTGGTCAGCATTGGAAAAGATGGACACAGAGCTAGAATGGCCTTACCCCCCAGAGGGAATGGGGGGATGCCTCCCCACTGCCCACTGTGCTACGGGGCTCTCTTGAGAACATCTGAGTCCAGAGAGTGACCGTAAACCCGAACCGAAAGGCTGTCCTTTTTATCGACTTGTCTAGGGCAGAAAAAATCCTGGAAACATGTGAAAGACCATCAAGGGTTTAGTGCAGGGAAGGAAAGAAAAGACTCAGGCAGGCGAGAATGACTGGGCTACTGGCAGCTGGCAGAAAGGGGTCGCCAAAGCCTCGTAGGACTTGTTGGGAGCATCTAACCCAATATTAGCCCCAACCAGTGCTGGGGGCCCGTAAAGCAAGTTCCCGGCAACCCGCGCACGCCTGAGGCCTTCATGTGCTGGGGGCAAAGACTGTAAGCCGGCACAACTGGGGTCTGTGCATGCTCAGACTCACTGGGGACAGGGGTCCTGTCAGGAGCCAGCCTGGAGTCGGTGACCCAGGGCAGCTGGAAGAAGGCCCCCTTGAGGGAAGATGGATCAGATGGAGTCCAAGGCAGGAGGTCAATGAGAGCAGAGATTTCGGACAGGATAGAGGGTATGCCCGCCCCTCCCCCAGCTCAGGGTCAGTGTGTGAACTTGTGAGGCACACAGTTCAATCCACAGTACCTTTCCTCCTCTTGAGGGTCAGGGACGGTGTCTTTTTCATGCCCAGTTCAGTGAATATTTGCTGAGGAACGAGGTTATCTGGACGGAAGGAAGAGTGATAACAATGGGGGGAGGGGGGAGTCATCTCATGGATGTCTTTGCGGAGAAGTTAGTATCTCAGCTGGGTATTGAAGGATGGACAGGGGTTTGCTAGTTGGGGCATCGCAGGGAGAGGAAAGAGCCTTTGCAAAGGGCACTGTGTTTGGGAGGGAGGTGAGAAGGTGCTGCCTGAGAAACAAGGGTATGAGGGGAGGAGGAAGGAGGAGTCTGTGGAGGGAGTCAGTGGCCAGGCGGTGCCAGTGAAGGAGTTGGGGAACGGGCCCCAGAGCCCCAGTGAGGCACCCAGGCTCATGGGCAAGTGTGTGCTACAGACAGATTTCTATGGGCTCTTGAGCACGGGATGGACCAGAGGGGATGACGTGGCATCTAAGTGTTGAGTAGAGACATGTTCAGGGGGCAGAGGCGGGAAGAGCTGTCAGCAAGTAGGGCTGCTCGATGGAACTCTCCGGAAAGATGTCCAGCTGAGAACGTTCCCTGGGCCTCATGATTCAGACAGAAGGAAAGGGAGCCTCTATTATTCGTGAAACCTAGTTCCCTAATAGCCTGGCAGCCCCTGGTGGCCACTAGGGTGGCACTGATGTCCTTACTTGTTAAACTCTTCCAAAGCGTGCTCTCTAGGGACACCCCCCCTAGGTGTCCAGAGGGCTGTGTTGGGTCCCAGAACTCCCAGCACAAGTGAGCCACTTCTCCGGCTGCCGGCGTGTCTTCCACCCGGAAGGTGGGGGGGTCCGGGAGCGGGAGACAAGGGGATGGAAACCAGTTCTGCGATGCTCCTTATGTAGTAGACGGGTTTCTACTCTGGGAACTAAGAAGGCCAACCTTCGGGCAAAGTATAGCGTCCAGATGGGCTCCAGCCTCGCTACCAAACAGCCCAACGAAACTTCTGGGTCGCAGAGCACTATTACCAAACTGCTGTAAAACTGTCCGCCCGCTTGGCTTTACCGGTGGTGGAGGGAAGGAGCCAATAAACAGAACAGGGGCAAGTGCGAATCCCAGCACGGGCCCGGGGTGGACTTTCTACAGGGCCGGTGAGCAGCCCGTCTGGCATGGGAACTTCTGAGCTGAGCCCAGAAGGTAGAGAAGGGCCTCGCCTGGGGAAGAAGCAGAGACCCTGGGACGTGCTGTGTCCATCCAGGGAGGGGTGAACATGGGCTCAGTGTGGTCGGGGCGACCACGTGCCCCAGTCTGCCTGGGCCCGGCCAGGTGCACACCAGCCTCCCAAGGTCGGCAGTAAGGGAGCCGCCTTCCATCCCGCACGGGCCGCCGGCGTGAACGATTCTGTGACAGGGTCTGAGGAGGCGGAAAGACACAAGGGGGATACCTGCCGTGGAGTCAGGCCTTCTGCTGGGTCCTCGGGGGCTGAGGGAAGCGTGCCCATTTACCACGGGGGATACGGTTGTGCCATTTGCCAAGATGGGCCGACCGGGTACACGTGGACTGGCTTTTAGGGGGAAAACCCAAAGCGTGTGGAAGCCCTAACCGGTGCGATGGGGCCTCTGGGAGATGATCAGGCCGTGAGGGTGGGGCCCTCACCATGGGACTGTGCCCTTCCAGGAAGATGAGGCAGAATGGAAGGGTGAGCTCTGTCCACCAAGGGAGGACGCAGCAAGGGGCAGCAAGCCAGGGAGTGGGCTCTCACTACGCAGTCTCACCAGCACCTCGATCTTGGACCTCCGGACTCCACCACGATCAGAAACAAATGTGTGTTGTTTAAGCCACCCAGTCAACAGTGTTTTGTCATAGGAGTCTCTCGGTAGTGGTATACTGAGTCTGAGTAGTCAGTCGTCTGAACAAAGGAGAGATGAGGGGACGTTTAATCCCAGAGTGGCACTGGCGACTGTGGGGGGGCAGACCTGCTGGGCCCTCCCTCGAGGGAGCCCCACCTGCATTTTCCTCCCTTCCTTAGCGGTGTGCTCCAGCCTTAACCAGCTACGGAACTTTCCAGAACCTCGGAGGCTATCTCCAGCTCACTGTGTCTGTTCCTGCTGTTCCCTCAGCCTGGAATGCCCTTCCCTTCACTGACCTCTGGGTGTATCAGGGGCCCCTCCGGAGGGCAGCGGTCAGTCTTGTCTTTGCTGGTTGGTCTCCCCAGCCCGACAGGGACAGGCATCAGCTTCCACCCCCCCGTCTCTATCACTGGCACCTGGTGCTGGCTGGCAAGTGCCTCTGACTTGCTGTCTTGAGACAGGGGTGTCCCATGTGGATGGGGGTCCCGCCCCTCGAGGCACCGCCCCCACCCTGTGCCCATCCAGGGCCACTGCTTTCAGCAGGCGGTCTCCCCGGGCGCCAGCCCGTGCCGTTAGAAATGACACACGTTTATGAGAAGCGGCTTTGACCTTCACAAGTTAGGATACACCGACCTTTATTTTTCCGGGCTCCCCTGGGAGCTGACATGACATTGCACTAGTGAGAAAAATGGGGGTTTCCAGTTGCTCAGGCTCTGCTAAATGGAAGGAAGTGCATTAGGTGCTAGAAACTCCCCCTCCCTGGCCGAGCCGGGCCGGTGAGGAGCCGGTGCACGACGGGGTGCGTGGCGGGGGCCGGAGGGATCTGAGTGACACTGACTCACGGACGGGCGTTCAGGACGCACAGAAAGACACAGCCCCACAGAAGACAGGGAAGACAGACTTCGGTGACACCTTCCTACTGATTCGCGAAGCTCTCAACCCACTCTACAAGCTGCCTGCGACAGGCACCGCGCCCCGACCCGCACCCGATTACAGACGCAGACGCCTTTTCAGCTGGGGGCCCGGCCGGGCTTCTGCTGCGGAGCGGGCAGGTCAGAAAAGGGGGGGTGTGTCTCCCTCCTCCTTCCCCAGCGGCCGGTGCCCGCCTCGGGACCATGCACGCACCGGGCTAAGGTGGGCACCACCGGCCACGTCACAAAAGGGCACCCCAAGAGCTACGCTGGGTGTTAGGCTGGGTGCGTGGAAATCCTTTATTCCGCGGCTTTGGCCATCAGAGGAGAATCTTTTCTCTCCGGGATGCGGAAAATAACAGCCAGGCAAACAGTGATGGCGACACGTCACGCATACTTAGAAACGGCATTACGTGGCCGAGGGCTGCCCTTAAGGGCACCGGTGTGGCAGGTGAAAAAGAAGAAAAGCAAAGAAACCCAACAAGGAGCTGTGTGTGCTAGGAGCACACGGGGAAGCGAAACCACACAGGACCGGACACTGGAGAGTAAGGCTGGAGGCGCTCCCCTTCCGCGGGACCGTAAAATGGAACTCTTATCTATGTCGTCTTATGTTGAAGTAGGCTATGCTTTTTAATAAAATAAAAACTTCTGTGTTACTTTAAAGATATCATTTAGGCATCTAGGGGATGATCTGGAAGAAAAATGCAGTGCACGGAGGGCCCCGGCCGAAGGTACCCTGTCCGGTGGACGGTTGTCCCTAAAAACAGACTCGTCACAAACGGCGGCAAACATCATGCACCCCACGCTTCGCTTCGAGCGGCCCTGGGTGCTCCTCAGCGCTCTCCCTGGCCAGGCCTGGCCTGTCTGTGCGCGAGGCTGTGCCTCCCCAGGGCTGAGCAAGCGGGGGAGGGGGGCGGGGAGCAGGCGCTGGGAGCCATAGGCCCACCCACCCGTGATTGTGTCGTGCCAGTGTCTGTCATGGACAGACCTCCTCAAATCCCAAGGCCCAGGCACCTCTGTGCGCCCCCAGGGCCTATCACGGGGGGTGGGGCACTGCACAGGGGTGGGGGGGGGGGCGCCACACGGTCAAGGTAAATGTTCCTCGAGCCCCGGGAGCGTCTTTGCAGCCCCTCCGTGATGTGGGTTACACGTGCAGCGCAAAGCAAGGCGTCTGGGCTCTGAACTAGGGGCAGGAGCGTAGCTGGCAGAAACTAGAGGCCGCACGTGCTCTGGAACATCCTCCCGCCCCAGCCTCCCGCCCCGCCGCCCTCTCCAGGGGCCCGCCGCCCGCCCGCAGGGACACAGAGAAGCCAGAGCCAGGTGCGGGAGGAGGGGGTTCTGTGGTTCTCGCCAGCTGTCCCACGCTCTGTCGCTGGCACGCTGGAGGCCGTCAAAACAACAGGGCTTTCTTCTTGAGGTCATTCCTCTTCCAGAGGGCCAGGCGGTCGAACTCTTGCACACTCATTCCAAACACTTCCTGGAACTCCTCGGGCGACAGGTGCCTCTGCAAACAAACCGGGAGACCCAGAGAGGAGCGGTTAGCAACTCTGCTGTCGGGCCAGCTCCGTCTGCACGGCCGGGCTGTCCGGAGCCAGGGTCGGCATCGTCGGGGACGCAGGGGGCTCTCCCTGCCGGCCCGGGGCCTTCCAGGTCCCTGATTCCCTCTGCATCCCTGCCGCTCCCACTTAGCAGTGCACATAACCAAGCGCAGGGAAAGACACTCGCTGGGGGACCCGACTGAACAGGACTCAAACGGGTCCTTGCACACCCGTGTTCACAGCCGCGTTATTCGCCGAGGCCAAAACGTGGAAACGACCCGACTGCCCACAGAGGCACGAGTGCATCCACAAAACGTGGTGCACACACACGGTGGGGTGTCGTTCGGCCGTCAGCGGCAGCGGCGTCTTGACTCGCGCGGTAACAGGACGCGCAGCGGGAGGCGGAGGGAAGGAGGCCAGACGCAAAAGGCACATCCTGTGCGGCTTCATCGCTAGGAAGCGTCCAGAACAGGCAAATCCTTAGGGACCAGGAACAGATGTGCGGCTGCGGGGGGCTGGGGAGGGACCGGGCTGGAGAGGGCCAGCGTTTCCCTTTCCGGGAGCAGGGCGGGGGGCGCTGCACAAACGTTCCAGAACTAGGTCGAGGCGGTGGCCGCACAAGGTGGGGAATCTGCCAGGTGCCGCTGAATTGCATACTTTGAGGTGGTTACGACGGAGAATTTTATGACTTTCCCCATTCTTGCCCCAAACGCGTTTTCCTTGACTCTGACACTAAACTACTCATATAAAAGGTTGCGATGATCCCGAGAGGAGTGGATGTGAAGACGTCGGGAACCCTGAGGAGAGCATACACGTCAGTCGTCACCACTCACGGCTTCACAGAGATCCCCGCGTCGTGTGGCAGGGGCGCGGGGTGCAGGCCGGATGCCGCCAAGATCCACAGGACGGGGCTCGGGAGACCCTCTGTCTTGTGCTGGGTCACAGAAGGCCCTATTTGTCGGGTCTGGGCCCAGAGTACTCAGGACGCGTGCACACGCGCGCGCACACACACACACACACACACACACACACACAGACACCCCATCAAGCAAGTCTCTGCCAGGAAGAAGCCAGCAGCTGCCTGCTGGTATCTTGAACTTGCAGACTGGAAGGGATCCTGCCAGAAATGAACCACCTACACGGTGTGGACCTGGAGTGCTCAGGAGTCCACAGCCAGCCCGCGGAGATACAGGATTGTCATCGGACAACAGCACCCCTGCTTCCGGGTACCGCATCACAGCCTTCCCGAATACTGCAGGGTCACCGAGATGTGGACAAGGAAGCCAAGAGGAAAAGCATTCTCACTCTTCTCGACACCCACTGGCTGCCTGGACCCAGGCCCCCGGGGGAGTGGGCTGGGCGGGTACCACGCGTGCAGGTGAACAGGAATCAGCTCAGAGCCCCAAGCTGGGCAGGCGACCCGCCTCCTCGGTGCTGTCCTCAGTGCAATGAGCAGGGGGAGGCCTGAGGCGACTGGAGAGGTGCCCAAAGATGGTCCTGCAGAGCAGGAAGGGATCCCAGTGGCGAGGCGGTTAAGGGCCCTTGAGGGGAGCCAGGTAGGGGATACGCAGGAGGGAGAAGCAGGGAGGGGCACAGCACCCTGGCTGGGAAGGTGGGGAGGGCAGTGCTGAGGGCCGAGTGTGCACCTAGCGCCTGGGAGCCTCCCCCAAGCCGGGGCACTTGGTGGGGGGGCACTTGGGGAGCCACAGACCCCTGACTGCGGGCCCAGGCGGCTCACCTCCACTCTCCGTACCAGGACGCCCTGGGAACTGAATCAGAAAAGCTGTGGTCAGGGAAACACACACCCTCGGGACCTGTACACCTGCCATGTGGTGGAGCAGTGGCAGGAGGGAGGCAGGCAGGCCCCCCGGGGGACAGGGAGGAGCCAGGCTGGAGCCTGCCCACAGGCCACCTGTCCCCAGTGCCAGCAACCCCCCCCAGGGATGGGTTGGGGTGAGCCTGAGGCGAGCGCTCTCAACCTTGATGATGCCGTCCTGCATTCCTGCTGCAAACAGGAGCCCGATGATGGTGGGATTAGGAGAGAGTAGGGGGGAGGCTACATGGGGTCCCAGCCGAGTCCCCAGCCCCGCCGGCCTTGGCAACCCCCTGGGTGCTCGCCAGAGCTGAGAACTGCCTGCCCAGGTAGGCTTAGTGGCACGGGACCCGGGAGCCCGTATGCATCACATGCCTCCCAGAGCCCAGAGCGGCTGGTGGCAGCTGGGTTGGGGAACCCTTGGGGTAAGGGAAAGCCCTAGAGGCCAGCAGGGACCCCCAACCTCAGCTGCAGAGCGAGAACGGAACTTGGCTCCCTGAGGACCCGGGAGGGCCGGCCGAGGCTCAAATGAGGAATGCCCGGCAGGTATCTGTCTCCACCCCCCTCGCCCTACCCCAGCCCCAGCTGTGGGTCCTGAGTGCCCAGCTAGCCTGGATGAATCTCCACTGTTGCGTAGGCAACAAGGAGCTGAGGGGCCCTGTTCATTGGCAAAGCAGATAAACTGGCTCCAGGCCGCGTGGCAGGCTCACGCACCCCCTTCACCC
The DNA here is from genome assembly GCF_018350215.1 of Panthera leo. Classification (NCBI taxonomy): domain Eukaryota; kingdom Metazoa; phylum Chordata; class Mammalia; order Carnivora; family Felidae; genus Panthera; species Panthera leo. The sequence goes on from NC_056682.1 coordinate 201,383,379, forward strand.
TGTGCCCCTCAGCAGGCGGGACATGTGGGGTACAGCTGACCCCCGTGGCCAGCTTTCTGAGCCTGGGCCCACTCCCCTGGCCCTGGCTCCTGAAGCTTCCCCCGGGGGCAGGGCGGCCCGACCTCCAGGTGCCCGCCAAGGTCAGGCCTAGCCAAGCTCCTTCCTGAGCCGGCAGGAGGCAAGCCCAGGGCGGGGAGCCTTTCTCGAGGGGTGGGTTGGCCTCGCTCAGGCACAGCCTCACTCCCGGAGCACCCCGGTCTCCCCAGAAAGCGCCCCTGGGGAGGAGGCCATTTTGTCAGCAGGGTGGGGGGGGGCCCTACACGCTTTGCTGGGGGTCGGCCTGCATCTGACCCCCCAGGGCAGCATCCCGAAAGACCTGCAGCCCAGGAGCCGGACATGCCAGGATTCCCGTCTCGGTTCCATCCCTGTCCAGCTGTGCTGAGTGACTTCGCCTCACTTATGATTCTGGAAAATGGGAACAAGCACGTCTGCGCCTTCATGCGCTCCTGGAAGGCCGGCCCCCCCTCACGTGCCCAGGCAACTCCCGCTTACTCCTCAGACCTGGCCTTGGATCTCAGCTCCTGCGGGAAGCGCCCCCTGACGGCACCCTCACCGGAGGCTCCCAGAGCCCGCAGGCCTCTTTGCACGGTGTGAGGACGCACCCCCAGGTTCAAGCTGCTATCGTGACGTCACTGAGTGCAGAGTTGGGAAGAGGGACCAAGTAGCACGGGGTCCTAGGACGTTCCTCCTGTACAGGTGCGGTCGGTGCTCGTAACCTCGAGAGCGTGGGTGGTAGAAAATGTAGTAAAGGAGCCAGGAAGGGCTGAGTTTTGGGTACTTAGCACCTTTGCTTTAAATATAATTTATTACATCCCAGGTTCACTTGGTTTTCAGTAGAGGCTGGGTTTAATGCACCGCATGCAAAATTCCTGAAAATGAAGCAGTAGGAACAGCCTGGCAGGTGCTGAGCGCCCCGTACTGTGGTTCCCTCAGTAACGGCCACCCCAGGCAGAGACGGGGACTCCCCCTACCTGTGCCCAGGACCCAGCGCAGGGCATTCGCAGCCACCAGTGGGCTGCAGGATCGCTGGGGGTGGGTGTGTGCAGGCTGAGCTCGGTGCCTGCTCTGGGCCTGTCCTTTATTCACTGGTGGGGTGGTGGGGACAGCTGCCGGGACACAGAAATAAACCTGACCGGGCCGCCCTCACCCCACAGTTATCTCACACAGGTGGAGAGGCAGCTCAGAGAGCAGTTTGGTCCCTGGGGGAGCCCCGGGACTAGGGGTGGCCCAGGGGGGCCTTGTCCAGGAGACACCCGTGACCCGGAAGCCTCGATGCCTTCTGAGGCATTAATGATGTTTCTGCTGGCATCTCATAGCCAGAAGGTTGTTTCCTAAGGGAAATGGACCTCTGACTTCACTCTGTGACCTGGACCGACCAGGGGAGGCTTCCCGAACACGAGACTCATACGGACTAACCACCTGCTCCCGGCAGGAGGAACAGCCCGCGACCGCTGATGCGCGCACACGTGTTCTCCCGTGTTGCTTCGCACAGAGGGGAGGGCGGTGATCAGTATGCGTGTACAAGGCACAGGGGACTCGTACGGTCATCTCCCGTCTGCAGAGGCTGCAGACCGAGCCGCAGACAGGGGACGCCCCTGTGTCACACAGCCCGCGATCGGCGCGCTGGCACTCCGAACTCCGCCCAGGGGCCCAGGGCTCTTCCCGAGGCGCCAGAGCTGTGTGCCCCCCGCAGCACTGCAAGACCACCGTGCAGCTCAGCCAGGCAGGTCCACAGAGCTTCCCCCGCCGGAAGAAGGGCCCCCCGCGCAGGCCTGCCGGCCCCGAGGCCCGGACATCCGCACCACCGCTTTGTGGCAGAAACCCCCAACGGTTTTGCCTCACAGACCCTGTGTGACGTTGGCCAAGTGGCCCATCCCAGTAGGAACACGTCACTCATACACCCTTGGTGTCACGCCAGGGAGCTCCGTGGACACCCTGGGCCCAGGTAGGGACCCCGGTTAGGCACGCAAACCCCACAGTTCTCCTGCACTGACTGAGGACCACGGGCCAGGCGGTGGGGAGAGCCTTCACCACATTCGCTGCCACCCCCACACCCTGAGACTCTCGTTTCATTGCCTCAGGAAACCCAGGCTCAGAGAGGTCCTGTGCCTCGCCCAAGGTCGCACAGTCAGGAAGCCACAGGGCCAGGCCTAAGAGCCCGGGAGCCCGGAACCAGGCCCGGTAGCCGGTAGCCCAGCCATGCTGCCTCCGCTCCAGCAGGGTCGGGCTGCCCCGCGTCCCCCACCCTGCTGGGACCAGCCTGCCCCTCCTCTAGCCTTCCCCTCAGCAGGGCACTTCCGGCTGCCCCTCTCTTCTCCCAGCCGGCTGTGCCCCTGGGAGGGGCCTGGCTGACCCTCGCCTGCTCCTCCCACCCCCCACCACCCCGCCCCCCACCGGCCACTGGTGTGGGCTGACCCGGTGAGATTCAAGCCCCAGGCCTGCGCAGCCTGCCATGCCTGGGCCGGAGGGTGGGCCGCTTTTCTCTGGAGGACTGGGCTCCAAGGTGCATTTTTTTTTTTTTTAAGTAGGCTTCATGCCCAGCACGGAACCCAACGTGGGGCTTGAACTCAGGACCCGGAGATCAAGACCTGAGCTGAGATCAAGAGTCGGATGCTCAACCAACTGAGCCACCCGGGTGCCCCTCACAGTACAGTTCTGCTCAATCCCACGGCTTAGCCTCCAAGAAGAGGGGCCCCTACTGCAGAGGGGAGTCCCGCTTAGGGGGGCCCACACTCTGAAGTTTCAGCCCCTTAGCGGGAAGCCCCTTCTAGTGGCATCGTCGTACCATGGCACCATGGCCATCACGACATCCCTATTGCAACAGCATCATCGTCATTGTGACATCACCATTGTAACGACATCACCATCATCATGACGTCATCAGCATGACATCATCATCATGAATCACCATCTCAATGACATCATCAGCATGACATCACCATCACGTCATCGTCACCGTGACATCACCATCACTGTGACACAGTCGTCATCATGACAATGGCTGCCACTATGTGGGGAGTGCTTGCCTGTGCCAGGGGGGCTCTGGAAACGCCCCACAGGCAGTCACATGACCTCTCCCAGAGCCCATGCCGTAGGGAAGAAACGGAAGCTATGCTGGGCAGAGTGACGAGGCTGTCAGGTGGGCTCAAGGTCCTGCATCACCGTCAGTGTGTCCTTGCCCACCTCTCCCACCGCCACTCTGCTCCATGGTGGGTTCTAGAACATTCCAGGCTCTTTGCCACCCTAGGGCTTCAATCCTCCTCATCCTACAGGTCCCAGCTCAAATGTCCCCTCCTCTAGCAGGCCCTCCTAGGCTGCCCTAGCTGATCAGGCCCCGGCTGACCTCACCTGGCTTCCGGCTCCACGAGGGTGGGCACGGGCCTGTCTATGCAGCCTGGTCTCCCACCCTCTTCCAGGGACAATCCATGTTGGCCATGCACACTCCTGAATCTAAATCTGTGTTCTCACATCCCTGTCATACTGCCTCCCAGGTTCCTCTCCACTCCATCTGGGCTGGTTCCACCACCCTACCCTACTCTCCCCTGCCATTCCCTCCTCCCTCCCCATCCTCCACCCCTGCGATGGCCTGGCCTCCAAGGACTGCTCATGCTCAGACCCGGGAGGCCCTGCCTGGAGTCCCAGCTTCTGGTGCAGCCCCTCAGATGCACCCCACCCGTGAGTATCGCCATCAGTCTACATCAGTCTATCAGATTCTCACCAGACCGGTTGGATGGGTTTAAACAAAGGAGGTATTCTTAGCACAGGGTCCTTATTTTTCAGGCACATTCCCACTTGGGCTCTTACTGTTGGAGCAAAGTAAGGTGTGCATTTAGCCTCAAGGTCTGGTGGAGGCAGTCAAGAAACCACAAGACTCCCTTGCAAGGAGCCACTCCCTCCCCCACCCTGCCCCCCTCCCCGCGGACCTGAGTACTTGCAGATCCCAGAGGTGTTGAGTCAGGAGGACCCTCCAGTGACTCATCCAGCCTGTTGGAGGCCTTAAGAGAAAAACCAGAGGCTTCTCGGAGAAGGAATTGTGCCTCAGAGTGTCAAATCCCGCCTGGGACTCCAGGCTGCCCTACAGATTTCAGACCCTCCAGCCCCCGCCACAGCCACGTGAGCCAATTCCTGCAAACGTGCCCGTGTCCGTGTCTGTCTGGCTGCTCACCCCTTTATCTCCCACAGACTCCGTCTCTCTGGAGGACCTTGGCTGACATACCACCCTCCCTAAGGAGCAGAACGTCCCTCGACGTGCGCTGGGGAGTCGGGGCACAGAAGAGAGGTTAGCAATTCATTCTCCGGACTGGAACCCAGGAAGACGGCACAGGGCACCGGCTCCTATGCCTCAGCCTGAATCCCAGCTCCGCCTGTCATGAGCGTGGCTGGGAAGTCCTCGAGCTGCCGGCCAGCCCCGGGACCTCCTCAGTGGCCACAGCATCGCGTGGTAAAAACCCAGTGGGCCAACGTGCCACGTGCTTGGAACAGCGCGATGCAGAGTCGGGCGGGAGAAGTACTTACTAAATAAACCAAACCCGATACATTCTCCAAAGCCCTACTTACTCCCAGCACGGGGCCTCAGGAAGGGGTTCCCGTTCTCCTCCTGGTGGCTGGGCCTCCGCTGACGCCCCCTCCCTTCACACACAGCCACCTTGCTTTTCTGAAGTTCTTAGCCATCATTGTGTCGGCCACTCTGTAACCCTCGTTTCCACGAAAAGCGTATTCTAATCCATAGTCATCTATGTGGCTCAATCTCAGGTTGGAGAAGTGAGGTGATGTGGAAAAAATAACTGAGTCGTGCCCACCCTGCACCTGCCTGGGGCCTGTCCCCAGGAGGTGTTTAACGACTACCTCCGAACAACAGAATAAACGCTCAAACCAGCCAGCACGATCGGCACAGCAATGTCATTTGACAGGGGAGAAGTCGGGCTCAGGGTGGTGAAGGAACCCGCCTGCGGTCACATAACTAGACATTACGGAGACTGAATTCACACCCAGGTCATCCCGACCCTGGGTGAGCTCTCTCTCCTCCAGGACGTGGAGACGGACGGACGAACGGGATGGTGATGTCATTCAGCAAGTGCCAGGCAGAGGTGTGCGGGGAGGGGTCTCAGGATACTTGAGTCTTTCCCAGGGACAGGCAAAGCTCCTTCCACTCAGACTGGAAGCTCCGGGAAGCGGACCCTTGGAGGGGCACCGCCAAATCAGGAAGGGCCCGAGGTCCTCCCAGGCACGAGGCCCTCGGGTCCTGGGAACCAGGGGCCAGACCCTCTAGGACAGAGAGCCCTGGATCTCGGGAATGGCGTTCAGCCAGGCTTCAGATGGGTGTCCCTGGAAGTCTGCCTGCTGACCCCTGCCCTGCCCTCTGCGGGAGGGGTGGTGGGTCACACGGTTCATCTGACAGCACTTCCAGAGCCGCAGAGGGTTATCGTCCCCCTGCATACATCACCAACATTTATGGAGCACCTACTACATGCTGAGGGCAGCTACGTGGCACCTTTCGTTTTCCTGGGCTAAGCATCCTGAATTTCCCCCGGCCAAGCCTCGTAGTGTCCACCATCATCGGGGTCCGGTCTCACCGCGCTCCGAGTGGCCGCCACCCCCTCCCGACACCCTGGAGTCACGCCAGATACGCCCGTCACCCCACAGTGCACCTTCCATCACCCGGTCCTGCTCCCTCGACCTCCCGAATAGGGCCCACTTCTCAGAATGACACTGCCACCACCCTAACCAATATGCCAGCATGTCTTGCTTGGAGGACGCAGTCGTCTCCCAAACGGTCTCCCTGCATCCCCACAGCCAACCCAGGCCTCACAGAGCAGCCCCGCTGATGCTTTCAGTGACAAGCCTAATCAGGTGGTTCCCCCACCTAAAAGCCGTTGCTCTTAAAACTAAAATCCAAACTGCTTCCCATGGCCCAGGGCCCTGAACGGCCTGGCCCCACCCTTACCTTCACCCTGCTCAACTACAGCCACCTGAGTCTCCTTAAAGTTCTTGCTCAAAAAACCCTGCTTCCTCCTACCCCAGGGCCTTTGCACACACAGTCTGTGCCTCCTGGAATTCTCTTCCTATGTGCCTCCCTCACCTTACAGACACGCACACACCTCTACAGACACAACACTTACTACATCCGATTAACTTCTACCCATTTCCAAAGGCTCACAGGCCCACATTCCTTCCCGTTAAACCCCTTATCTTGGCATATAATTACATATACTCATTTGGGTTATCGGTTGATTGATTCCGTCTCCCCGGTCAGACTGACTCTGGGAGGGCAGAGCTCAGGCCGGGTTTTGCGCGTCACACACATCCCAGGACCCAGCTCGGTGCCACATACTCACCGAACGCGTGAGAGAGTCAGCTGAGCGCTCTGGCGGGAGGGGGCGAGAAGCTGGCAGAACAGTCCGCCTTCCAGAGACGGACCCTACAGAGATGTGCCGGGCTCGCCAGCTGTCCACCAGATTCACCCTCTCCTCTCGCTGGGCACCCAGCACGCCCAGCCTGCCTTGCGTGGCGCTTGGCCACGTGACCGAGCCACGGCTCGTGGGGGCGTGAGCAGAAGCCTGGCCCTTCGGACCCTCCCATGTGTGGATGTGGGACCATCATCCAGCCGTTTAAAAGGACGAGCAGATCTACGTCCACCGGCAGAGAAAACGTTCACGTCAAATTGAAAAGAAAAAAGCTGACCTCACACTGCGTCGACAGCGTGTACCTACTCATCACAAACAGGACTCGGCCGTCTCGGGGGTTTACGCAAAAAGAGATTTCCGGAAACATGTCCACCACGGAGTTAAGGGGAGTTATGACTCGTAGGGGGGATTTCCGTGTGATGTCTGCATTCTTCTTTGTATTTTTCTGAAGTTCTACAAGAGTTAGAAATTGTTCTTACGTTAAAAAAAAAAAAAAAAAAAGCTCGGGGCGCCTGGGTGGCTCAGTGGGTTAAGTGTCCGACTTCGGCTCAGGTCCTGATCTCGCGGTTTTCGGGTTTGAGCCCGCGTCGGGCTCTGTGCTGACAGCTCGGAGCCTGGAGCCTGCTTTGGATTCTGTGTGTGTCTCTCTCTGCCCCTCCCCTGCTCACTCTGTCTGTCTCTCCCTCTAAAATAAAATAAACATTAAAAAAAAAAAAAGAAAAAAAATACAGCTCCCTCCCCCGCCATAAAAACATCAGGGTCCCCCGTGTCCTGCTGGGATGTGGCCCCTCCTACTCCACTCCCACTCACCTCCCAGCTCCGAGCCCCGAAGAATGTGGGACGAGCCCCACTTGTGGTAACAGTCCCAGTTTGCCTCCTGGCTGGGCTCAGACGGGGAAGAGAATGATTACAGAGATGCACCCTTGGATGTGCTCTTGGAGACTGGATGATTAAACTCAACACCAGTCCTCAGAGTTTGTTAAAAGGAAACATTTATAGCTATCAACCGCTATTTTGCCCCTTTCGTGCCATGTTTAATAAAAAGCAAAGGGAGGCGGGCGTCATTTACAGTGCACCCCAGTCCCAAGAGGGAAGCAGCTAGTCCTAACGCTGCTGAGCCAGGAGCCCCAGGCATCCTGTTCTGAGCTCCACTCTGTGCTGAGGGCAACCAGCCCACAGGGCTTGGCCCTTTAAGGAGCAAAGACATGCAGCAAACAGGAACCCTCGAGGCTGGGGACAATTAACAAGGACTCCACTCAGCAGGAGCCAGAGAGCGTGTCCCCTGCAGAGAAAGTGGGGATTGTTAAACGTGAGCCCCTTGCGGAGGCTGCCCAGGACCCTGTCTTCCCCACAGCAGGCACCCCCACGGCGTGAGATGGCCCTCCCGCATTTGCAGCTTTTGCCTGTGCTCTCCGAGGGCCCCCACGTCCCGGGAGCCGCACCGGGGACTGGGGGCTCCGCGGCTCCCCTCCCCTGGACTCACACACCCGCTCCCAGCTGGCCGCCCCTGACCCCACGGGCCACCTGAGCTTATCCCCACAGGTCAGAACTTTCTACACATCTTTGCTTTGCTGTGGGGTAAGGTCCAAATGTCCTGATAGATGGACAGTCTCCTGAGAGAGGAGCTCGTGTGTCATTTGGCTTTGTGGTCCTTTGCCCGGCACGATGCCCCGGTGTCCTGGATGACGGCAGGATTTGGTGGGTTCGCCGCGCTGCCCGACTGCGGCGTCCGTGGGCTCGCCGGGCCGCGCTGTCCCCTCCTCCCCGGCCTCGGCTCCCCGCCTCTCTGCAGGCGTCTGGCCCTAAGCTGAAGTACCAAGTCCCAGAGCTCAGAGCTGTCCCCCTGCTCCAGGGCCGGCGGCCAAGCCTGGCCAGAGGGGACATCACAGTCCCCCGGACAAGCTGGTTGATTCAGGGTGGTCAGATCACCCGCCCAGAGGCGGAGATGAGGCTAGGACTTTGGAGAGAGAGGGAGAGAGAGAAGGAAGGAGAGGGGGGACGGAGCACACTGACCTCTTCTCTGCAGACTCTGAGCCTGGGAGAGGTGAGGTCAAAGTCGGTCTAGCGGCCAGGACACAGGAAATACGGCCAAGAGACTGCAGGAGAGACGCTGGGCCCGAGATATGACTGAGCCACCCGGAAGGGACCCATCAATCCTATGAGCTGGTAACCCCCTTTCTGCCTGAGTCACGTGGGCAGGCTCTCGTCACTCGTAACAGAAAGCGTCGGCACGATGTGCCTCCCTGCAGGGCTGCAGCCACACCGCATCTGCGTAGCCCTCACCGCCACCACTATTCCCCCCTGCAAGCGATGCCGTTTCCTGGGCCCCGGGCAAGGAGCCCAGGGACCCAGGCGGAGGACAGCAGTGTCTTCATCGTCAAGGCTGTGCATGGAGGTCTGTGCCTCATCAGTCTCACCAAGAGGGCTCCCTTCTTACCCAGGGCACATCCTGTAGATCCCCCCTTGAAGCCTTTACTTGGGGTTCCCGGGCCCAGACCTATGTTCTCCCCTCTTTGCAGGTGAGAATCTCGTCCCTCCTTCAAGGGCCAGCTCAGTGTTTCCTGCTGAGGAGTGGACGTGTCCCCACTCCCCACCCAGCTCTCCCCGCCTGGCCTCCGTCCATCCCATCTTGGGTGGCCACCTGGCCTTCTCCTGGCAGCCCGGCTGAGCCCGCGGGTGTCACTGGGTGCCCCCCGGCTGCGTCCGGGTCCCTACTACTCCCTCCCAGATGGGCCGTCTGGCGGGTCTGCACATACACTATGCCTGAGACGCTTCCAGGACCTACTCTGTGCCCAGCTCTGGGTCACCGATGGGGCAGGGGGCCCTGGGCCTTCAGGAGCCTCCAGACCCCACACTCCCAGCAAAACGGATGTTAACAGGCCACAAAACATCTGTGACAGGGCTCAGGAGGTGAAATTCACTGGATGGACGTTAATTACTTTGTAGGACAATCGTGGGGATTAAGCCGCTAGGGACCACGGCTCATAGCAAGGGCTCAGCAAAGATTATCTAAACACCTACTCCGTGCTGACTTCCCGTTGCTTTTTTAAACCTACGCCTGCTCCCCACAGACCGGCTTTTTGTTCTAGATCGGTGTGGACGTGGTCAAACGAGAGACCGTGGATTACGACAGCCTTCTCAACACCAGTGCTTGGGGAAAAGACGGACACTACTGACTCAGCGCCCCTAGAAACAGCAGAGCCCTCTGCAAAGCCATCTCTTCGGGGGCACGCGCCCGCCGTCCTCCAGCCTTTCAGACAACGAGGGGCCCTGGCCCTGAGGCCGCGGCGGGAACGCGCGGGAGGGGGCCGAGTGTTGACAGCAGGGACAGGAGTGAGCCCAAGGGAGGAGCCCAAGATCCTTGGGACGGGAGGAGCCCAAGATCACCCAGCCGGAACGAACGTCCCGGCCGGAGACGCCCTCCTACCTCCAGTCTCGTGCGGTCCACATCTCTGGGCAGTTTCACGCGAATTCGGTTTGTGACAATGAGGGCGTCATAAGGGTAGATCTGTCGGGAGAAGAAACCACAGGTTCACCCCAGGAAGCGGGCGCGAGCCGGGACCGAAGAGCCGAGCCGAAGGCCAATGCGAAGATACATACTTGTGTCTGCATCTGACATACACATTTCATAGGAAAGCACAACAAAAGGAACTTTTAACCTGGGCAGGTGAGGCCTGGCACGAAGCGGTCGGCATGGCAGCGGGCGGCCCCTCTTACCTTGTATTCTGTAAGAGAAGGAGCAGAGACCACAGGTGGTGGTTTAGGAAGCGTGGGAACTCATCCCAAAGGTGGGAGCAGCCTCCCATCCTGGGGACCCCCCTCCCCGCCCCCTGTAGTCGGCTGCGCATGCCCGCCTCCCACCCCCGGCGGCCTGCACTCGGGGCTCTAGTCCCCCAGGGAGCAGATTCTCCAGAGGGAAACCGAGAGCAGGAGGCATGGTCAGGAGGCTGGAGGCCAGACTGGGAGCCGGACGCAGTGCTGTGTTCCTCGGACGTGGTTCTGTCTGCCTGGCGGTCCGGGCCACCCTGAGAAAGCTGCCTGCCTCGATTCACCCACCTGCGGAGCGGGCATTCCGGGGTAGACGTCTTGGGGGCACTGCTTACCTTCCTACCCCCTAGGTCCTCCTGTTAGACTACTGAGTTCTGTACGCTTTTTTAAAGGCTTTTCCACCAGACTAAAATCGTCATGTCAAAGAACAAACTCGTATGGATGGGAGGGCCTCGGGGACCATGCAGAACCCACAGAAAGCAGACCTGGGTCACAAGCTGGTCTTGGGAGGGAGGCCCCGACAAGGGCCTGGGTGACAGGGGACGGTCCCCAAATTTCCCGGCATGCCATGCGACATCCTGACATGCCAGCTCTGAGCCCGGGAGCTTGGAGAGCCACGTTGGGGGGGGGGCCGGCTGTGACACCCCATCGCTCCTCTGTCTGTTGTGAACCCGCCCCTGAGGGCACGCTCCCTGTCTTTCTTGGGGTGACAGGGGTGAGCGGCATGGCCCTGTGCGGGATGGGCTCCAACTTAGCAGAGCCCCCGGTCAGGCACCTGCCATATGAACAGGGTCACTCCAGGAACAGCAGCCTCCCAGGTTTGAATGCCAGGAGGCCACACAGCCAGCAAGGGTGGGAGGCAGGAGGTGACCCGAATCCATCCGGCTCAGACCCCAGAGGCTTTTTGCTGTGACTTCCTCCCTTACTGCCCCGAAATTTGCCAGTGGGTGTTTGGCTTGTCCTCGGTGCTGGTACAGGAGGGTTAGTCCAACACAGATCTCTCTCCCCAAGGGACCAGAGCGACAAACATATCAGGACAGGGTCGGCTGTTCTCAAGGATGCAAAGAAGGGAGGGCCTGAGGTAGGGGAGCGGGGCATCTGAGGGGGGAGAGAAGAGAACCAGGGGAGCAGGAGAGGGAGCACCAGGAGCGAGGGGAGCCCCTCAAGTAGGAGCGGGAGCACTACGAGCCAGGGGAGCACCTTCGGTAACCTGAGAATGGAGGTAAAGTGCTCCTTGCGTGGACACGCGCCCTCCCTGATCCGCCCACCGCACGATGCTCAGAGCCTTTTGCCAGCTGGCCCTGGAGGGGCCCGGGTCAGGATGACACTCATGGAACCGTGTAAGTGACCCCTGCCCCAGCCAGGGACCCACGGGGGTCCCCGCGTCTTGTACCTCGCGTGCCCCAGCTGGCATCCGGGTCTGCTCCACAAGGGGCCAGATTGGCGTTCTGGAAGAGAAAGAGAGAGGGCGGCAGGAGGCAGGTTGTAGGGGCGGGTGGCCGCGCCTTGGTGGTGCTGGCCCAGGTGGGAGGAGGGCGGGCAGCCAGGAGCCCCCGGTGCCACGGCTCCAGAAGGTCCTCCCGCCCCTTCCAGGCCTGCGCGGACCCTGCCTGGCCCGGCTCTCCTGCCGCCCTTCAAGCCGTGCCCGCGCACCTGCTCTCTGGGCCCCGCACAGCGCGGAGACCGGACCCCGAGGGCCCCAGCGCTCCCGCGTGCCGGGCCGGCACAGCCCCTGGACGGAGCCCTGCGTGGGGCACTCAGGTGGTGACATTCGGAAAACACGGGCCGCCCTCCCTGCTTCGCGGCATTCATCGGCAAGCTGGCATTTCGGTGCATCACGACCCCGCAAGCCCACCTGAAAAACTCATCCTGCAACGGCTGAGGAGGGCCCGGGCCCGCAAAGCGGGTGCCGAGCCCCTGAATCTCTACCCCCGCCTCCTGCGCCTGGTGTGAGCCCCGCCAGTCGGGCTGAGCCGCTCGAAGGACACCGCTTCCTCAGGCCCAGCGCCTACACGGGGTCTGACACGGGCTGGGCGCTCGCGGCCGGCGCTTCCGGAATTGGGTGCAGGGGTTGACCTTCAAGGTGACCGCTTCGCCCCGGACTGCGCCACGGGGAGAGCGCCTTCGGTGCCGCTTCCTGCCGCGGACAAGCGGCGGTCGAGGGGCAGGCGCAGTCCCGGGGAGTGTGGGGGCAGAGACCAGCCCGGAGAGCCCCCAGCCCACGGTCCTGCAGCCCAACAGGGGAAACAGGGGTGGTGAGTCAGGCGGGCACGAGTGGGGGCCTGGGGCCAGTCTCCGTGGAAACGGTTGGCGTTTTGTTCACCACGAATTCATTTGGATTTTAAAAGGCACTGCATCAGGGGCGCCTGGATGGCTCGCTCGGTCGAGCCTCTGCCTCTTGATCTCAGCTCGGGTCGTGACGGGAATGGTTCGCGGGTTCGAGCCCCGTGTCAGGCCCTAGCGCTAACAGACCGGAGCCTGCTTGGGATTCTCTCTCTCTCTGCCCCTCCCCTGCAGGTGCTCTCTCAATAAACAAACAAACAAATAAATAACATCTGTGATCAATCACTATTTAAAAAAAAAAAAGAAGGCATCGCATTGGACCATTATTTACTTTGATGACCGAGCCTTTGGGCAGGTGCCTCACTGGCCTCACGACCCTGAGCCAGGTGCGTTCGCCTCCACTCCCTTTTACGACCATCACAGAATAGTTCTCCTTGGGGGTTTTTCCTGAGACGTTTTCTCAGGACACCAGGAAGCACCCCCAAGGGGGCGCCTGTCTGGCTGGGGAACCTCTTCCCGCATAACGCAAGGCAAACCTGCGTCCCTTGCCTTCGCCCGGCTGGCCTGTGGTGAGGAAGAGAAATGCCTCCCCCTAGTGCCCACTGCCCTGCATCACAGGCCCCCGCCGCCGACCTGGGCAGTTAGAGCCCCCTTTCTCAGCAGCAAAAGCGCCCTGTGGTCTGCCAGGCTCTGAGACCAGACAGAGACTCCCAGGAGAGAGGGGTGGAGGGCCGGGGGCCGCGGATCAGTCCACAGCAGGGGAAGAGCGGTCTCCCCGTGGTCCTCCAAGCGTCTGAGATCTTCAAGACCTCCCTGGTGCGAGGGAGTCTCGTGGTTACTCCTCCAGAGACGGGGTGGCCAGGGGAGCCCCGGGAACGCAATGCCAATAGGCACGTCCCTGGCTGATCCCCCTACGGGTCTCAACAGAGGCCCCAGGGAATTTAAAGGCAACCAGTTAGTAACCCCTCCCGCTGGCTGGAGTCTCCGTGCGCCAGCCGCCCTCCAGATACATCCCACAATCTTTGCCGCCAACCCGGGAGACGGGTACCATCATGTCACGTTATGGACGAGGCTCAGAGAGGTCAAGCAACGAGCCCGAGGTCCTACAGCGAATCCACAGAACTGCGACCGTTTCAACCCACGTCTTTCACTTCTCAAACATCAGACCGCAACTGGTAGCAGTAGGAAAGGAACGGTGGCCGGTCACCGTTATTTTCCGGCTGAGGCTCCTGTCGGAACGTGTCAACAGCCACCCGTGTGGGAGCAAGAAAGGGCAGGGGGCTTCTGCCTTGATGACGACTCCCTGTGGGAACCGTGCCGTGGCGCGCACGGAGGAGAAGACGCCACCTGCTTGAACGGTCGCGGGTCCTCACGACGCCCTTGAGAGGCAAGGGTGGTGTTTTCAAAGACCAGGAAGGAGAGCCTCAGGAAATGCGAGCGGGTGGCCCGAAAACGCGCCCGGAGCCGGTGGCAGAGCTGGGGGCCAACCGAGGGCTGACCGCGGTACGTGTGCTTTCCAGGGTCACGGCTGGAAAACCTGAGACTTCTTCGCCGAGGTTTTCCTTGTACACAGACGTTTTGGCACACGCTTGATGGACACGTGGAAGCCTGATTCGAAAGACACGCTTTCCCCCATAGACCCCATAGGCTGCTTGCCGTCCGCACTGTTCGCTTGTGCCGTTCGCTTCCCGTGCCTTTTTGGTTCGACGGATCCACACGTCTGATCTCAAAAGCCATGTTCCAATCGCCTGCCGCCCTGTATTCTATCCGGGTCTCCGGCACTGCCGGGTGGCTCAGGGCATTTTCACGTACGAAGGCAATAGCTGCCTGACACCGGGTGTCCTCACAAACTAGCGTCCCCTCTGCCTGCTGTTACTACAACGTGACAGCCTCTGCCTTCTAGTCGGAGAATTCAGTTACGCTCCTCGTTGCCATCAGGTGGCCGGCGGTCGTTCTCCTAATAGCAGACCAGGCGGCACAGTGGGAGCCACGCTGCCAGCCACAGGAATGGCCACCAGTGGCCACGGCTCTGGTCCTTCCACGGAGGTGACCAGCTACCACAGGTAGGCTTTGTGGCAGGCTGCTTATCAGGGTATTTTAATGAGCCTTGGGACACGGGGTGGTGACCCCTCGTGACAAATCCCTCTCAGAGCAAGAACTAGAAACCTCCGTCTCCCCCTGATGAACTTGAGTTCCTTCTTCCCGCCAGATGAGAACTACACAGCCAGTCCCGTTTGCCTCTTTGCCCTGGCCGCTAGGAAGCTCAGAGCTAAGCTTCAGCAGTTTTGCTCATACCAGGCTCTTCTGTTTCTTGTATAATCCTGGTACGTAATTTCTTCCATACTTTTCTCCTCTGCTCCCTTGTGGTTGGCGGTCATGGGTTTTTGGTCTGAGTGCACCTGTGCTTTGGAGCCCCTGCTCTCACTAGCTCTAGGAGAGGGAACAAACATTGCATCCATGCTGGGGTGTCTGGATCAGCCGTTCCCAGCTCTTTTGGGGGGTGGGGTGGGCGTGTGACGCCACAGCCTTCTCTGCAGGTGCTGGGGCATCAATCCGGGTCATTCCAGCATGTACCAAGGAGGGCATCTCCCCAGAGGATGCACGGCCCAGGCACCGATGAAGCAAGACCAGAGTGCGGAGAATTCCTCTCTTAACGAGGGCAAGTCCCAGGACTTGGCTGGGGGGGTGGGGCACCTTGGCATGGCCTAGCCTGTGACCACCGCCCTCGTAGGCCCCTGAGCCACACAAGAGCTGTTCCACGTGTGCGGAGAATGTTCTGGGATGGTTTCCCCACCACCTTCAGGACGCCTAACCCCGAGCCCGAGGGTTTACATCTCCCGCCCACCCCGTGCCCTCCCCGCCGTCCACTGAGGATAAAGGCTGGAGAAATCCTTAGAAGGAAATTCAGGGAAGCATGCCGCATGCGTGCGCCCTGACTTGGCCCCTTCCAGAACGCGGGTGCGGTTAGTGGCAAGAGGGGGTTCGCTAGAGTCAAACCATGCAGAGGTGCCTGGGCCCAGGACAGACACAGCAGCAGGTGGGCCAGAGCCTGAGGAGGACAGAGAAGGCGGAGAAAACGCCCGAGGCATCCCTGTTCTTGGATCGTCCCGGCAGAGTCTGGGACCCTGGATGTGAGGTCTGCCCTGGGGGACCGGGGGAGGCTGTCCCCAGCATTATGCACTTACTGCCAAGACCACTGCAGGGTATCACAGGGGGTGACTTCTGAGCGGCTTCTCTTGCGGAACGACTTGCCTCGGTTTTAGACAAACGTCCTCAGACAACAGAGGCTGCCCGACCGCGGGTCTCCTGGGGCTATTGCCGGGGGGGCGGGGGGGGGGGCTCTGGTTCCATCACACCTGCCCCACCCCAGTCCTCACTGGGGACTAGTGAAGCCACAGAAACAGCAACAAAAATGAGCCCAGACCTCCCGTGGGGACAAGGCAGGTGCCAAACTACCCGGGCTCACGTTCCCATGTCCCAAGACTGGGAAAACCGGACGAGGAGGTCAAACCAGCCTTTAGCTGGGGGGCGGCCAGAGAAGCCAAGGACACGGTGTGGGAGCCGATAATGATCACAGGTGGAAGCGGCACCATTAGGGACGATAACGGGGATAACAGTCACAGATGCTAATGACACCACGAGCGGTGACGGTCCTGATGGTCACGACACCCCAGGAATGGACGTAGGTCCTCGGTTCACGTTGCTCGTGAGCCAGCCGACCCTTTAAGGTCCTTAATAGGCTCTGGGTCACAGAAGAAGGACGTGGGCCAGGAGGGGCCTCAGAGGATCTGAATACTCTGGGTGGCCCCTGTCTCCCCCTGCCCCCACACACTGAGGTCTCCTTGGGAGCCGGGGGCCGGGTTCAGAGGGGAGGGGGGTGTCCCAGTTCTGGTCTGGCCCTGGTCTGCAGGGGGGACAGCAGGGCCCCTGGGGACAGCAGGCAAGAGGTGGTGGGCGAGCGGGGTCCCCGGGCCCCTCCTTCTGGCCGTGTGGGCCCCGCGCTCAGGCTCACGGCGGGTGACGGTTAGTGCACCGCGAGCCAGGGAGGGGTCGAGTACCTACCCGGTGGTCCAGGCCATTCTTTCCGTGTCCTGGGAGAGGGTCAGATTTGGAATAGGGGGATCCTGAAACAGACACAGCACAGCTCTGTCACGCACGCACGCAGGCTCGGCCAGGCAGGGGAGGAAAGGCTCAGCCCCGGCCGGCGGGGCTGGGTGGTGACACCCAGAAAGGCCCCTGAAGGTCACGCCCCACCCGCCTCAGTCGTGGCCTCTGTCTCCAGGGCGCTGACTGAGGAGGAAGCCAGCAAGGGCGTGATGTCCCTGAGCCCGCCTCGGACCCCAGGAACACCCTGGGGCCCAGCCCTGGTCCCGGTGGGCACCTGTGTTCTCTGACGGCCTCAGGCCTTGGTGCCACCGGTCCCCCAGGCCGCGCTCCTCGCCTGGTGGACCCGGCGAGCTGGGGGCAGAGTCAGGACCCCTGTGCAGGGTAGGGCTGTGCCCTCCTGTCCCAGAGGCCGCACACGGAGGCCTGCCACCAGCAGAAGGTGGCAGGAAAACTATTTTATTTTTTAAAAGACCTTAAGCTGTTTGCAGTTGTGGGGGGGGTCCCATTAAAAGCCTCATGTCCAGCTTCTCTTGAAGCAGAAAAGGGCTGGCCTGAGACCGTGGGACCCCCACACCTGCTCCACCTCCATGGCTCACGGCCCCGGCTGCCCCGCGAGGGCCCCGGGGTCTGAGATCTCCCAGTTACGCCCCTGCAGCACGTGCCCGGCGAGGGCAGCACGGAGGCTCTCTGCGACGTCCTTCTGGCCGAGAGGGGAGTGTGGGATGCGTCCTGAAGGCGAGGACGGGTGGCAGAGCCGGGCCACCCCCACTCTGGGGGAGCACCTTCAGGAGGCTTGTCCCCGGTCCCTGCGGGCCCTTAACGCTCAGGGACCACGTCTGCTCCACCCGGGGGTCCTGGCTCCCAGCACCGGGCCGGGACCCAGCAGCCCAGGCAGCAACGTACCCCGGGAGCCTCCAGGCTGCTGGGCCCGGCGGGGGGCGGAGCACGTCTCTGTGTCCACAAGGCCGTGTGCACGCCGGCCCAAGGGCGGAGGACAGGGCCTCGGATGAGCTGGGTGCCGCGCGCAGAACTGCCCACCCACCCACTCCAGGACGGCCCTGCTCTGAGCAAAGGACGCTTATCCAGATGCCCTCGTCTCTGGGAGTCCTCGCCGAGTCTGTGAGGACAAAGGAGACATTCTGCGTGCACGTGGACACAGGCAAGCCTGTAGGCGATGCCTCAGCTGGGGAACCGGTCTTGGGGACGTGTTTGCTCCCGGGTGGCCCGTGGGAAGGCCCTGGATGCGGGTCGGAAGGGGCCTTTTGCCACATCGAGGGCAGGGTTCTCAAGCTTCCTTGAGCAAAGGCGCCCTCTCGCCACGCGAGATTTTACACACAAAACAGGAGGAAGGGGAGACAGAAGTGGGGTGAGGGGCGAGGGGCCAGCCCCACTCTTGCCGTCCCTCTTCCTCCCAGCCTCTCTCAGGCCTCCTCCAGGTCCTCAACTAGCTTCCCATTCTACAGAAGGCGAATCGAGGCTCAGAGATCGCGGAGGTGGGGAGAGGGGGGGGTGGGGGGCTGCCCGAGGGCGCCCAGCCCCGTGATGCAAATGAGGCCTCCCGACTCACAGTCCTGGGGTCCCTCCTAATTTACGCACAGAGCCAGGCACACTTGGGGACGTGGGGCTGTCCGGTCGAGGATCTGAGGAGGCCCTCATCAGCCGAAGATGCCGGGGCAGTGGTTCTCAAAGTGGGGTCCCTGACCAGCGGCATCGGCTTACCTAGAACTGGTGAGAAAGGCAAGTTCTCAGGCCCCGCCCCCGACCTCCTGCATCAGAATCCAGGGCTGCGGTCCCGTGAGCTGGGTTTTCACCAGCCCTCCGGGGCGTCGTGACGGGCACTACGGTTCGGGAAGCACGGCTTTAGGGCCTCAAGAACAGCAATGCCCTCACCTCCAGCCATCACCTGGAGGCACTGCCGTCCCATGGACGGCTGTTACAATGTCCCCTGTTCAGACCGCCACGTGCCAGCCTCTGTTTTTTACTGCTTCTCGTGCAGAGACCCTACTCCCCAGAGGCCACCCTGTTCTCCTTTTTAGTGACACCTGTCACAGCTATTTCTTCCACCTACCTTGAGCGTCCATATCCGATAACGTGAGAAATTTCGCTTCACCGGGATTCAAACAGGATTTCAGACACTCATGAAAAGAATAGCCAATCACGTTTGCCCCATCTTTTGCCTGTTCCGATGGGCTTTCTGTTCAGAAGCTCCAACGCTCTCTTAGCATTTCCTTTCGGCCTGGACCACTTCCGCCCACAATTCTTGAAAGAACGTCTGCTGGTGAAAACTTCTTACTTTTCCTTTGAGAATTTCTGCATTTCCCGTTCATTCCCGAAGGATGTGCTCCCCCAATATGGAATTCACGCGGACTAGCAACTTTCTTTCGGCCCCCGTGGTTTCTGATGAGAAATGCTTGCCTCCAGACCGGCGTTTCCCTACAGGGAGTCTATCTTCTGTTAGCAACTTTCTTTCGGCCCCCGTGGTTTCTGATGAGAAATGCTTGCCTCCAGACCGGCGTTTCCCTACAGGGAGTCTATCTTCTGTTAGCAACTTTCTTTCGGCCCCCGTGGTTTCTGATGAGAAATGCTTGCCTCCAGACCGGCGTTTCCCTACAGGGAGTCTGTCTTCTGTCTCGGCTGCTTTCAGGATTTTCGACCCTCTGTCTTTAGATTTTAGAAGTTCAATTGTGATGGGTTCTGGAGTGAATTACCTTGGGCTCATCCCACTTGGGGTTCACGCAGTTTCTGGAACCTGTGGGTTTATGTCTTTTGCCACATCTGGTAAGTGTTCGGCCACATCCTTGAGTACTTTTTCAAACCCACTGTCTTCTCTCTTTCTGGGACTCCAATGCTACAGATATTGCCCCGCAGGTCTCCGAGGCCCCGTTCGTTGATTTCCTGCTGTTTTCTCTCTGTTGTGCCGACCGGGTCCCTTCTGCTGTTCCATCTACGGGACCACTAGCTTTCCGCTGTCATGTTCTGCTGCTGTGTTATCGAATCCACACGATGATTTTTAAATTTTGATTATTTTCTTTTTCATTTCTATCGATCCCGTTTGGCTCTTTTTTAAATTTTTGGTTGTTTCCGGAGTATCTGTGCTTGCTTGTTGAAGCGTTCTTCTGACTGCTGGCACTCAAGGTCCTTGTCTGGGAACCCCAACATCCAGTGCATTTTTCAAATATTTATGTGTGTGTGTGAGTGAGAGAGAGAAAGAGAGAGAGCGAGCAGGAAGGTGCAGAGAGAGGGGGACAGAGCATCCAAAGCAGGCTCCGTGCTGACAGCAGAAAGCCCAACACGGGGCTCAACCTTGCGAACCGTGAGGTCATGACGTGAGCCGAAGTCGGAGGACCGATAGACTGAGCCACCAGGCGCCCCAACATCCAGTCCTTCTCCACGTCGTGTTTGTTGCTGGTTTTTACCCAAATTGTTATCTTCATGGCTCTCGGGGTAGTCCTCTATCGTTTCCCAGACATCTGAGACTTTGCGTCGGAGGACGAGGACGCCGGGTCCCAGGAAAACCCCCCACTGAGGCCGCTGCCACCTGGTTGGGTTTGGCAGATGGGGTTTGTGGGGGATGCGGCTTCGAGGACAAGCCGGTTTTCAGAACATTTGTCAAAGGGCCCTGGCGACCGGCCGAGTCCAGCCGGTGCCCGTCGGCACTGCCTGCGGGGGCCAGATGCGCTTCCCTGGTGGCTCCGTGCCCCGAGGTGGGGGTGGGAGATGCCAGCCGTGGTGGAGAGGGCCTCCCAGGCCCACCCTCCAGGCTGCCAGGAGCCAGCAGGCCTCTCGCTTCACATCTGCTGGCGTGGTCAGGGGAGCAAGACGTCTACCTGACCCCTGGTGCCACTTCATGGGAGGTGGGAGACATGGGTCCCGTGTTTTCCCTTGAGTCCTGGGGTCCAGCCCACCTCCTCTTTCCACCCTTGAGAGTTCTGTGATCTGTCTGCTGTATTGTTTCGGGGGGGGGTGGGGTTTGGCTATACGTAGTGGGGACCAGCAGGGATAGCAGGGGAGGGTCCACTCTCTCCCCCCCAGGCTGCCATGCAGACCCGTCAAACTTGGTCTCTCTGGGGCTGGGACCAGCCATCAGTGGATTTTAGAGGTCCCAGGGACCCCATGTGCAGCTAGGGTTGAGAGCCACCAGTTTAAAAAGTCCCCACACACATTCAGAGACTTTACCTGACCCTCATAAGCCTTCCCATTACATATGGCTCCCCTTTACGGGTGAGGAAGCGGGAGCCTAGTGAGAACAAATGACCCCTAAAGGTCAAGGTCTGCTCACAGCGAGGGCACGGCAAGAGCCCGGGACTTCCGGCTTCAGGATCCAGTAATCCCTTCCACTCCAGAAGTTCTGCTTGGTGTGGCTTCTGCAGGGCGGGGGGGGGGGGGGTGGGGTGGGGATTTTCAGGCACCTGCCTGTCACATGACACTGGGTGGCCAGAAGAGTGCCCGCTGTGTGTACTTGAGAGAAGGCAGGTCTACTGCCCCTGGGACGAGGCGGCAGCTGGGTCGTCGTCAGTCTCATCACCTCTGCAGGTGCTGGACACCCACCGGTCCCCGAGTCCTCGCCAAACGGGCTCCCCTGCCACCTCCTCTCAGAAGCCCACCGGTGTCAGCCTTGCCCCTGGCATCCTGCGGGACTGCTCTCAGGGCCCCGGTCTCCTCGGGTCTGGGCCTCTTCTGGGCTGGCTTCCGACCGGTTGGAGTATCCTCAAGGGGAGGATCTCGGAGGCGGGGGCGGCTGGTACCGATGCAGCTGGAGAGCAGCTGAGAGCATCACAGCCTCCAGGCATTCTCGGAGCAAACCGACCAGTAAGGCGCTTCCCTGAGCAGACCTTTGTCAGCTCTGCCAGAACCACAACGGGTTTTCCACTGACGCGTGGCTCCGTGACTTTGCGGCTGTGTGGCCCTGCACAGGTTTGGGTCCTGCACCGGCTGGAACTGCCTTCCGCCCCGATTGACCGTGAATAGGAGGCCCGAAGACGGTCCAAGCTCCAGGCTTCAGAAGCCGGCGAGAGGGGGCCGCGGAAGGCTCACCGCGACCCGGGCCGCGGACTTGACCGCGCTCTGCCGAGACGTCCCCCAAGGCTCAGGTCGCGGGATGCCGGGTGCCCACACGTCAGCCCCCAAAGCCCAGGTGCTTCCTCCCAGGACGACCAGATCATCCCCATTGACGAGGCCATTTTCAAAGCAGACAAGTTTGCTTTTGTGCCAAAGTCACAAGGCAAGTGACGAGCTGGGATTCACGTCCGAGTGGACCAGCACCAGATCTAGCACTCCCTGCCGGCCCGTCCTGTGACCTCGTGGACGCCATTGCTGCCTGTATCAGCGGCAGCCACTGTCATGCCCCACCCCCACCAGAAGCAATCCTGTGTCCCACGAAGAGAGGAGGGGCTGGTCCCCGAAGCCCAGCGCACAGCACTGCCGAGCACTGAGAAGCGAGCGCTCCCCAGGCGCTAACCGTCCCCGTCCCCGGGGGAGAAAGGACACAGACGGTCATTGATCAAGTGCTCCCGGCCTGGGATGGGGGAGGGGAGTCAGCTTCCAGCTGGGTGGGGGTGTCTCAAGACCCCAAGGCAGATTCGGAGGGAAGCAAAGGAAGCCCCGAGAGGTGTGACCTGAGACATCGGCTCCTTCCCAGGAACACGGCACTGCCTTCGGCTTATGCCCCTGCCCACCACTCAGACGCCGCACCCCGCCCGGTCCCAGAGGGCAGGCCTGCTGGGAAGCGGTTACACAGGGGATCTGGCTAAAAGCAAAGAGTCCCCAGCCAACCCCCATCAAAGGGCGGTGGGCTTTGCCCCAGGGTGCCCCACTCTCGCAGCTGGGGTGGTCTCTAGCGATGAGGGGCCAACAGGGTTTTCTGGGTCAGGGTCCCCTCCGTGACATCTGGCGGGTCCACTGCTCTTTCTAGGGACTGGACGTGAGCAGAGAAAGAGAGCGATCTGTCCATGCAGCTGGAGGCCACGGTCTTGCAGAAAGACGCGGCTGGCCACGCCCTCCCCAGCAGCCTCCACACCAGCTGAGCTGACCACCTGCTGATCAGGTGGCCGCCCCCCCCCCCCCCCCCCCCCCCCCGCCCCTGGCTTCCGTGGCCCAGTCCCCTAGCCGTTGCTGTCTCCATCCGTAGTGGCTCATCCGGGTCTCCTTGTGCCCCAACACGGCGCCTTGCCCGCCCGCCCGCTCTTTCTCTCCCCTTTCCTCCAGGATTCAGCAGAGACGAGAAACAGGAGAAGGGCCCAGAGGGAGCTGGGAGTAAACCCAGAGGACCACACCTTATTTGGGCCTCAGACCCTTTGGAGAACGTACTGCGATCTCAGGAACACGGGTCTATCAGGCACACATCCGCGGAAAGTCCTGGGCCTCAGGCTACCCACTCGCCTCCGGGCGCTGAGGACCCTCGGGGACTCAGCTCACACGTCTCCTGAGCCCCCAGCCCGTCCGCCCGCCTCCAGCTGGGCCTGGATGTTCAGGCTTCCGGCTCGATGGGCTCCTCCCAGAACCACCTGGTTCTTTCCCTGTCTCTGAAGAAAGGCACCTCCATCTACCCCACGTCACTCCTGATTCTGTCCCCCCGGCCACACGAGCCTTACCTGCTCACACAGGGTCCTGCCATTCAGACCACTCAAGGGGCTCCCCGCTGCTTCCGTGGACACCCCAATCCCTCGTTTCCTGGCCTGGCAGCCTCCATTCTACCCTCTGTGAAGCTGCCCGTCCGTCCTGGTTTTCCATACGTAGAAAGGACTGCCTCGTCCCCCTGCCCGCACCCCTGCACCGCTGGACCGTTCCTCAGCAGACAGAGAGGCTTCCTGGCACCACAACAGACCAGCTCGGTCCCGGCTGGTCCCTCCCCTGCCACTCCACTGGCCTCCTGTTTCCCAAATGGCCACCCCGCTTCTCACCTCAGCTCGTTTCTACACGCCGCGTGTGCTGCTTAGAACACCCCCCGGGGACACCCCCCTAGCACCCCCCAGGACCCTCTCCCCTAGGACAATCCCCCAGGATGCCCCCCCCAGGGAAACCCCCCCCAAGACACCCTCCCCATAGGACACCCTGTCCCCGGACACTCTCCCCCAGGAACACACCCCTCCCCCAGGACACCTTCCCCAAAGGAACCCTCTGCTAGGAACGCACACCCACAGGACACCCTCCCAGTAACTGTCCCCCAACCTGGAAGATGGCAATGACCTCATATGCTCTTTTGTGCCCCCAGTCAGGCCCGACGAGGTCAGGGCTCTGCCGGGAACCCTCCAGGACCACAGCTCCATTTGGACGCCAGGCTGGAGTCGTCCCCGGGTGACCAAGTCCCCCATGACCCCGCGCATCGCAGCCCTCACCCCTACCACACGGGCCCCCTTGCCACCCACAAGCCTGCCAGGCTTCCTCTAAGTGTCCACTTGGTTCGAGCCTGTACCCCCTCGAGTCTCGCTCAGATATGGTCTCCCTTCCCCGGCCGCCGTACTGAAGACTGTCCCCAGCACCTCCTGGCCTCCTTACCTGCACGGCATTGATGGAACTTAGTTTCTAACTCTGCTCCTGAGCCCCCACCCCACGAGCAGCTGGGCTCCTCGGGCCAGGGTGTCATCTCTTCGGGCCTCTGCGCTACCCCCAGCACCTACGGCGGGGCCTGAATACGGAAGGTGCTCGGGAAGGTATCTGCCGAAGGTCGGGAGGGTGGCGCCCTCCCCCTGGGCCTTGTCTGGCCCGTCGTGAGGGAGGAAACAGCCCTGACGTCGTTCTTCAGTCCTGAGGTTTGTGGAGCCACCCCCGGGGGCCGCGGGGCCCACGTGAACCAGATGCTGTCATGAGACCGGCCGACGGCGAATCGGGGTCTCTTTCTTTCAGTCGTGGACTGGGACACATGGGAGCAATTGTTGCCATCCTGCAACTCCGGAGGAGTGACAGGGGACGGGAGAAAGGCCATCTCTGACCAAACCTCAGGCCGGTAGCAAGCTGCCGCAGAGCCCTGTCTCCTAACCCCCGTGCCCGTGGGCGCTGGGAGGGACCCAGGGAGGCGACCGCGGCCAGGCCCCACACCAGGACCCCGGGCAAAGACCAGCGCGTCCCATCAAACACGGGACTCCACAGGGAGGGACACACAGAAGGGGACGCAAAAGCCAAAGCCACAGGGACCACCATCTGTGCTGCCTCAGTTTCCAAAGCAGAGCTTCCCCCCCGCCCCCCTCCCGGCCCCTTCTCCATCCCTCACGTGTGCTGGGGCCTGAGGAAGGGCCTGTTCCTTCAGAAGCGCTGGGGTCTTTCTAGGGGTCCCTGAGTCCTCCGGGTGGGGTCTCCAGCCGGCTGGGGCTTTGTCTTATGCCGACACCCGCCTGACCACGCAGAGGGCGTCGTGGGGGACCTCAGAGGAGAAGGCAGAACCTCAGGGGCTCGGAACGCGGGACCCAGGGCAGGCAGCAGGCCCGTCCGCAGGGTCCAGGCTGCGGAAGGGGGCTCGCGTCGCCTCGTGTTCTTCTGGGGGCTCAAGACCCTCTGCTTCTAACAAGCGCTCCGTGCCACCCTTCCCTGTGCAAAAGTCAGCTTCACTGGTGCCACAACGTACCAAAGGCACGGTCCAGATAGGACCCTGGGTGCAGGATAAAGGAAAATAAAAGCAGTCTCTCATAAAATATTTCAACGAGACCCTCTTCAGAGGGGGTGACGGTGCGAGCGGAGAGCCGCTGCCACAAAGGAGGGGGGCCCGCGCTGCTCTGTCACTGCGCCTCAGTCATCTGCTTCCCTGCGCCACACTCCCCTCCACCTGTCCGCTGCCTAGCACCATGCCCTGCACATGGTAGGTGCTCAATAAATGTTTGGTGGAGGGATGGATGAAGCACTGAATGATGAGCTCAGCCCCAGGTGAGATGTGCCGATGGTGTCATGGGTGGCATGAGCCGTGCCCCCTCCCCGTCGGCCCTCGGAGGCCCCCGGTGGGTGGCGGCGGGATGCCCGTGTGCTCGCTCCCGCCGGCGTCTCCGCCTCTCTCGTGCCCCGTATGCTTCTCCGGGGGGGAGGGGCCGCTCTCGTCTTCTCGGTGCCCCCCTTCGCGCCCCACACAGCGTCTGGCACAGAGTGGGTGCTCAATAAATACCCGTTGAATTTAATGCATCTCAATTCAACAAACATTTATTGAGCGCCCACTGTGTTGAGTGTCACAATCCTACCTTCCTTGGGCGCGCTACAGATGGGTGTCCCAGGGACGCGGCTGGGCGTGCCTTGCCGTGTGCGACTGCTTTGTTCAAGAACAGTCATTTCCCGATGGGACCGGTGTCGACGCACTCACGTTGGGAGCTGCTCGGGGATAGTCCAAGGAGCCCCGGGCAAAGAGGGGACCTGGCCCTCGGATTCTGGGTGCTGCCCACCCCGCCCGAATTTCTCAATCGCCTGGCAGCTGGCAAGGCACGCTCGATGTGGGCATGGCCAGCAGCCCGGGTCCATGCACATCGGTAAACAAGGCAGTGTCTTCAGGACACGTGTGATAGCACAGTGGGCTTCCTGCTCACAGGAGCCGACATCGGGACACCGTAGAAAGTGAAGGAATGACAGAACCATGGTGATTGCCACAAGCAAGCATCGGTAAAGGGAAGGCCACACACACACACACACACACACACACACACACGTTGTATGCACTTTGGAGGAACCTCCCCAGTGGATGGTGATTCCTGCAGGCCAGGTGTGCCCGGATGAGAAGCACCAGCACCCCCCTCCCCCAATCTGTGGTCGCCTGTGCCCCAGTGATGGGGCGGCAACAGTGGGGGCGGGGCCGAAACAAGACCTTGCAGGTGTGTGATTGGCCGATCAAATCAGCGCACACAGCCTCGGGCCTAGCCGGGGTCCTCCACCTCTGGGACACCCGGGGCACCTGGTTGCAGCAGGTACAGGCGAGCTCACGCCGCTCCCGGGGCGAAGGCAGCATGCGTGGGGCACACGGCAGGTGGGCGGCACGAGGAGGTCCCCACCGGCAGCCCGTCTCCCGCCTCGGCTTCTCCCCGCGTGGTGCCCCTCCTCCCGCGGGTGGCCTGCGAGCCTAAGAGGGGATCCCTGGGTCAGCGGGAGGCGAGGGGCCGAGCCCCGCCCAGCAAGCAGAGGGCGGAAGGCTGGAAAGGGCCACCCTGACGTCCCCAGACACTGGCTTCCTGAGAGCTCCTGGGCCTCGCCGGGAACGCCAGGACACCCGGGCACAGGAGGGCGGCTGGAGGCACCGCCTTCCAAAACAGCTGCCGTGAGGAACAAGGGAACACAAAGCAGCAACGGCCAGGGGCTCGGGTGTCAGTCCTGAGCCACCCGGGGCGCCGGGTGACTGGAGGAGAGACGGGCTGGGGGACGGACTGCGGCTGCCCGGTCGGTGGGTCGTGCTGGGACCGGCCCCGGGCCTGCACCCCGCCTGCGGGCGGTACGGGCAGCCGGGAGGGGTGCCCCCGTGGTGGACGGGTCACTCTGGGGGACTGCTTTGGTGTGGCCTTCCCGCGGTGACAACCACCCTTTGCGCCGGCCCAGAGATCCCCACATTTAGAAGGCTGCACCCCAGGCAGGGCCGGAGGCGCAAGGCGGGGCTGGGGTGGGCTCACAGATGTCTGCTTACGAAACTCATCCACAAAACGGTGCGTCTTTGCTGTGCTTGGGCCTCTTTTTCAACCATCAGCGATGCCCGGCCTTCTCCACCCCTCCCCTGCCCGCGAAGGCTTTCATTTGTCAGCCCCGTTACGGCTCAGTCATGGAGGTGAGGATGACAATGACGGTCTGTTCGCTGAGCACCTACTATGGGCCAGGCAGAGCGCTGGCTGTGCGTGCGTGTCCCCTCCTCTGGTCTCTACCCGCCCGGCCAGGCAGGTGGGTGGCACAGAGGCCCCGCGACGAAGGAGCGGCCCGGCCGGCATCCTCTGCGCTCTCTGCCTTCTCACGCCCGTCCTCATCCTTCGCGTTCGCGCTCCACCTCATGCTCACCCACCGGGCACCACCCACGGCCCCTCTGGGGCCCGAAGACCACGTCCAGACCTCCCGGGGGCATCCCCCTGTAGCTGGCCGTGGTTTCCCCGGGAACTCACAGCCTCTAGAATACCGTGTGGAGCCTCGCCCTACATCTGAAAACCACTCCTAATCCAGCCCTCACGGCCCCCAGAGCCAGACAGTCGTCATCTGTGCTCCCTGGGGACGGGAAGCCCCCAGTCCCCGGATCTCTGCTCAGGACCAGCACCGGGTGGCAGTGCCCTGTCATTGACTCCCAGTCTGGACTCCCCTGCCTGGACCATGCTTACGTCTGCTCTGGGAAACAGGCCCTCAGCTTGCAGCCTGGCGGCCCGAGACGCCTTCTTTGCCAAAGAGCCCGGGAGCCCCATTTGGCTTTCTGGGCTCTGGCCGGCTCCGGAATGTTCCAGGAGACAAGCCAGCATGCCCGCTGGCAGCTCGCCAGCTGACGATGTCCGAGGGAAACTCAAACAGAAAAGGGTCCTCACTCCCACCTGGTTTGCTCTTATGTATTTTTTTTAATGAGCAAGGCTTGGATCTGGGGGGACGGGTTCCAGGCTGCGGGGCCCCTTTGCTGCGAGGCCTTTCAAGCCACACGTACAGCTCTTTGCTCAAAAGAACCACTCACGTGAGTAAAAGTTGTCCCCTTGCATTGTTTGGAGAGGGTCTCTATCGGTCCCGCTACTGAGGGACAAAGACTGGCTGTCTAGGTCTGGAGAATTAGTCCTAGTGTCTGCGTCCCCCTTGAGAATCAGCCAGCTGGTCTTCTGCTGAGAGAAAAAACAAGTCACGTGAATTTCCAGGTCATCGGCTATGGCACTGCCCCATTTTACAGATGAGAAAATGGGTTCGAGGAGGTCAGGGCTTCTCACGGCGGTGCATGGGGGGCGGGGAGCCAGGTGTGGGCTCTCTCCACACACGCCTCCCTCCCTTGGCGACAAGGGCCCTGGCTCTCCAGGCGGGGGCGGCCGGGGAAACTCGGCCCGGGGGCCAAACCCTGCCCGCAGCCTGCTTTCGTAGTTGACACGTTGCAGGACGTGGCCGTGCCCGTGACTCCACGCTCCACCCCTGGCTGTTTTCACAGCAAAGGAGCCGCACCAGAGACGGCACGGCCCCCAAGCCCTAAATATTTACCCTCGGACCCTTTACGGAGCACTCCGCCAAGCCCGATCTCGAGCAATCACCCAGATGCCCCCAGAACACACGCTGACGTATTTTCCTTTACTTTCGGACATCTGCTCAGTTATAGAACCAGGAAGGTGACACGGGCACCTAAGGGGGACTTCGGCAGGAGACGAGCTACTCCTGCGTGTGAGGAGGAGGCTGGGGGCGGGGGGCACCTCGTAAATCTGGCCCCTGGGGCGCACAGCCTCGTGGGACCCAACCAGGAGCAGAATGTCAGCGAGGGGACCTGAGGTTTCCGCTGGAGAATCCCCACGAAACCAGGCTCCCTCCGGGCAGGGTGGCCTTAAACCAGACCTGCCCCCGTATTACCTTCCTGTTATCCTGCTCGAAACTGCCGTCCTCTCCGTCCGGTCGCCTCGCGGCTGGAAGGGAAGAGGCGGCCTGTCAGGGTAATGCAGCATCTAGGCCGCGCCTCCCCGCCACAGCATTCCCGCTCCACAGTGTGCTCAGAGACAGAGGGTGATCAAGCCAAGGTCAACACTACGAGTGCCTTTTCGGGGCTGGGGGACAGGACACGCTGGAGAAGGCTCCCGCGGGGACACCGTGGGCAGCGGCCACGCGCCCTCACGTGTGACGATTCTTAAAACCAAGAGCGGTGTGCACAGTGATGAGCTCTTAAAACTCCAGCCAATTCCCCGCCCTCCACACACAACAGAGAGATCGAGCCGTGTTTTCCGATGCGGCCGCTTGGCCTTTGGAAGAACGCATTCTCTGCTTTCCCAGTTTAACATAAAGTAAGAGGAGGTTTTGGCCAACCAGCGCCTACTGTGTCCGACTCAGCCGGTAAGGCACTACCGCTCATGCCCATGCAACCCCTTTCACAGATCGGGAGACTGAGGCTCAGAGACATGATGGCCTTGCTCAAGACCATGGATGGGGGGTGGCAGAGGCTGACGTTTGAACCCAGATGGTCTGTCTCCAAAGTCCTCCCTCTGTCTGCCCCCCTCGCTTCCTGCCTCCCGCAAAGC
Source organism: Panthera leo (assembly GCF_018350215.1). Classification (NCBI taxonomy): domain Eukaryota; kingdom Metazoa; phylum Chordata; class Mammalia; order Carnivora; family Felidae; genus Panthera; species Panthera leo. Next base: position 201,413,116 of record NC_056682.1, read on the forward strand.
ACACAGCAGTCAGTGAGTTCTGCCCCTGGAGAAGGTCCTCGAAGAGCAGGAAAGGAGGTACGACATACAGCCAGAGGCGACCTCAGCGGACTCGAGCAAGCGAAAGTCCACTTAGCAGCAGTGTGCCTACCAAGAGAGCTATTTGGAGCTGAGGAGGAAGGAGTCTGTATTCTCCACTGGGCTTTTTTTTTTTTTTTTCTCGGTGGGGGTGGGGGTTGTCACCCAGCTGGGCTGACATCACCTCCAAGGACGTCTGATCAAGCAAATCGTACAAGGGCATCCCGACAGTTCTCAGGATCTGACTCGGGACTTCCCATACAAGAACACGGACCCCCATGCACGGGCGATGAAAGGAGAACCCCAGGGTCCTTCCCCACCCTCCACGGGGACCGAGGCCACGGGAAGGACATGCCAGGGGTGGGCTTCTTACCTGCAGCCCACGGAGGGCTTGGACCTTCTAGCCTTTTGGAGCACCCTGCCTTGTGCACCACCAAGGACAAGACTGACATCAGGCCCGAGAGCTTGGAAATTGGGGATTGGGCTACAGGACCTTGACAAGATAAGGTCACAATTGAAGACCGTTCTGGATACGCTGACATCTCATTACTCCTGACGGCCACCTGTTTCTCCTTCTTCCAGGAGAGACAGTGATTTTCCAGCGTGAAAATGAAAACCCTGCTCTCTCCACTCCTGGAGGCCAATTTACAGCCAGCTTGCGTGACAAGCACCGTGACGGGCAGAGAGCAGGGGGCAGGGAACCGAGGCGGACGCATGCCCACCAGCCAGGGCTCGCCAGTTGCCCAGACAACGGCCTTCGCTGGGTAGCAGAGCCCCGAGGGTCTGGCCGAACATCAGCCAAGACTCCTGGCAGCCAGCGGCCCAGCAAGCCCTGGGGACAATCAGGCTAGTGGCTACTTGGAGCCCTGGGAGCACAGCCATCGCCCAGCCCAGAGAAGGCCTCCAGGGCTGGGTTCACGGGTGAGTCAGTGAGCGCACCCCTCACGAGCCCTCGGGGGCCCCCAAATTACCCCACAGTGGGGGTAATTTGCGAGTGTAAAAAAAAAAAAAACGGCAAGTGGCTCTTTGGGACGTGAAATCCTAGCCCTTGGAGTTCAGGCCACAGGGACCAGAGGCCATCTTGGGTCTGAGGAGGTCACACAGCCGTGGGTGACAGGGTGGGCCGCACATGTGCCGGCTGCAGAGCGACCTCGGGGTTCAAAACATGGCCCCACCACCCGACGAGGAAGAATCCCGCCGGGATTTAGCAACTTTCTCTGCCGAGTCTCTGCCACATGCGCGTGCACAACTTAGAGCCAGGCTCACACCGGGGGCTTTCCAAAGGCTAAGTGTGCCAGCCGGAGACACACACGACAGATTCTAAGATGCGGAAGCAGGGGGAGGAAAATACAGGAAACCCAGAACTTTGTATTATTTGTGGCCTGCTTCCTTAACAACCCCGAGCCTCAGTTTCCTGATCTGTAAAGCGGGCAAGTGACGCCCACCCTCAAGTTGCAAGGATGTGTGAGATAACGTATGTGGATGCGGTAACACGCTGGGAGAGGTCTGGAAAAATCAGGAGAAAACAAGAGGCCAGCTTTGAGGCCGACTGGCAGCAGGGTGTCTCACAGTGTGGGCAGAAGACGGCCAGGAAATCGGGTTGTGTCTGTCCTAAGACACCAGGCAGTTCCCTCCGAGCCTGGGATGCGTCTGCCGTGAGGAGCCCTCCTGGGACAGCCCCGGGGACCCTCCGTCGGAGGCATCCCCAGGAGGGTGGCAGGCTTCCGAGTTTCTTTCTGGACCCACAGCCCACCTGCCTTCTCGTTCCTCTCATCCCAAGACACGTTCCCCAAACTCCCAAGACGAGACTCAACCTCACCACAAAGGAATCCCAGAGACACACATGAGAAGCGATCGCTTCCCGTTTCACACCAGGGACCAGAGGAATAGCGTGCATGCCCCACGGGGCCACGTCTGCTGTCTGGCCCTGGCGGGAGGATGGAGCGAGCACCCTTCCTTCGCCAGCGGGGCGGCTGCAGGTGCAGGGCTCCTGGGCAGGGACTTCGACTCCCACGGCCGCCGGCCGAGAGCTCTGCTGGCTTACAAATGAGACAGCGTTTGGGAAAATGCAAGTCCTGTGCCTGCGTCTGGACACTCGGCTTCCTGGGAGGTGGGGGGGGGGGGGGGGGCGGGGAACGTGTTCTGTTTTCCTCTGGAATTCATTTGGAGCAGTCTGAAACCTAGCACAGCTTTGCCCCACCCGGGGCATCCACCGCCGGAAAGCTCCGCTCTGCGCCTCGCGTCAAAGCTCGATGGCAGAGCAGCCTGGAGCCCACTCTCAGGCGGGGACGGGGAGCGGCCGAGGCCGGAGCCGTGCCTGCCTCACCAAGGTCACCGGGCTCCCCAGCACAGCGCCCTGGTCCTGCCTGCACTCAGCGTCCCGCGTCTGTCCCTGACTGTGCAGGAAAGGGCTTTTCTCGTCCTGGCCTGGCCTGTCCCCCCACTGTTTCCTATTTTCCATTCACTCCCTTTTGCTTCCTTTCTTCTTACTATTTTTGTTTTAAAGCCGTTAAATCACAACCAAGCAGAGCTGGAACAAATACAGTACAAGAATATACCGTCGGGCCCTAAATGCTGTACGAGAGCAGAAAGGTCGGGGGTCAGGCAGACCTGGGGGTGAGCACCAGCTGGGCCACAGAGCGGCCACTTCTCGTCCCCAGGCTCAGTGCCCCCCTCAGAGTGGCCAACAGGAAAGGCACTGACAGCGATGGAGCGTCTGTGCAGAGCAGGGATGCATTCACGGCGGCCGATGGGGCGCTAACCGGCCTCGTCCTCAGCCGGCAGGCTGGAGGCTCGCTTCCCCCAAAACAGGAATGGGACGCGAGCCCCAGAAAAGCGGGATGCTAATTAAAAACAACCACGACAAAAACCTTTTATGGGTTGGAAACAGGGAATTGAAAAGTAAACGCATTGATTAAAAACTGATTTTTAGGGGCGCCTGGGTGGCTCAGTCGGTTAAGCGTCCGACTCTTGGTTTCAGCTCAGGTCACGATCTCGCGGTTTCGTGAGTTCAAGCCCCGCATCGGGTTCTGTGCTGGCGGTGCGGAGCCTGCCTGGGATCCTCTCTGTCTCCCTCTCTTCCTGCCCCTCCCCCACTCACGCTGTCTCTGTCTCTCTCAAAATAAATAAACTCAAACAGAAAATTTAAAAAAAACTATGCTTTTTAAACTGGTTGGATATATCATCTTAAAGTAGTTAAATGGTCCAGTAACTTAACATCATCACCCAGAGGGTCCCAAGACAGGTGGAGAGTCAAAGAATGGCTTCTTAAACCTGAACTACACTCCTCTCTCCTTCGAGATGATGGGTGGTCACTTTGCTCAACATAGTGGGGGGGGGAGGTGCACACACACGCACTCACACACACTCACAACACATGCCCACACTCACACACACACACACACACTCACACGCACATACTTCTACAGGATGTGCTCACCTGGATGGGGGAAATCTTGTAACCCAAACATCTCAAATATGTTCAAAACCAAACATATCCTAACACAACCATCATTTGCCGAGCGCTACGTAAGGAAGCCTGGTCAAGGACAGTGCACGCCACATGCTGACCCCTCCATTCACAGCCCATGTACGTGCACAAAGGGAGAGACTTCATTCGTGTGTATCCCCGGAATGTGGCCAATGCCCGGTGGACAGGAGGTACTCCACAGAGCTTCCTTCATAAAAGACTCGACATGCCAGATGCCCGAAATCAATGGGCTTCAGTCATGGCTCGGGGCTCAGTTATATTGGAATTCACTCGCTTTTGGGTAGGAGGGGCCTTCGCATCCAGTTTAAAAACAACAGCACCAGGATTATCGCTGGTAACAGTAAAAATCAAATGTCTCCCTTGGGCGATCTAATCAAAGGACTTAATGTCGGAAGTCCTCTGTCTCCGAACTGGCTTTCAGATGTCGTCGAGCAGGTTCATTATCTGATTTACGGCCTCTTCCGCTTTCTAAGGAGCCGGTCCCTCCTCTACCGCGTGCGTTAATTACATGTTTGAGGTTAATAAAAGGCCAAGTCTGTGAATCCCACTTGTGGGCCAAGAACAGAACACGCCGCTTTCCACGCAGGCTCGAACACGGGTGCCGTGATGTGAAGACGGCACTTACCGCGACGGCTCCTTCCCTCGGCTGGGCCTCAGGCTCCCCGCTGGTAACAAGAGGGGGCTGGTCTGGACAATCTCTACGAGCCCTGGCGTCTAACTAGCCCACCCCTCTCTGATCCCTCTGGGAGATCTGTGCTCCAAGCTTCCCCGGCTGAGAGGCCACGGTCTGAAAGTCACTGCCCTCTCGGCACCCGAGAGTGGAATCCATTCTCTTCCTTCTTGGGAAGAGGAGACACGTGCAGGCGCAAAGCACGGGGCCTACTGCAATCAAGGAAAGAGTAAGAACCTTGTTGTCTGTACGGTCAGAGCACTGATTTACCAGTAAGTCACAGAAAGCACACTCTTACAGGATTCTGTCTCACAGTGATGCAGTGGTCAACACGGGACGTGGCTGTTTTCTCTGGGCGCATCTAGACAAGAACTGTAAACGTGAGAATTCCTCTTCCCATCTCCCCGTCACGTGCACAGCACGTCACGGTTTATAATGCATTTCCACATTCATTATTCCATCTGGTCTCAGAACCGGCCTGTGGAAAGGGCGGGGCGGAGGGCTCGGTCCCATTTTGCAGATGAGGAAACAGAGGCTCAGGATGGTGAAGCAACATGCCCAAGTCGCCCAGCAATTCCATCAAGAAACAGAGGGGAGACCTTGAGCCTTCTGCTTCCTGCTCCATGGCTCTAGCCACGTGCTGCCTGTGCACCTGTCCCAGGCGGGCAGACTCCGGTGGAGCGGAGGCGGGCAGTCCCCTCGCTTAGAGAGAGAAACTGGGGGCTGAGGGGACCCCCTCGCTGCTAGACGTCCCCAGCCCCTATCTGTTGAGGCAACAATCTCTTTACCTGAGAACTAGCTATTCATTCTATCGTCAGAAATTCCTAAAACGCAGGAATAAATGACTAAATCTGGTTTGTTATGTTTCCCAAAAATCAGGCTGGGTTGGGCTGTGGTCCAAGAAGCCTTTGTCCCCCACCACCTTGGTTAAAGCCAATCTGGCTGCTTCACTCAGAGCGAAACAGTGTTGGGGCGCCTGGGGGGCTCAGTCGGTTGGGCGTCCGACTTCGGCTCAGGTCGTGATCTCGCGGTCCGTGAGTTCGAGCCCCGCGTCGGGCCCTGTGCTGACAGCTCGGAGCCTGGAGCCTGCTTCGGATTCTGTGTCTCCCTCTCTCTCTGTGCCCCTCCCCTGCTTATGCTCTGTCTCCCTCCCGAAATAAATAAACATTAAGTAAATTTTTTAAAAAAAGCGAAGCAGTTTTCATGGAAACCCGCTCTCGGTTGTGAACACCCTCCCCGAGCCCAGCGACGCGTGTCAGCCTCGGCCTTACGACACACAGAGGCGCCCTTACTCAGGGGCACCCTCTGTAGCGATTTGAGAAGAGGCTCCGGGGAGCCTGCTAGCGAACACATGTAACATTCAAGACTGCCCGCGGAGCCTTCCCCATCGCCCATCGGGTCACGGCAAGAGGGTGCGACAGGCATGCAGGGAGCCAGCGACAGAGGAGAGCTGAATGTACCATGCTGTTTGTAGATGGGGGGTTTCCTATAGATGTTATCTTTTACGCCAGTGTCTGGGAAAGAAGAGAGAGAGGAGAAGAGCAGGGTGAGCCAGCAGACCGGAGGTTTCCATCCCACGTCAGCCCTCAGGCACCAGATCCTAAGTGGCCAGAAAGGATCTGGCGCCCCACAGGTGACTGATGCCCGGGACCCACACCGCAAGCTAAGCGTCGCCCAGCCCGATGCCAGAACCTAGTTCAAGGGGCAGAGGGAGGGAGGCGGCTAAGGTGCACGGCCGGCCGGATGGCGCCTTCCCTCCAGCGCGTTTCCAGGAGGGCAAAAACGTCTCCCTGGTGCTTGTATGCTTCGGGAGAAGCTCAAACACAGGCCAGCTGCAGGGTGTGCAAACCCGCAGAATGGGGGGCGGGGGGCGGAGAGGCTTGGGAACCACGGCCCTTCCGTGCAAACAGACGCTCTGCATGGCGAGCCCCACCACGCGTCCTGGGTGCCTACCTGGGACGTGGAAGTGGCGAGGCGCCTGCTGGTAGGTGCAGGGGGGAGGCTTGCTGTCTGAGAGCACCGAGAGGCTCGGGGTACTCCGGCCACTTTCACTGCCTCCAGACGGAAGAGCAAAGACAGCAGAAGGGAGGAAGGGGAAGGGAAAGGAGAGTACGTCAAATAGGAACACTTGTTCCCCGCGAGCCCTCTCCCCTGCCTGGTGGGGCCCCCCACCCCCACCCCTCTGCACAGGGAAGGGAGGGTGGCCCCCACTGACATTTCCAGACC